>NC_051066.1:9165199-9501449 GCF_004664715.2 Peromyscus leucopus | reverse complement strand
CTCAGTGGCTGTTCTTCCAGAGGACCCAAGCTCATACCTGTCTGTAACTCCAGTTCCAGGGATTCTGACACCCTTATGCAGACATACATGCAGGCAAACACCAATGAACATAGAATAAAAAAAAAAGAACCAACTGGATCTGGCAGTATTGCAAGAATGCTGACAAGTCCTTTTTGTTTATTACAATAGAGGGCATAGCTGTAATTCTTGTTTGATCCCCTGAGATCACCTCACATACCTTGCTGAAGGACACAGCTATTGTTTTGACTGCTGCCTTACAGTATTGATGAAGAGCCCTCATCTCCTGTCTTCTTTAACATTTGTAAAAATTGAACTTTTCTTAAAACTTACCTTAAATGTAACAGTGTTTTTTTGTTTTTGTTTTTGTTTTGTTGTTGTTTGAGACAGGGTTTCTCTGTAGCCCTGGCTGTCCTGGAACTCAATCTATAGACCAGGATGGCCTCAAACTCAGAGATATGCCTGCCTCTGCCTCCCAAGTGCTGGGATTAAAGGTGCCATCATATCCAGCTAAATAGAACACTGTCCTTAAATGCACAGAAAATACATTTAACACTAATTTCCCCTCGTTTATTGTCTGTGTACATGGACCTGATTGACAAAAATCAGAATTGATTGGCAGCATGGAGATAAGCTGTCAGTTGGTTGACTCTGAGGCACTCCTCCATTGTGGTTTTAGGCAGTTAGTACCACAGACAGATAGGCTGGTAAGTTTGTAGATTGTTTTCTAATGGCATGTTTCCCAGATTCTTCCTTCCCAGTGATTTAAAGCTGTTAATCTCGTTAGGCTAAGTAGAGCCTGAAACATTCTCTGGAGTATGCCTTATCAGACTGCTGCATGTTGCCAGGGCAGGGGTGGGGTTCTTTCAGTATGCAGCTCAGTCATGGAAGGAATGTGGTACACACAGGCAGGGTCACAGAAATTCCAGTAACTTTGATATAATTTTGGGTGAGAGGTTGTACATCTTTGGGTAACAGTTCTTGATTGTATTTATGAAAATTTCTTTTTTCCATGTTGTCTGTAAATGTTCCTTTTAGGAGTGAAAAGAAAATGGAGTTCTTGCAGCTAATAACATCTATCAGGTTAAGAGAATAATAATCTCCTGTAAGCCTACAAATAAAAAATTCCGCAGTGGGAGCGAGGTGGTGTCCAACTGCAGAGAGCCGGTTGTGCTTGGCAGAGGTCCCACCTTCTGACGTCAGCTGATCTACTGCAGGAAAGAAAAGTCCATTATTGCCTGACCAAAGTACTTGGTATAGAATTGACTCTTTCTACTTCATTGGGTCCACAAAGAAAGCCTTTTAGGTTGGTTAATGTCAGTGGGTCCTCTCTGGAAGGTCTCCCTGCTTTGGTAGGAGCAGTTTGCTAATAGCAGGCTGAACTCGTGCAGAGAGACTCTCCAGTGTTATGATGGAGATTGTCCATCAGACAGGGTTGCTTCCTGATGTGTTCTCCACTCCACCTCCACACTAGAGCTTGAACCCAGGGCCTTACACATACCAGGCAAGTCCTCTACCAGTGAGAGCTGCCTCTCCCTAGAACCCCCACCCCTATAATTTTTGAGACAGGATCCCAACAAGTTGGCTCAGGCTAGCCTTGAATTCTCTCTGAGATCCTTTGGCCTCACCCTCTGGAGTAGCTGGGTTTGTAGTTCTGAGGTACAAAGCTCAGTTCCTAATGTGATTTCTTAGAGATTTCCCTGCAGCTAAAGCAGTTTTAAATGTGAACCCTGTAATAGGAGACAGGACAGGCACCATATACTTCAGTCCTGAAGACATGACTATATTTGAGCAACTCTTTGTAGTATGGTTACTGTTCCAGGTTACAGCTCTACCTTCCCTAGGGGGGGATAATTGTTACAAGAAAATTTTGTAAGCAGGCAAATGAAATACATCATTTCTATGGTTTCCTTCCTTTTGTGTTTTTTGATACAGCTGTCTGTCCTGGAACTCGCTCTATAGACCAGGCTGTTCTTGAATTGCCTGCCTCTGCCTCCTGAGGGCTGGGATTAAAGGCATGTACCACTACTGCCTGGCTCCTCCCTCCCTCCCTCCCTCCCTCCTCCCTCCCTCCCTCCCTCCCTCCTTCCTTCCTCCCTCCCTCCCTCCCTCCCTCCGTTCCTTTACTGTTTGCTGTGGATAAGAGCAAGGACAATGTATAAATAAATCATCCTTTTGATTTTGTTTTGTTTTGTTTGTTTGATGGGGGTCTCACTGGATATGGGTAGCTCAGGTTGGCCTCCAACTGGAAACATCCTATCTTAGTCTCCCTAGTGAGATTAGAGGCATGTCCAACAACTTGGCTAGTTATTAATTTTAAGGACTCTTGAAGTCCATTTTTAGAATTGATTAAGTTTTTCAGTTCTGCCTACCTACCAAAGGTACGGAGCTGTGCCTTGCTGACTTGTTTGCCTGAAGTCAGCCTATGCCAGTGAAGAGAGCAGCTGCGTCCTCAGGGAACATTGTGTGAAGCCCATCTGAGATTGGTAATCTGGATTTACTGGGGAGATGCCTGGTTGTGTATCTTAAGTCAGCATATTGTTTTGTCATTCTTGTCACCAACCTAACATTTACCAGAGTAGAATTCTAGTTTTACAATACATAGCGAGAAAGCCATTATCCAACCCTCCTCACTCCTTGCAAATGAATTTGTGTATTTGTTCAGTCATTTAGTCAACAAGCATATTTATTTATATGTATATCTATTTTGAGACCTGGTCTCACCATGTAGTCCTGGCTGGCCTAGAACTTGCTATATATATAGACTAGTCTGGCCTTAAATTTTGAGATTCTCCTGCCTCTGACTCCCGAGTGTTGAGGTTAAAGTCATATTCCACCATACCTGGCTTAAAGTTTTATTTTTAAAATTGCCTTATCATATTTATTTATTTAGTTAGTTAATTAGTTAGTTAGTTAGTTAGTTATCAAGACAGGGCTTCTTTGTGTAGCCTTAGCTATCCTGGAACTAGCTCTGTAGACCAGGCTGGCCTCTAACTCAGTGATCTACCTGCCTCTGCCTCCCAACTGCTGGTATTATGCGCCACCAGTGTCCAGCTTCTTATCATTTTAAATGTTTTGGAACAATATTACCATACCAAGAGAGTCATTAAACAGCAGCACAAACCGATTTTAAGAACCTGAAAAGGTAAAGATAATGCCCACAGGCATTTGTCCAAATTCTGAGAGGTGGTGTCAGACTTAGGGAGTTACGTCGTGGCTAGAAGGCTGCTTTACCACCCACATTTACAGCCTACCTCCTCAGTTTAGGAACTGAAAAGAAAAATTAGATAGTCCAGCAAAGGGAAATGATTCCTAGCTGACAATCCAGGTTTTCCACTGAAGATGAGTTTTTCCTTCCCAGTGGTCTCTGGATTCCTCTCCCCCATGAACTGCTATCATTTCTATCCTCTTTTTGTAGAGAGGAGTCTAAACTGTCTTTTAGCAGAGCACAATGTTGGGACACAGTATATGCCCCATGCCCATAAATATTTCCTGTTGACACAAGCAGGCTAAAGGAAATTGGGTAGGACTCTGTTGACAGAGCAGCCTGTTCCTAAATGCATCTCGCAGCTTGGCCTTGTAGCTCATCTACCTAAGGTGTTTTTCTAATTTTGATATGGAGCAGTTTACAGACAAATCATCTAGACCAGGATTCCACACAGAAAAGCACAAGGAGCCCTCTCAGCATTGACAGTTCTTTCCTGCTGCAGTTCACAGACCAGAGGGAAGCAGGACATGGACTGAACCTTCTTTACGTTCCTTACACCCGAGTAAGGGTTTCGGATGTTGGGTGTCTCTGACTCGTCAGGAGGAAGTAGGAAGAAATGTTTTGCACATCTGCAGGTGTGGCTTCAACAGGACAGGGAGCAAGATGGAGTTGACTCATTTCAGTGTGTCTTGAGGTGTGTGTAGGACATACCTGGAAAAGAAGGGATGGAGCATTGTAGGCAAAAGGATCACGTACAGGCCAGGCATGTCTAGTCCACGCAAGAGGACCAGATGTTAAGCATCCTCTTCAGCTACATAGGGAGTTCAAAGAAAAAAGTGTACAAATGGCTTGGAGTTTATTATAGAGAGTCATGTTTTAGAAAAGGACTTATTTTATGATTGGGGAGGTGGCTGAGAAGCTAAAGCACTTGATATGAAATCGGGCATGGCAGTGTGCTTCTGTGACTCAGATGGGGGTCGAAGGGGAGTTCTTGGAACAGCCAGGCCAAAGCAGTAAAGCTCCAGGTTCAGTGAAGAGACCCTGTTGCAGAAAATAAGGTAAGGGGGCCGGAGAGATGGTGTTAAGAGCTGTGGTACAGAAAAGCCTATCCTTAACACTTTCCTTCCCTCCCTCCCTGCTCTTCCCACCACCATCCTACACTAATAATATGTATTTAAAAATTGTTATTACACATACGTATGTGTTGCACCATGTATGTGAAGGTCAGCAGACAATTTGTAAGAGTGGGTTTTCTCCTCAGCATAGGACTCCTGAGAACCAGCTCTGTCTGATCAGGCTTGGCAGCAAGTGCCTTTACCAGCTAAGCCCTCTTCCATGCTGGACTTCGTTGGTTTTTTTTGTTTTGTTTTGTTTTGTTTTTGTTGTTGTCTGGAGCTGAGGACCGATCCCAGCGCCTTGTACTTGCTAGGCAAGCGCTCTACCACTGAGCTAAATCCCCAACCCCTGGATTTCTTAAAAAGATAGAGGAAGGTGTCTGGCAAACTCGTGCACCTGCAAGCGTGTGTGAGCGTGTGCTACGCACGCATGCACGCACGCACGCCTAGAGATGGTGGCTCAGTGGTGGGTTGCTTGCTTAGCATTCAGGAAGCCCTGCGTTAGATGCCTAGTACCACTAAAAATGGGGAGGGGGAAAAGATTGGGGAATTAGACAGCCAAAACAAGCAGTTCCATAGAGTATAATCTGAAAGACAAGATGCCTCAGTTAAAATCACTTCAGGTCTTCCCCGGGAAGATAATGTCTGTATTAGAATATTGTCCTCAATGCTGGTCAGGTGTACAGAGCACATGCTGAGCTGTTCTTTCCTATGGGTTGTGGGCAGCACCCTCACAGGTTTTCATCCCACTCTACAGGACAAGGGGCAAAGCTCCCAGGTATTTCTGGTAACAAGGTTTTTTGTTTTATTTATTTTATTTTTTAAGATTTAAGTACTTTATGAACATGGGTGTTTTGTCTATATGTACATTTGCACATCAAAAGAGGGCATTGGATTCCATGGGACTACAAATATAGAAGGTTGTGAGCCACCATGTGAGTGCTAGAACTGAATTCAGGACCTCTGGAAGAGCAGTTATTGCTCTTAACCACTGAGCTATCCCTCCATCCCCGTAGTTTTTAGACCTTCTACATGGTTCATGGAACGGTAACCGGAAGGGACCTTGGTGCTCATCTACTCTGCTTACCATACTCAGAATCCCCTCTTGAAAGTCTCCCTCTCCCCTAGGTATGGGCCTAGTATCTGATACAGACCAGACTGGCTTTGAACTTGTGTCAGTCCTTCTGCATCTGCCTCCTGATACTTGGATTTCATACTTGGATTTTAAGCATGAGCCACTATTGCTGTCACAAACTGATTTAATTTTTATTTTGTGTGTGTGAGTATGTTGGGGCATGTGGAGGTCAGAGGACAACTTTGTGGGATGGATTCTAGCCATCAAACTGAGATTGCCAGTGGGTACACTGAGCCATCTCATGAGTCCTTTTTTTTTTTTTAATATGTGTACCACATATTTGTGCCTGATGCCCATGAAGTCAGAGGAAGGTATTGTATCCCCTGGAACTGGGGTTACAGGCAGTTGTGAGCTGCCATGGGTGCTAGAACCTGAACGGTCATCCCCTGGAATAGCAGCCAGTACTCTTCACCTCTGAGCCATCTCTCCAAATCAAGAATTATTGTTTGTGTTTCAGAACATCTTACTGTATAACTTAGGCTGGCCTGGAAGTCTCCATTCTCTTGTCTCAGCCTACTGAAAGAAATTCTGTTGGTGGTGGTAAGAATCAGTTGATTGATGGGTGTGTGCAAGGTTACCTGTCATTCTTAGCCACTCTAGCATAGTAGGAAAGGCAGCTTGTGTACAGGGTCATGTATTGCTGAATTTAGACTTTTAGAAGCTTTTTGTCATTAATTTACATTTGTTTTTCTGTGATTTTATGTTTGTTTGTTTTGGTTTTTGGTTTTTTTTCTTTCTTTCTTTCTTTCTTTTTTTTTTTTTTTTTTTTTTTTTTTTTGGTTTTTCGAGACAGGGTTTCTCTGTGTAGCTTTGCGCCTTTCCTGGATCTTGCTGTAGACCAGGCTGGCCTCGAACTCACAGAGATCCACTTGGCTCTGCCTCCCGAGTGCTGGGATTAAAGGCATGCGCCACCATGCCGGGCTTCTATGTTTCTTAAATTGACTAGAGGATAAATTGACTAGAGGATGAAATGGTTTCTTTTTCTCTCTGGTGCTGGGGATGGAACTGATGGCCTAGTATATGCTAGGCAGCTGATGTGCTGTTCTGTATTACCACTCTGGCTTGTACTTGATAAGATCTAAGTAGCATAATCATTGTTTCTCACATAATAGGCCAAGTTCTTTTCTTGACATTAAATTTGGCAAAATTTCTTAGAAAACTACATGTTTAGCATTAGGGTTTAGTGCTGCAAGGGAAACCCCACTATCTGTTACCCTAGCCTTGGTAGTTTCTGTGAAACTGATGTTGAACCTATGCAGCCTCCCTACTTCCAAAGCCACTGTAGAAGTAGAGGAAGCTGAGCCAGGCCTGATGGCCCAGGTGTGTGATTCCCAGCTGTGGGACACTGAGGCAGGAAGAGTTCAGGTTCAAAACCAGTCTGGGGCCGGGCAGTGGTGGCGCACACCTTTAATCCCAACACTCGGGAGGCAGAGCCAGGCAGATCTCTGTGAGTTCGAGGCCAGCCTGGTCTCCAAAGCGAGTTCCAGGAAAGGCGCAAAGCTACACAGAGAGACCCTGTCTTGAAAAACCGAAGGAAAAAAAAAAAAAAAGAAAACCAGTCTGGGAAACCTAATGAGATGTGGTCCCAGTAAAATGAAAAAGGGCTGGAGATTTGCTGTTGAACAGTGCTGGCCTCACATGCATTCGAGATGCTGAGTTAAATACCTGGTAAACGCACTTACACACACATACACACACACACACACACACACACACACACACACACACACACACACACTCTTGTATCTGCATGAGCAGTGTTCATACAGCTCCCTCCCGCAATACACCATGAATGATTTTCATTCTGATGACAAGACCTGTCACTGTCTCTGTCCAGCCTGATAGCCTGAGGACTTGCACAGCTGACATTTCAGAGTAACTGAGAATTCAGCTGCTTCATCTAGGTAAAGTCATCCTTTCATTGACCAACAACAGAGCTGGGAAGACAAAGAGGAAAGCTGTTTAAATAAGAGTAAATTGGGGGTGGGAAATGCCATCTGACTTGTTAAAGTGCTTGCTTTTGCATGCACAAGACCCTGGGTTTGATCCCAGCACTGCATAAAACCTGGTGTTGATGTGTTGGTGGAACATAATTGTAACTAGCACTGTGGCTACGTAGCAAGTGGCCAGCCTATGATACATGAGACCTCGTCTTTATTTCAAGAGGTCATTCACACCTACACATTAAATGCAAAAGCTAGATGAAAGGATTTTTTGAGTGAATTTGTCAATAATCCTTCAAATAATGTTTGCTTTGAATCTTAAAGCCCCTATAGAAGTAATAGAAATGTAATTCTTCCATTTACCTCTTTCACTTTTCATTGCCATCAAGACTACCATCCTTGGGCTGGAGAGATGGCTTAGTGGTTAAGAGCACTGGCTGTTCATCCAGAGTTCAGTTCCTAGCAACCACATGGTGGCTCACAACCATCAATAATGTTATCTGATGCCCTCTTTTGGTGTGCAGGTGTACGTGCAGATAGAGCACTCATACATAAATAAATAAATCTTTAAAGCAAAAACAAAACAAAAAAAAACTATCATCCTCTAAGGGGCCAAAGTAAGTAGGTAGGTGCTGTGGGAGTAAATAGCTTAGAGTTTCTCAACGTGTAGGTCATGACCCCTTTGGGGGGTTGAATGACCCTTTCACAGGGGTCACCCAAGTGCATTGGAAAACACAGATACTTACATCAGGATTCACAATAGTAGCAAAGTTACAGTTAAGAACTAGCAATGCAAATAAACTTTATGGTTGTGGGTCACCAAAACATGAGGAACTGTATTAAAGGGTCACAGAGTTAGGATGGTTGAGAACCACTGAAATGGCTATTGTTTATTAAGGCTCTGTCCCTAAAAGCAACTACTTAATAGTTCAATTCTTGGGGTTTTCTAATTCTTTCCTTCAGAAAGCCTAATCCATTTCTTGTCTTGTGGAGCTTATTTCAGGCATTCTGTCTTTTCAGAAAATGGATCCAAGTGGGGTCAAAGTGCTGGAAACAGCAGAGGACATCCAGGAGAGACGCCAGCAGGTCCTGGATCGGTACCACCGCTTCAAGGAGCTCTCTACCTTGCGGCGGCAGAAACTGGAGGATTCCTATCGGTTCCAGTTTTTTCAAAGAGATGCTGAGGAGCTGGAGAAGTGGATTCAGGAGAAGCTTCAAGTTGCATCTGATGAGAACTACAAAGACCCAACCAACTTGCAGGTCTGTATGTCTGAACTGCTTGGGATGCTTGCATCTCAGAAGTCAGGGGCCCAAAAAAGATTGAGTAGCTAGAAGAATGTGGGTCAGACACAAAGGCCAACTCTGCTCTGAGAAGACCCTGTGGTGGGGACATAGCTTACAGACATGACGGTTTCTTTTCTGCATACTTGAGAACCAGTGGTTCTTACCTTCCTAATGCTGTGACCCTTCAGTACGGTTCCTCATGTTGTGATGACCTCAACCATAAAATTATTTCATTGCTACTTCATAACTAACTTTGGCTACTGTTATGTATTGTAATGTGAATATCTGTTTTCTGATGTTAGGCAGCCCCTCTGAGAGGGTCATTTGACCCCCACAGGTTGAGAACTGCTGCCTTAAACTGATAGCTCTCAAACTGCTATCTCAAAGCCACAGGAATTCCTAACATTTCCAACAAAAGTCTTGGTGGTTATTTTGGATTGTGGTTTTGTTTTTGAGACAGGGTCTTACTCTGAAGCCCTAGCTGACTTGATATGTAGACTAGGCTAGCCTCAAACTCACAGAGATCTGCATGCCTGCTTTCTGTGTGCTGAAATTAATGCACCACCATGACCTGCTGGACTGGCATGCTACAGCATTGTTACCAAAATATATAATAATGGGCTGGAGAAATGACTGAGTGGTTAAGAAGATGCACTGCTCTTAGAGAGGTCATGGGTTCCCAGCATCCACATCAGGTGTCTCACAACTCCAGTTTCAGGGGCTCTCATGACCTCCTTTGGCCTCTGGGCCCCTGCATATACATGGCATACATTCACACAGACACAGACATAGAAATGTTTTTTAAAAGAAAGGAAGAAATGGAATGGGTTTGGCAAGATGGTTCAGTGGGTATGAGTCCCAGCCTAAGACCCACATGGTGAAAGGAGAGAGCAGGTGTTAGAGCATGTGCATGTTTACACGCATATACACACACACCTACAAAATGAATGTAACTTAAAAACCGAAGGCAAGCCGGGCAGTGGTGGCGCACGCCTTTAATCCCAGCACTCGGGAGGCAGAAGCAGGCGGATCTCTGTGAGTTTGAGGCCAGCCTGGGCTACCAAGTGAGTCCCAGGAAAGGCGCAAAGCTACATAGAGAAACCCTGTCTCGAAAAACCAAAAAAAAAACCCGAAGGCAAGATTTGATTGTGGCTTCTAAAGCAAGTGGAATGTGAATGGCTAGATTAAACACTGAGCTAGGAAAACTGTTAGAGTGGTCCTATTTTTCTAGAAGGGATTAGATGTCTGGATAAAAACTGCTTTCCATAGACAATAAAATTTGAAATATTCTGGATTGTCTTCTACCTGCAAAGTTGAATGTGCTCACAGGCCAGGGTGGTAGAGATGCAGTCTTTTTTTTTTTTTTTTTTTGGTTTTTCGAGACAGGGTTTCTCTGTGTAGCTTTGCACCTTTTCTGGAACTCACTTGGTAGCCCAGGCTGGCCTTGAATTCACAGAGATCCACCTGCCTCTGCCTCCTGAGTGCTGGGATTAAAGGTGTGCGCCACCACTGCCTGAGATGCAGTCTTTGTATTTGAGTGGTTGCCTTCCTCACTAGAAGAAATGGGACGGAGGCTAGGGGACCTTTTCCATGGGACAAGAGGAGTTCTGTGTGGAACACTTGGGGCTCACTTGTGTTCCACTCCCAGGGAAAGCTCCAGAAGCACCAAGCCTTTGAAGCTGAAGTACAGGCCAACTCAGGAGCCATCGTTAAGCTGGATGAGACAGGAAACCTGATGATCTCAGAAGGGCATTTTGCATCTGAAACCATCCGGGTGAGTAGGAGCTCTACTTGGTCAGAAGGCTTCACCTGCAGGAGCAGGGTAGGAGGAAGCTTGGCTTGTCCAGACTTAAGAGACTCTAGGTCTCCTAGAGAAGTCAACAAACCAGGTATTACTGTGATTAAAAGCATGACTGGAAACCAGTGTCTCTGTATGTAGTAAGGAACAGTATTCTTGGAGAAGAATGAGATAGCATGTATTCATACATTGAGGAAGATTGCTTCTATGTCTACTAACTCTAATATATCAGAGGATAATTGGTAACCTTGACACAGGTATCTCCAAACTTTGGGCCCACTTGTTTTGGAGTTGAGAAGACAGTTTTCCATGCTTTGTTTAACAGTACCATAGTATTAAGGGAAAATACTCTTTTTCTCATCTCCATGTTGAGTTTCTCATAAGCAGATACTCTTATCTTTGTGATACTTAAATTTTAATTTCTGTTTGTAATTATGTGTGTTTGTGCGTATGTATGTTCATGAACACTCAGAGACCAAAAGAGGGTGTTGGATCCCTTGCAGCAGGAGTTAGTGGTGGTTGTGAGCTACCTTATGTGGGTACTGTGAATTGAACTCAGGTCTTTCTAAGAGAGATGTATACTTAACTACTGAGTCATCTCTTCAGGCCTTTGATATACTTCTTGTCTACATGTATTTTTGTTGTTTTTGTTATTGTTGTTGTTTTTTGGTTTTTCGAGATGGGGTTTCTGTGAAACAGTCCTGGCTATCCTGGAACTTATTCTGTAGACCAGGCTGGCCTTAAACTCAGAGATCCGCCTGCCTCTGCCTCCCAAGTGCTGGGATTGAAGGCGTGCCGCCCCGCCGCCGCCACCACCACCACCACCTGGCTGTCTACATGTTTTGTTTGTTCTTTTTGTTTTCTTTCTTTGTGTCACGGTCTAGGTGTACAGAACAAGCTGTGCTTGAACTGGATCCTCTTGTCTCAGCCTCCCAAATGCTGGGGTTGTAGTGTGTATTACCTCATCTAACCTTTTATTTGGTTGTCTCCAAAGCCACATTGCATTGAGGGCTCAGCCTTTTCTAGGTCTTTACCTGTCAAGCATTCTTGAAGATGTAGACAAAAGCTCTCAGCCTTAGCTAGGGGTAAATCACCCCCCACTCTCCTTCAGCAGACGTTTTGAAGAAGCTAGGAGCTAGGCTGATAGTTCCCAGCATAGACATTTGTGCCATATTTGTTCTGCTGGTGTCTGTCTGCTCTGGGTGTTCTGAAGTGGACCAGCCTATCTGCCTACTTACTGAATCTAGGCTTTTGTTTGTTTGTTTGGTTGGTTGTTTTGGTTTGGGATTTTGTTGTTGTTGTTGTTTTTTGTTTTCCAAGACAAGGTTTCTTTGTGTAGCCCTGTCCTGGAACTCATTTTATAGACCAAGCTGGTCTAGAATTCACAGAGATCCACCTGCCTCTGCCTGCCTCCCAAGTGCTGGAATTAAAGATGTGTGCCACCACCCTCTGGCTGAATCTAGGCATTTGATTAGGAACTGTTAAAACTGTTCTTAGTAATGATTGTAAGAAAAGTGAGTGTCAGTTGTCCTATAACCAACTGTTTAATTATATTGAATTCATTTGATTAATGTATTACATCTTTCAATTAAATACAAGTATGTTCCATTGTTTTTAATATAGACCTATAGTAAATAAAGTCAGTTGGCTTCTTACTCCCTAACAGAAGTTTTACTGGGGTATATGAGATTATATAGTATAACCCAGCTACAGATTGACCTGAGAGAAACAGACCAAGTGTTTGACTTTGGGGATTCATCTTGGGAGAGGACCCAGTGCTGAGTTCATTTGTGCCCCATTTGGAGAGCTTATCAAAGCAGCTTTATATATGCTGTTAACTAGCATTTGTTAAGTTGCTGTTTGTAGCTGCTAAGGTACTACAAGACACTTGGCTAATGTCTTTAATTTTCACAAGCTTACAAGGTTCCCATTTCTCCGTGTCATGGAAAGGTAGAAATACTGAGGCTTAGAGAATTTTGAGTAAGCTGCCTGAAGTCCCACAGCCGAGAAGTAGAATTTCCCTGTGCTGTTTCCAGTGTATTCCATGCTTATCTTTTCATAATATTTGCTGTGTCTCCATCTCTGAAAGCTCCACTGCTGGCTTGTGGCCATGTTAAGAGATTGCCTGAGTCAGAGCCAGACCTCTTTCCCACCCTGAGTTCTGCAGTTCCTTAAATGCTCTTGCTGCCCTACCTGCTCTTCTTCCTAGCCTGTAGGCAGCCTGCGTAGCCAGGCCCTCTCTGACTTTCAGGGCTGAGAAAATTGTGCCAGTACCTGAGTCATGACTTGACTGTGTGAAAATGAAATTTGTGTGGCTGAACAGTGAGTGGTCTTGAAGGTGAAATCTGGCTAGTCTGTAGCCCCATTCTTAAGCAAAGAGTTCTATCATCTAGTAATTGGGCTCACACTTTCCATAGTGATCCTGACCTGCCTTGGCAGTTTATTTGTCCCAAAAGTTAGTAGTTTAGTTTGGCAGGCAGCATTAGCACAAAGGAAAATGGGTGGAGTAGAAGATTGTGTCTGTGTCCTGTATAACCTGTCTTGTCACTGGTTTAGACTTTCACACCATACCGGACAGCTTGGCGCCCCATAGTCACGGCCACCCACATTGGGTCTCACATCCGAGTAGGTGGAGTATTGCCTTGTGATGCCTTTCATTTCCTTCTAGTCATGGCGCTGTGCAGTGAACTATGTGAGCTCTCATTTCCTCACAGCTCGCCCTCTGCTGGTGAAACCTTCCTGCTTGCTTGTAAGAGATTCCACCCATGCTGACTGTTCCCCTGGCTTTCAAAGTGTTTTGTTGTTGTTTTTTCTCTTGCTGAGAGTGACATCTCAACATGGGTGGATCCCAGACTCCATTTCTGTTTGTGTTTGAACCTGTGTGGTATATCTTTGCCTGTCAGTGTTACCCAGAAACTCCCAGTATCTTAGGGTGGGCATAATCAAGGCCCCAAGGTAGAATCAAATGCCAGAACATAGCACACAAGCTGAAATGGTTTTCTTAGCTTCCCATAGTTCTCAGGTCCTTTATGGGTCTGTGCTGTGAACACCCAATGATGCTGGGAAGTAAATACTGTGTGCTCTGGGGCTGCTGTGTAGATGAGGTTTGAACTTAGCTTGAGATGCTGTGTTCAACAACTGTCACTGTAAGGCCCTCTAAAGCCTTTTCTCTGAAGAACCATTTGAGAGCTGATGGTGTTCAATTCCTGTTATCCAAAGATTTTCACATTGTAATTCTGTTTAAGTTTAATTTTACTGTTGTATGAGAGAGTGCAAGAGAGGAGTGTGTACCACAGGGCACATTCGGAGGTCACAGGACCATTTTCAGGAATCTGTTCTCTCCTTCAGCTGTGGCTTCTGGGAACTGAGTTATCTCCTCAGGCTCGAGTGGCAAGAGGGGTACCCAGAGCCACCTCACTGGCTTTTTTTAGTTTTGTTTTTGTTTTTGAGACAGGGTTTCTCTGTGTAGCTCTGGCTGTCCTGGAACTCACTATGCAGACCAGGCTGGTCTCGAACTCAGAAATCTGCCTGCCTCTGCCTCCCGCTGTGTGCCACCATGTCTGGTTTAAAGGTCTGACTTTTAACCTCCAGACACGTTTGATGGAGCTGCACCGTCAGTGGGAGTTGCTTTTGGAGAAGATGCGGGAGAAAGGAGTCAAACTGCTGCAGGCACAGAAGCTGGTGCAGTATTTGCGGGAGTGTGAGGATGTGATGGACTGGATCAATGACAAGGTATGCTTGGAGGGCAGGTGTGCCAGGCTCCCCCGAGAGGAAGGAGCCTCCCTGTGGTCTGCCTTGAGAGACGGTGTTAATGCAGTTGGCAGCCCTAGGTTAGATGGAGGGCGGGAGGAGGAGACTCTGTCTCGGGGGCTCTCTTGGAACCTTTGATTTTTGTAACCCTGAAACTTAGGGTCTCGGACAGAACACTAGAGGGCAGAAGTGAAAAACTGCATAGAGAGTTTTCCATTAAAGTGAATGTGGCCTCGTCCCTAATGTCTCTTCTTCATGGCAACCTTTGTTAATTGACTGTTACCCAGTGGCTCAAGCTGGTTCTCTCCCTGAATAGGAAGCAATTGTGACTTCTGAGGAGCTGGGCCAGGACCTGGAACATGTGGAAGTCCTGCAGAAGAAATTTGAAGAGTTTCAAACTGATCTGGCTGCTCATGAAGAAAGGGTTAATGAAGTAAACCAGTTTGCTGCCAAACTCATCCAGGTGAGAAACAGATTGATGTGTGTTGCTCACAGCATCATGGGAACTTGTAGGATGTCCTGCGAAAGGGAACTCGTCTGTTTTTTTAAAGCCTTAGACATTTTATATGTGAGTGTTTTGCTTGTATATATGTGTGTGCACTATGTGTGTGCCTGGTGCCTGCAGAGGCTAAAAGAGGATGTCAGATCCCATCCCAGTTACAGATGGTAGTGAACTGCCATGTGGGTGCTGGGACTAGACTAGTCTTCTGCAACCTCTTTTTTTTTTTTTTTTTTTTTTTGGAGATAGGGATAGAAAACAGTTTATTCAAAGAAATGGATTCTCTCTGGAGCTGCAGCTCTCTTCCTTTTACACAGACCCGAGCTTCTTCACAGTTGTGAAGACTTGCTTGTGCTCTGGAGCCAGGCCTAGAATAACTTGCCGAGGCCAGAGGTGGCACATAGATGGGCCCATTCTCTTCCTTGTGTAGGAGCAGCATCCGGAAGAGGAGCTGATCAAGACCAAGCAGGATGAGGTGAATGCAGCGTGGCAGCGTCTGAAAGGCCTGGCTCTTCAGCGGCAGGGGAAGCTGTTTGGTGCTGCTGAGGTTCAGCGCTTCAACAGGTGCTGGGCTGTGAGAGCTGAGCAGACCTCTGCCTCTGTGGTGTTCCCAGTGCGCTTGGACAGCCGCATAACTGGGTTGACTGGTCCTTCTTCTCTAGGGATGTGGATGAGACCATTGGTTGGATCAAGGAGAAGGAACAGTTAATGGCCTCGGATGACTTTGGCAGAGACCTAGCAAGTGTGCAGGCTCTGCTTCGGAAGCACGAGGGTCTGGAGAGAGATCTTGCTGCTCTAGAGGACAAGGTGAGTTTGTTTTTCTGAGACAGGGTTTCTCTGTGAAGCCTTACCCGTCCAGAAACTCACTCTGTCGACCAGGCTAGTCTCAAACTCGGAGATCTGCTTGCCTCTGCTTCCCAGTGCTGGGGTTAAAGGTGTGCGCCACCACCGCCCGGCCCCATGATGGGTTTGAAAGCCACTGATTATTTAAGTCAATTAGCAAGGGCAGGAGAGTGGTGCTGATAAGAGTTTGTTTCTAGGTGAAAGCCCTGTGTGCTGAGGCTGACCGTCTGCAGCAGTCACACCCTCTGAGTGCCAACCAGATCCAGGTAAAACGGGAGGAGCTGATCACCAACTGGGAACAGATCCGCACTCTGGCAGCAGAGAGACATGCACGGCTTGATGACTCATACAGGTACTTTGGTACTTAGCAGTCATGGTTCTTTCATTCTTGTATAGACAGGAGAGGCAGAGGGTCAATTTTAGATACCAAAAATGTTACTGTACCCAGTGAAGAATCACCAATAAGAAAATGCAGAGTACTTTCCCTCACCTACATTAAAATCTTTTGTTTGTTTGTTTTGTTATTTTGTTTTTTTCGAGACAGGGTTTCTCTGTGTAGTTTTGGTGCCTGTCCTGAATATCACTCTGTAGACCAGGCTGGATTCAAACTCAGAGAGATCCTCCTGGCTCTGCCTCCCAAGTGCTGGGATTAACGGCATGTGCCACCACCGCCCGGCTTAAAATTCTTTTGGAGACTGGCAACTTTGTAGAGTGTAGTTTGTACATAGTATTTATAACTTCATAAATCCTTCTATCCGCTCTTACTTCACTTGGACTGGCAGAACAGAAATACCCCATTGCTGTGGTATCATGTAGAGTAGCCTATTAAAACTTAGTAAATAAAGAATTGGAAAGGTAAAGGATACTTCTTACTCCCTTGAGTTGGCCCTGGGAAAGCAGGAAAGTTGAAGACAGTGAGTTCGTGGCAATGACTAGCCAGCACAGTAAAGGGAGACCCATCGCAAACAGCAAAAAATGTGAGACGAGGTGGGTGTGTTACCGTGAACAACAGAACCTGCTTTTCTGCCTTCTGCTGTCTTTAAGTTCAGTGAATTTTTCCTTTCCCAGGACTAGGGTTTGTATGGTTGACTTTTGAGAACAGAATTCAGAGCTCTAGGAAAGCCATCTTCTGTCCTGGGACCAGTACTGGAACTGACATACTTTGTATTTTTCCCAAGGCTTCAACGCTTTCTTGCTGACTTCCGTGACCTCACGAGCTGGGTGACTGAAATGAAAGCCCTCATCAATGCAGATGAACTGGCCAATGATGTGGCTGGTGCTGAAGCTCTGCTGGATAGGCATCAAGAGCACAAGGTAGTATTTCCAGGATCTTCCAGAACTCATAGAGATCCTCCTGCCTCTGCCTCCCAAGTGCTGGGATCAAAGACATGTGCCTCTGCCACCCTGTTTCACGAAAGGTGTAAAGAACTTGTTAGGTGTGGTAGTGCATAATTTTAATCTCAGCACTGGGGAGGCAGAGGCAGATGAATCTTTTGAGATTCAGGCCAGCCTGGTCTACATAGTGAGGTCCAGTCAGAGCTACACAATGAGACCCTACCTTAAAAAATAAAAAATAAAAAAAAAAAAAACTTACTGAAAGACATTGCAAAAAAGATTGACCGAGTAAAATGACTTACCTAATGTGTAGCTGAATGGATGGTCTTGACAAATGGAGATATTTAATGCAATGTCTATCAGAAGCCTAACAGGACTGAGAGCATTTGCAATGAATCAGCGAAGTCCACAAAAAAGCTAAGGCAATTTTGAGAAACATGGTAGAGGAAGGGAGGGATTCACTTTACTGGGTACTATAAAATTGTAGTATGTAAGTCTGTATGGCATAAAAAAGAAGAATGACCAGTAAATAGGAGGGCTTGGATCTATGTGAACATGTGGCGGCTTGATTAATGACACGTGGCCTGCAGGGCTGGTGGCAAGCCCTTCTTGGTTGGCAGATAATTATTTTCATATTTGGTTTCCAAAGCTGATGCTGACAGACAGCACTTTAAACCTGCCGCTCTCTCTCTCTCTTTTCTTAGCGGTCTCACTTGTTACTGGGTGTTTGAAATTCAACAACTTTGTGTCACTGCCACCCATCCCTCACCACTCCCACCCTCCCCCAAAAGATGCTGGAGTATGCTCTCTCTCTTTCTCTGCAGGGAGAGATCGATGCTCATGAAGATAGCTTCAAGTCTGCCGATGAGTCTGGGCAGGCTCTGCTCGCAGCTGGTCACTATGCCTCTGATGAAGTGAGGGAGAAGGTAAGAGAGTGAAAAGGGGCTTTTAAAGAGAAAGCCAGGACCAGAGGATGCTTCTCTATCCCTGTGACTGGCTAGGGCCACCATCCATTGAGAACACGCATTAGCCCAAGATTCTGCCACTGAGGGGCAGCTTTTTCCTATAGAGACTTAAAAAAGATACATGTGGCTGGTCATGGTGGCACACACCTTTAAATCCCAGCACTGGGGAGGAAGAGGCGGGCAGGCAGATCTCTGTGAGTTTGAGGTCAGCATGGTCTACATAGCAAGTTCCAGACCATCTAGGACTATATAGAGCCTGTCTTGGAGCGGGGAAATTTGTATGTGTAATATATTAGACTAAGAGACTTTTTTTTTTATTCTTTTAACTTTCAGGCATATGTTACACTAGTAGTTGGAACAAATAGGAAACAAATTGTAAAGTGTCTCAGGCATTCATGAACGAACTTAACAGGTTTGGGATGCCCACTCAGTTGACAGCTCTCATTTGACAATCCATCCTCTGTGTACATGGTATCAGAGTCTTTCATCTATCTACAAGTCATCTTGGCATTTTTACCTAGAATGTTTATGATAATATAACAGTAAATTCTAGGTTAGTCAGGATGGGGTTCTTGTAGATAATACACACATGCTGGTTCTGTAATATTTGTATATTTCTCACGATAAGCTTATATACATTAAGTGCTATCACACAAAGAAAATGCCTCTAAAGCCTAGCATGAGCAGCTCTGAATCTCCCAGAAGGTGGAAGGTAACTTTGCTTCCTGTTCCTCAAGCTGAGCATCCTCTCAGAGGAGAGAACCACCCTACTGGAGCTGTGGGAGCTTCGGAGGCAACAGTATGAGCAGTGCATGGACTTGCAGCTCTTCTACCGTGACACCGAGCAGGTGGACAACTGGATGAGCAAGCAGGAGGTAATGCTCATCAGGAGCCCTACCAGGGAAGGACAAGTCATGCCCTCCCTCTCCAGCAAGTGCTGAATTTGTTTCAGGACATCAGAGCCATTTCAGTATTGGATAGAGTGAGGAAGGGAACTGAGCAGGCTTCTTTTGCCCCTGTCTGCCTGTGACATTGCTGAGACAGGAAGGCACTTAGAAAAGATTTGTGCAGTACAAAAAGGGTTTCTAAAAAAATTAGAATTTAGCCTTGTGTGTAGTCTGAATGTAAGAGAAACTGCAAGAGCTATGTGAGAGCTGGGGTTGGTACCTATTTGCATTCGTACTCAGAAAGCTAAGGCTGGAGGGTCACAAGTTTGAGACCAGCTGAGCTGCTTAGAAAGTGAAAGAGCATCTGGACTGCACAGTGAGACCTTGTCTCACTGTCCTTCCTCCCTAAAAGAAATAGTTAGAAAATGTTTGGTAGAATATACGGTAAGGACTCTTTTAAGTGTTCCTCGTTAATTTTTTTTAATTATTTATTTATTCCTATTTTTATGTGTATTAGTGTTCTGCCTATATGTATGTCTGTGTGAGAGTGCTCGATCGCTTGAAACTGGAGTTACAGACAGTTATGAGCTGCCATGTGGTTGCTGGGAATTGAACCCAGGTCCTCTAGAAGAGCAGCCAGTACTCTTAACCACTCAGCCATTTCTCCATCCCCCTCTTGGTTGATTTTTTTTTTTAAACACTATATCAGTTACTATATGACAATGTTTTAAGGGTTTTTTTATTATTATTATTAAGAAATTTTCGGGGTTGGGGATTTAGCTCAGTGGTAGAGTGCTTGCCTAGCAAGCGCAAGACCTTGAGTTCAGTCCTCAGCTCTGAATTAAAAAAAAGAAAAGAAAAGAAATTTTCTATTTATTTTACATACCAACTACAGACCCCCTTCTCCCCCTCCTCCCGCCCCCCAGCCTCCTGGTTGATTTTTGAAAGCATATAAAAGACCAGACTTTGCAGTAGTGTCTCAGAAGCCTAGTTGCCATAAAATATTCCCTGTCTGTGTTTTGCCAAAAGTATGCTTTTGCTTTGGGGCTGCAGATAAAGGAGCAGTCCCTGATGCTGCACTCTGGCTTTCCTTTCTCCAGGCCTTCCTGCTAAACGAGGATTTGGGTGACTCCTTAGACAGTGTGGAAGCTCTTCTGAAGAAGCATGAGGACTTCGAGAAATCCCTCAGTGCCCAGGAAGAAAAAATCACAGTAAGACCCTTCTTGTCATGTGGTCCACAGAGTAAACAATCCCTTTCTAAAAGGTTTGGGAGCTGTCCGCACAGTACTCCCAGGAATATATATGTAAGACCTCATGATGAGATCATTCGATCTTCTTTGACATGTAACACAGCTTTATGGAGCATAATCACTTGATGGGAACCTCCAAATTCAGATACACCTTTGACTGACACTAAATCGGAGTAAGGCAGCATGTGCTCGTCCCGTAAAGAAACGTGTGAGGGGCTCCTGCAGCAGTTGATGTCTGCACACTTGAGGGGAATGAGCAGTCTTGTGCTCTTTCATAACATCAAGCAGAATCCTCTAGGCATGTCCACTTGTAACAGTGATGTCTGTGTCCGTAAGAGCTCACTCTTGAGAACCAGATACTTACAAGTTAAAAAAAAAAGAGATCTCATTCTCATAACCTTTTACATTTAGGATTTTGTGTTAGATCGAATTCATAGCTATCCTAGGGTACATGCAGCTCATGAGCCACAGGTTGGACATGCCTGCAGGTGAGCATAATCAGCCAACTGGGCCCAGTGGTGGGTGCATGGCTCAATGCAGACCTTGACTGTTAAGATTAGGATGTTTTCTCTATTCTCTGTAGCCTAGGCTAGCGTCGAGGTGCTTAGTGACCACTCTTGCCTTCCTTTCTAGGCACTGGATGAGTTTGCAACCAAGCTGATCCAAAATAACCACTACGCAATGGAGGACGTGGCTACTCGCCGAGATGCTGTGAGTTCCCTGGGCTTATCGTGCTCCTTTCTTATAGAGTACAGGTTCCCTTTCTGAGATATTTGTTGCAGTTCAGTTGAGCTGGCCACCTTTTGGGGAGTATAAACTGTAAAATCCCATGATCCCTGTCTTTCAGCTCCTCAGCCGCCGAAATGCCCTCCATGAGCGAGCAATGCACCGCCGGGCCCAGCTGGCCGATTCCTTCCACCTGCAGCAGTTCTTCCGTGATTCTGATGAGCTCAAAAGCTGGGTCAACGAGAAGATGAAAACTGCCACCGATGAGGCGTATAAAGTAATGTACCATCAGTTTTGTCACGTGGTACTTGTGTAAGCTAAATAACCTTTTCTAACACTAGTTGGAGCTACAAAGCAAAAAATTAACAAAGGGTTCCACTAACCACACTAGCTAACATATGCTGACTCCTTTATGGACATGAAGTAACTCTGCATACTCAGGTTTAAAGCAGAACTCTCTTGTTTTGATTGGCAGGACCCATCCAACCTGCAAGGCAAAGTCCAGAAGCATCAGGCTTTTGAAGCTGAGCTTTCAGCCAACCAGAGCCGTATTGATGCCCTAGAGAAAGCTGGGCAAAAGCTGATCGATGTCAACCACTATGCCAAGGAAGAAGTAGCAACTCGTATGAATGAGGTCATCAGTTTGTGGAAGAAACTTCTAGAGGCCACAGAACTGAAAGGTAGGAGAAAGTAGAAAAGTGTTTGGTGATAGGTGCATTTGGGAAACTGAACATTCCTCTTTGGCTCAGCGTTCTAGGACTAGATACCACTCAGGAAGGGTAGAGTGATAGTTTTGCTGTTAAGGATTGTTGCTATGTAGGGATTACTTGGCTTGGATTCTCAATACTTTGATCATTTAGTAAGTGTGATTGAAGGTAGTGGTTGGTTGGAGAGACTAAAGGGAATGAATTGAGCCTTCTCACTTAAAATCACAGATTAGCTGTGAGCCAGGAGTAGTATCTCATCAAATTAAAGATGCTTTCCAGACAGCCTCCAATTAGCCTGTAAAATGTAGAGCAGAGGTCATACTAGAGGTTTTCTTTCACCTATTCAGTAAAACTGGACAGTGACTAAGATTCTCACCATAGTCCTCCACCCAGGATACCATGGCTCATGATCAGTATTAATGAATTGCATTTCTAGCAGAAAATTAAACACACTCCCTTGAACAGGAATAAAGCTTCGTGAAGCCAACCAGCAGCAGCAATTTAATCGCAATGTTGAGGATATTGAATTGTGGCTGTATGAAGTCGAAGGTCACTTGGCTTCAGATGATTATGGCAAAGACCTCACCAATGTCCAGAACCTCCAGAAGAAGCACGCCCTGCTCGAGGCAGATGTGGCTGCCCACCAGGTGGAGTGGGGAGTGGGACCTGTGGTGGGGCAAGGCAGTGCTGAATGGGAGAATGATGGATGTTGAGCACTTCTCGACAGGACTGTTGGGGGGAGGATGAAATACGTGGCTGTCTTACAGGACTCTACTTAATTCTACTCAAAGTGTTTTCCCTCAGTGCTCTCCAGGAGCCTAGAATGAGGGAAGGCCATGGCAGAACAAATATTCTCAGGGTAGGGCAAGCACCATGTTAACGTTTCTTGGTGTCTGATGAATCCTTACACCAAGTAATAGGCTGGAGATGTCTCTGGGAGTTGGTTGCAGTTTTCAAACCTTATCATCCTGTTCCCAGGATCGAATTGATGGCATCACAATTCAGGCCCGCCAGTTCCAAGATGCTGGCCATTTCGATGCCGAAAACATTAAGAAGAAGCAAGAGGCCCTTGTGGCTCGCTATGAGGCTCTCAAAGAACCGATGGTGGCCCGGAAGCAGAAGCTGGCAGATTCTCTTCGTCTGCAGCAGCTCTTCCGGGATGTGGAAGATGAGGAAACCTGGATTCGAGAAAAGGAGCCTATTGCTGCATCCACTAATAGAGGTTAGTCTCTCTGTCCCAGGCAGCACCATGCCACTGCAGCGTCCCATAGCATAAAGGATTCTGTCAGGGAGTGAGATGAAGTTTAGGCCCCTGGACTGCAGCACTGGTGGGAGCCCGTGGTGGCAGTTCAATGCCGGTTGACAAGAGAATGGATTTTGCTTTTAGGCAAAGATCTAATTGGAGTCCAGAATCTGCTAAAGAAACATCAAGCTTTACAAGCAGAAATTGCTGGGCATGAACCCCGCATCAAAGCGGTGACACAGAAGGGAAATGCCATGGTGGAAGAAGGTGAGTAAGTGTGGT
Organism: Peromyscus leucopus; assembly: GCF_004664715.2. Classification (NCBI taxonomy): domain Eukaryota; kingdom Metazoa; phylum Chordata; class Mammalia; order Rodentia; family Cricetidae; genus Peromyscus; species Peromyscus leucopus. The sequence continues at coordinate 9,478,461 of NC_051066.1, read as the reverse complement.
CAGTGACTAGACCTGGTGTTGTTCTTTATGTCTTTACCCTCTTGGCTCAGTACATGGACCTGGACCCAGCCAGGGAGGCCAAGGCTGAGCCCCATCTTGATCTGTCAGTGGCTCTGACCAGGCCTCATCTGGGAGTTTTGCTGTCACTCAGTGTGCTTCTCGTCCTCATCCCTTCAGGCCATTTTGCTGCCGAGGACGTGAAGGCCAAACTGAGTGAGCTCAACCAGAAGTGGGAGGCACTGAAAGCCAAAGCCTCCCAGCGGAGGCAAGATCTAGAGGACTCGCTGCAGGCCCAGCAGTACTTTGCCGATGCCAACGAGGCTGAGTCCTGGATGCGGGAGAAGGAGCCCATTGTGGGCAGTACCGACTATGGGAAGGATGAGGACTCTGCTGAGGTATCTCAGACCTGAGCATCACATGTATTTGGGAAATGGGCCTGGCCTTAGAGTAGAAAGCAAAGTAGTGGAAAAGGTGTTGTAGGAAAGGGAAAGTATCCTGCAGCTGCTTTTTAAGGTGTTTAGGAATCTTCTTTAGTTTTTATTTTGGAAATTCAGGACCAAAGAAAAGACTGCTTGTCACCCACCTTCAACTGTTACGTCACATTTATTCTTCATCATGTGAATGCAGACATGTAGTCAGACCATCTTACGCAGGAATGCCAACCAACACTGACACCTTTTGTAAACTTAGCAGTGCATGTACATGCAACACCCAGTGCATACACCAACACACATGTACCCTTTTTGCTGATCATCTGTTGTTTTACTGTAACTCTTATGTTTGATTCATGAAGGTCTGAGACGGTTGTCTCCAGACCTACCTCTTGACAGTCTTGTCAAAAACAGAATGAGAGATCTGGGGCCACTGCCCTGTGGTAAAGCACTGGTGTAGCATCTACACAGTTCTGGATTCCATTCCCAGTGCCAAAACCCTCCCTAGGTGAGTTGAGCCTTCACAGAGAACCAAAACGCAGGAGATGTGTTAGTGGGGAGTGACAAAGTAGCCTTGTGAAAAGGGATCCCCAGGTATGTGAGATAACGGTTCTGTGGGTGTCTGCATATTTCAGATACTTTGTAACCAGGGAAAGCAGGGGGAAAGAGAAGATTGTAACTCAGCAGTAGACAGGCTGGCAAGATGGCTCAGTGGGTAAAGGCACTTGTGCCAAGTCCATTGACCTGAGTTCAGTACCCAGGCCCATATAGTGAATCATAGATCTGACTTCTGCAAGTTGTCCTCTGACCTCCATGCATGTGCCACTGTGTGTGCACACACATGAAGAAGTATAAGCCAACACGAATGGGGAACATTCCACAAGGTCCTACCCCTAGATGAAAAGCTAGTAGTGATCAGTTTCCTCCAGAGACACGCTCCCATGTAGGTTGTCCAGTCACAAGTGGTCAGCCCCGGACACAAATAGATATATGTGCAGCAATAAATGTACTCAGTAGGGTGTGTGCGTGCATGCATGCGTACTTGCAGGGGAGAGAGAGAATAGTAATTGTAGAAAAGGAGGGAAGTGTGGGAGTAGTCGAAGGGGAGAGGGGAGTGGAGATGTAGGTGCACTACTATTGTATGGTGTTCTCAAACAATTTTAAAAATATATTTTACAAAATATAAAAAAATTAGGAGTATACAGAACAGCTAGCAGTCATGTCTTCTTATGGCAAGGGGCCTCTGAAGACAGACAAGGTATGTCTCCATGTGTATGTTTCAGGCTCTGCTCAAGAAGCATGAAGCTTTGATGTCTGATCTCAGCGCCTATGGCAGCAGCATCCAGGCTTTGCGGGAGCAGGCTCAGTCATGCCGGGTAAGCAGTGCTGCCGTTCTAGAGTACTGAGGGCCCATGATGAGGCAAGAGAAACTGACAGACATTTAAGGCCGTGGGTAGTATTCTTTGCGTTTGTTTGTGACAGGGTCTCACTATGTAGACCAGGCTGGCCCCAAACTTGAGTAAATGGCCTGCCTCTACTTTGTTTGCTGGAGTGATTAAAGGCACATGTCACCATACCTGCTATGGGCAACATTCTCCTCACAAAGGTCTACAGTCAGACACATTTAATTGAGAAGAGTTTTTGTTTGGTTAACTCTAGCCCCCTTTTGGTGTTTCAATAACAAGGTCTCACTTTATAGTCCAGGTAGGCCTCAGACTAATTAATTCTTCCCTTTTAGCTTCTCAAGTATTTTATTTATACGCATGAGCCACCATATCTGGATTTTTCAGTCATATATTTGTTTTAATGCTCAACAGCTTGAACAAATCTTTTTTGGTAGTTTCAGTAAAGAACTCTGAAGGAGCTGGATGTAGTGGCACAAACCTTTAATCTCAGCACTCAGGAGGCAGAGCCAGACAGATCTCCAGAATGAGTTCAAGGCCAGCTTGGTCTATATAACTACTAAAATAGGATTGGCTCTTTACAAAGTTCTTTTAAGTTTCAGGGCCACATAGAGAGAGACCCTGTCTCAAAACAAAAAAGAGAACTCTCATAAGTGTGTATTTAATATATCTGTTGAAGTTGGACTGTTGTATGCTTGGGTGATACATTATGAGTGACATTTAATCATTTTGCCTTTCCTTTGGATTGTTAGCAACAAGTAGCCCCCATGGATGATGAGACCGGGAAAGAGCTAGTCTTGGCTCTCTATGACTATCAGGAGAAGAGCCCCCGTGAGGTCACCATGAAGAAAGGGGATATCCTCACCTTGCTCAACAGCACTAACAAGGCAAGACACAGGATGGCCAGGGTTGGGTATATCAGCACTGTGGAGTATGTTCTCTGCTGGATGTCCTTGGGTAAAATGGGAAGAGAAGAGTGTTACTTTATCAAAATCCCAGTCAGTCTTCATTTATCCAGAGCCACATATGACTAGGGAAGTACTAGATCAATCCTCTGGCGTCTTGACATGTGCAATTAGTGCCATGATTTATTTGCTCCATAACTTACACTGTTGGTGGTGGTTGTTTATGGTGCTGGCCCTGGAAGACAAGGCCTCATGGAGGCTGGACAGGCACTGCATACTACTGAGCCTGTCTGTTGGTTACTCATTTAGACTATAGTTGGAGCTCAAAATTAGCAGGTAGTTGAAGGCAGCTGTGATACACCTTATACACTTCATCTTCAAATTAAATGTTGCCCAGTTCATCAGCTTTTCTTCCTTAGCACTTGCTTGTATGACACTGTCGTTGAAGGGAAGGAATTTATTCCTTTGCATAATACTTGACTGGTCATGAGGGATGCTGCTTCCCATCTTAGTTAAGGTCAAAGAACTGTTCTGCCCATCCTTAGTGATTAAGGAAACCTGTGAATCTTATCTGTTGTTAACATCTTTTAAACTAAAATCCAACTCTCTGGTCCACCTAATTTGTACAAGAGCAGTGTTGCTCTGCCATACTTTTAAAGGTGAGGTTTAAAATACTGTGTCTGCTGTGCCCGTGGTAACTTCTAAGCACATATGGCAGACACTTGAATTATAGTTAGTATAACTGAAGTTCTTGGTGAGTTTGGTTCCAATGTACAAAAGCCAAATAGTGGCTACAGTGTTGGACAGCATAGTTTTGAACTAACTGCGCATGAGAAGGCTGGCCTCCATGGTTAACTGCATCTTTAACCTGTAACCCTCCGTGTGTGGCAGTGCAGAGTGACTTTAATCTGTCACAGGCTTCTTGAAGTAATAGAGCTCCTTTGTGTGTGTCTGCTACACTCGCATGCAAATAGGCCAGTGTTTTGGGCGCTGGAGAGGTTGCTCAGCAATTAGGAGCACTTGCTCCTCTTCCAGAGGAGTTGAGTTCCCAGCACTACGTCACAAGACTCACAACTCCCTGTAACTCCAAGAAAACTGCAAGAAAATCTGACACATGCTTCTGGCCTCCATGGGCATACGTGTGAGCACACACTTGTAACATACACACACAGAGACACAAAATTAAAAAATAAAAAAACAGGCCAGTGTAAGCTCTGTCTGTCTCAGGAAATGAATATGCTTTCAGTCTTCTTTTTCTCTCCCTTAGGATTGGTGGAAAGTGGAAGTGAATGATCGTCAGGGTTTTGTGCCAGCTGCGTATGTGAAGAAGCTTGACCCCGCCCAGTCAGCCTCGAGGGAGAACCTCCTGGAAGAGCAGGGCAGCATTGCACTGCGCCAGGGGCAAATCGACAACCAGTAAGGGCTTGAGCACACACAGCACAGGCTAGACAACCCTCAGGGCAAATCAGATACAGTCAGTGTCCTGGGGTCTCTGGATCCCTTCGTACTCTTTCTGTTTCCCTCAAGTCTCCTAACCCACAACTTCCCTTTTAGAGCCCAGATTCTGGACTAATACCTTAATCTCACTTGTTTTTTCCTGTGCTTCTGGGCTGCTTTTTCTACACCACATTTTACTACTTGATACAATGTTAGCCTTTGGCTTGCAGGCAAGGTTCTTTTGGGGTTGGATTTTCAGATATCTTACCCCTTGGCTCTGCCTCCCTTTGGACAGCTGCCTAGAGGGCTACTCTCTCTTCCATAGCTTTGGATTCAGAGAATGTAATTTATTTTTTAAGCTGGTTTTCTCCTCATCATCTAGATAAGCCCCATATTGTACTGTATGTCTGTCCTGTAGTGCATACCTTACTCGGCTAATGAAGTCAACAGCTTTGGGCACTTGGGAAATACTCAGGACATAATGTTTCTGAGTCCAGTAGGGCTTAGAATAAGAGCTTTCCTGACCTTAATGATGTTGAAATGACAAGAACCATTTGTTCACTTAGCAATTCTTCACTGTTACTGCATAGACAAGGGGACACTTGAGTTTGTGTTCTTGTCACAGGCCCGGGTCCTAAAAGAGCACAGTATTGATGGAGATAGTGTTGCTGAACTGGCTGTTAGAATCAGCACTGTCCTTCAAGTCTGTTCTGTCCCCTGGCCTTGCTCTGTGCAGTTTAGTGTTTGCAGTACAGGGAACGCTGCCTTAAGTGTAGCAGACTTGTCAGGAACATGGAGGAGGTAAACTAACCCTCTCATTTAATTTTCCTACTGTTTCTCCACTGTGATTTTTATTCATTGCCTGGGCTGCTTCTGAGAGCTTTTGAATGATTCCTGAATTTTTCCCACTTCAAGCATCTGCCATCATGGCACCAGTCGGAGCTGCTGCTTTTCATTCCCGTGGATTAACCCCACTAATGTGTGCATGCTTTTGCTGTACCCCCTCTGTGCAGGACACGCATAACTAAGGAGGCCGGCAGTGTATCTCTGCGTATGAAACAGGTGGAAGAACTGTGAGTAGGCTGAGAGCCTCGCTGAGCCCCCATGTCCACTGCTACACCTGTCCATTCTCCCTCTGCCGCTTTTCTCCAAAGCACTGTCCATTCAGAAAAAGGTGGTGCAGGGGACATGTCACGTCTGTAGCACAGCTTTGCCGGCTGTGGGAGAGCTCTCCGTGGAACTACTCTCCTCAGCTGCTTCTGCCTGCTTGTGTTGGAATGGTGTTGGTTCGCTCTAGCTTTGTGACACCCAGGAGCAGGCTCTGTCCTCTATAAACCTGTAGCCAGTTTTGCCGCAGTCTTCAGAGGAAGTGAAGTGCTGCTTAGAGGTTGAGGGGCTCTGATCTCTGGTATCTTGGTATCTTGGTAACTTTTTTATTTGTTTGGGAAACTTAGATTTAGTGATGATTTTCAGATTTTTCTTTAACTTTGAATTTGATTTCTTAATCAGATTTGTTTTTGTGTCTCTAAAGATTGTGGCAGCTGAGTTTTTTGTATCGTAGTCCACATGGGTTAGAAAATTCTTTGATTCTTCTTAGGTCTTGCAGATGATGAAGTTGTATACATACCAGATGTTCTTTCAATAACTTGATGAAAAATACACAGATCACTATGGAAATGTCCTACTGGCCAGAGATGGAATATCCTGTCTTGGACTGTGTTAAAGCTCATATCTTCCCCCACTTAGGGGTTGCTCAGAGAATTATGAAAACCAAGACAATCCCTTACATGTATTATGTAGTTTCATCTTCGTGTAGCTTCATCTCATCTCTCCAGTGCAGTCGCATGAACATTTTGTTTCTGTGCTAAGTGCTTGGTTTCAGGCTTCGGTGGTCATCATAATTGCAAACTTGGCCTGGAGATAAGTGTGCCCCAGCCAGTTATGACCAGTGCACTGTGTGCTTATCCCTGAAGCTGTAGTTTGGGTGCTTAGTATCCTCATCTTTGTGTGCTCTGATCCTTTGTTGATCCTCTGTTGCTAGGCATCATCATTACAAAATCATGCCTTGGATCACACCTCAGATGCCTAGTGGTTGTCCTGTGTTAGCATCTTTGGGTTCTTGCCCATTTTGTCACCCTCTTGACTTCTGTCAGATATCAGTCTCTGCTGGAACTGGGTGAGAAGCGGAAAGGCATGTTGGAGAAGAGTTGTAAGAAGTTCATGTTGTTCCGGGAAGCGAATGAGCTACAGCAGTGGATCAATGAGAAGGAGGCCGCTCTAACGAGTGAAGAGGTTGGCGCAGACTTGGAGCAGGTTGAGGTGCTGCAGAAAAAGTTCGATGACTTCCAGAAGGTATGAGAAGCTTGCAGTGTGGCTGCAGAGTTGTGTAAATATCTAGTTCTTGGAGCTGGAGGCATGGCTCAGCAGCCAGCTTCCGTTCCCATAATCCACATAGTGGGCTCACGACCATCTATACCTCCATATTACTTCTTGCACAGACACCAGGCACAAACTTGGTACATAAACACCCATGAAGGCAAAACAACATACACATAAAATTAATAATTTGAAATTTTTTTAAGGAGCTGGAGAAATGGCTTAGAGGTTAAGAGTACTGACTGCTCTTGCAGAGGACCCAGGTTTGATTCCCCTCACCCACGCTTATGACTGTCTGTACCTGTAACTCATGTAGTACACAGACATATATGTAGACAAAACACCAATTCACATACAATAAGTGAGTAAAGTTTAAAAAAAAACCTTGGCATTTAAATTTTTTGTTTTCCTTGTTTTATTTTGTTTTTTGAGACAGTGTTTCTGTGTGTAGTTCTAGCTGTCCTGGAACTCACTCTGTAGACCAGGCTGACCTGGAACTCAGAGATCTGTCTGCTTCTGCCTCCTGAGTGCTGGGATTAAAGGCGGGCACCATCATTGCCTGCCTTTTAAAATAAGTATGTGTGTGTGTGTGTGTGTGTGTGTGTGTGTGTACATGTACATATATATATAAAGATTTATCTATTTATTATGTATTTATATATCCAGTGGTCTTTCTGCATGTGTGCCTGCATGCCAGAAGAGAACATCAGATCTCATTATAGATGGTTGTGAACCACTCTGTGGTTGCTGGGAATTGAACTCAGGACCTCTGGAAGCGCAATCAATGCTTTTAACCTCTGAATCATCTCTCTAGCCATATGTATATATTTAAGTATTGGTTCTCACTGGTGCAGCGGTGGTGCACACTTTTAATCCCAGGACTAGGAGGTAGAGGCAGGTGGATCTCTGTGAGTTCAAGGCCAGCCTGATCTACAGAGCAAGTTCACGACAACCAGGGCTACACAGAGAAACCCTGTCTCTGAAGAAAGGGGGTGGGTGGGTTAGTTCTCAGGACATGAGATGGCTCATTGGGTTAAGGCATTTGCCACCAAGCCTGAGATGATTCTGAATTCCGTCTCCAGAACCCACTTGGTGGCTGGAGAGAACTGACTTGCACAAGTTGTCCTCTTAACCTCATACGTATGTTGTGGCACACTCACCCACCACACACAGAAAAATAATGCCAAAACAAAAGACGTTGGTTCTCTTGGATCTGACAGCAGAAGTGAAGACCGCATGGATTGTATAATCTGTATGACTTAAAGTTTACTCTCTCTGTAGCTTCTGTGTTTGTCCAGTGCCGGGGACTTACAGTGTCCCCTCCCCTGACTTGTATTGTATATTTAACTATTGTGACTTTTACTTCAAAGGATCTGAAAGCCAATGAGTCTCGGCTGAAGGACATTAACAAAGTAGCTGAAGACCTGGAGTCTGAAGGTCTGATGGCAGAGGAAGTACAAGCTGTGCAGCAGCAGGTAGGTGTCTTGACCTTGGACCAAGGTTCTTCCTCAAGTCCTTCCTAGCCCCAGAGGCCGCGTTTATTTATTTATTTATTTATTTATTTATTTATTTATTTATTTATTTATTTGCTTGTTTGTTTGTTTTCGAGACAGGGTTTCTCTGTGTAGTTTTGGTGCCTGTCATGGAGCTTGCTCTGTAGACCAGGCTGGCCTCAAACTCACAGAGATCTGCCAGGCTCTGCCTCCCAAGTGCTGGGATTAAAGGTGTGCGCCACCACTGCCCAGTGAGCCCACATTCTATAACACAGATTTGAGGCCAGTGTAGTTCACACTTGATCCCATGCTCTCCCTAAGCCTATAAAGAGCTGTGGAAGTTAAATGTCTGCTGCCATTGGCTTCAAGTTCTTAAGTTCCTTAAATAGATAAATGTTGCAAGTATAAGCATTAGATTTGGAGTTCTGCTAGCTAGTGATTTCCTAACTAGATTTCCAGTGTGTTTTCTGTGTCTTTCCACCTACATTTATTGTATGGCATTCTGAAGCATGTTTCCTCTGTATTAACTCCGATTTCCTTCTCCTTGTAGGAAGTGCATGGCATGATGCCCAGGGTAAGTCATAGGGTTCCATGTAGAACTCAAGCTTGGCAAGGATTTAGATCTTGGGAAGAATGTAAAGGCAAGAGCTGCTGAATGACAGAGACCTTTTGTTGTGTAAGAATGTGAGAAAGAAATTCTAGGCATCTATGCTGCCTGCCATTCTCCAGAACAAAAGTGAGGGTGTCTTGTTACTAGAGTGTTGCCCAGATTGGCATGGAACTCATTATATAGCTCAGTGGCTGCAAATTCACAATCCTGCCTCAGTCTCCTAATGCTAAGGTTATAAGAGCTTACCACCTACCTGGCCAAAACATGTTTGATCTTTATCTTTTAAAAAATTTTTCCCTAATACTACTCCCTTATTGTTTATGTTTGTTTGTTTGTTTCAAAGAATTCTATGAGTATGACTTAAAAAAAAAAAAAAAAGATGACTGTTATATTGAATTTCTTCCTTCCATCTTTTACTGTGTTTGGAAAAAAATAAGCCAGGCGGTGGTGGCACACACCTTTAATCCCAGCACTTGGGAGGCAGAGAGAGGCAGGTGGATCTTTGTGAGCTGGAGGCCAGCCTGGTCTACAAAGCGAGATCCAGGAAAGGCGCAAAGCTACACAGAGAAACCCTGTCTTGCAAAACCAAAACATAAAAAAATAAAATAAAGACAGTAGGGAGCTATAGAGTTGGCTCAGCAGTTACAAGTACTTGTTGCTCTTGCAGAGAATCTGAAATCAGTTCTAGCACTCACATGATGGGTGGCTCACAGCCATCCTTAACTTCAATTCCAAGGAATCTGATGCCCTCTGCTGAACACCCTGGGCACCAGGCCTGTAGGTGGTGCATGTACATACATGCAGATAAAACACTCGTTGACACAAAGTAGATCTTAAAGGGGAGGAGGATTTTTATGTGTTAGGGGATTCCTTTCAGCCAGCCTTAGGTTGGTTGCTGGGTAGTCAGCTCTGAGTTCCACAGTAGTGAAGATGAACTGTTGGGTTTCCCCTGGGATCACAGTCGCTGACTGGAAAGGTTCTGTGCTTATGACATGCTGCTTGACTCCTTTTTCTTTGACTAGGATGAAGCAGATTCCAAGACGGCCTCCCCATGGAAGGTAAGAACTCTTTTGCACTAGTTCAAGTGTTTTGCAGGAACTTGCAGCACCTTATGTTCTTTCTTGTGTGCTTTTTTCTTGGTGTCCAGCTTGTGGTGAGCTTTCACTTGGTTGGTACGGGCTCCTTCTAACCTTAGTGGCTGTATTCTGCTGTCTGTGTAACTGGCAAGTGTAATACACAGAAGCAGAAGACATCTCACCTGGGGAGTCATCCATTCTCAAGTGTTACCCCACAGGATGGCAGAGGATAGTAGGTCTGTTACTAGGGACTGAGAATGGGAGTGACAGTAGGCCTCCTGTCTTACCTGAGTGACCAGATCTGTAGCTCAAGCAAACCTGTGTATAGAAGGTCCCATCTCTAAAGCAGGAAGGGGAGGAGCAAGTTACCCCCATAGCTGACTTCACTCACCCAGTGCAGGGTTAGCGCTGCACCAGAACAGCAAAGCTCTGCCAGAGAATGTGGAAGGAGGCTTGATATACTGTGCTTCCAGCTAAGACTGCAGCACTAGCTAGACACACTTTAGTTTTACGGGATCTTCTCTTCTGGCTCAGCTCTTGTAATTCATTGAATCTTAAGCTACAAACCGGTTATAGGTAGACTTCTGTGTTACATAAAAGTACGTTCTCAGGACAGAAGACAGCTTGGAAATCTAGCCTTCTCTGCTCACCCTTGTGCTCTTCAGGCATCTTGTCTAAGCTGTCCCAGCCCAGGCTTAGTGTCCCTCATGGTTCTATTATTAACTTGGTTTAAAAAATAAAAAAAGCCATGGAACTTTTTCTCATTTGATTCAGTTCTTCATGTCCCACTGTTACTTTTCTCATAGCAAAATAGAATGCATTTGACTTCCTATCTGAATGCTCTGCCAAGCTTTTCTAGCAATGTATATTCTTTTGAAAATAGATTCAAAAAAACAAAACAGGGTCTCATGTAGTCCTGGCTAGCCTAGAACTCACTACAGAGACAGCTGATCTGGAAGTAAGTCACTGTGTAGACTAGGCTGGCCTTGAACTCACAGAGACCCACCTACCTTTGCCTCCCAAGTGCTGAAATTAAAGACATGCACCACAATGCCTAGCTGAAAAGAACAGCTTTACAATTAATTACACGTTTATTGTGTATATGTGTGTGGGAACACCCACCACAGTGAGCTTATGGAAATCAGAGGACAGCTTGTAGGAGTTGGTTCTCCCTTTTGTACTGTGTAGATCTTGGGGGTTGAAAGGTCATCAAGTTGGCAGCAACTGCCTTGCTTGCTGAACCATCTCACTGGCACGAATTTAGAGATCATTGTGAATTGTCTCCTGTTTCTGAGAAGGGTTGGAAGATGATTGCCCTGCCTCTGGACCCTGTCTAATACCCACGTGTCATCTGGGGTTCATAGGAGCTTTGATGGCTTCCCTCCTCTGCATCAGAGCTGAGCCCTGCCTCCTTTTATCATACTTGAAAGACTTGGAGCCAAGAGGAGTTTTTTGCTTTGTTTTTTGTTTTCTTGTTTGTAAGCTGGGGGAGGGGATAGCACATTTTGTCGCTCCTTGGGTGTTTACAAGTATCTGCATTGTGGAGGAGAAAGCTAATTCATTGGCTTGCATCCATTTTCAGTCAAGAATACTGTCCTCTTTTCTTCAGGACACTGTTAGAAACCACAGCCTAGTAACCACATTAGCCATGGAGTGAGTGATTTTTGTCCCTCACTAGTAAAGAAACCATCACAGCAGCCAGTGTGTGTAGAACTGTTTTCTGGAGGGGTCTTTGTATAGACAATACAGTGTACATTCATGACTCTGGCTGCCATTCCTTCCTTCAGCAGCTGTCTTCAAGGTTTCACTCTCCACTTGTATGCCTCACCCTGCAGCCAACTCCACTTATGTACTGGGTGTTTCCTTATGGTCTTCTAGTAGTTGGGGTTTTTATTAATGCCCCTGCTTCAGATGTCTGTGTAGGGTAACGTGGGTTGAGTGTTGTGACCTACTTGATGGCACTAGCAGATCTGTCTCTGAGTGGAAAGTCTTTTGACTGGTTTTCCTATGCTCTCCTCTCACAGTCTGCTCGCCTGATGGTCCACACAGTCGCCACCTTCAACTCCATCAAGGTAAGAAGGGGGGGGAGGGGGGGCTGGAGAAATGGCTCACTGGCTGCTCTTCCAGAGGTCCTGAGTTCAATTCCCAGCAAATACATGGTGGCTCACACCATCTGTAATGAGATTCTGGTGTGCAGGCATACATGTGGGTAGAACACAGCGTACATAATAAATAAATCTTTTTTTTTTTTTAAAAAAAAAAAAAAGGTAACAGGTGACCAGCTACCCTGCTTGCCCTTCTTCTTCTTCACTATTTTCCTTCTCTTGACTACAGTAGAGGGCATGCTGTGACCAAGCGCACTTCCATAGAGCTCAGAAACATACTCAGGCATCCTCATCAAATCCCGAGAGTCATGAAATAGCTTGATCAGGATTCTTTTGTTGTTGTGGTATGGGTTTGGGTTTTTCAAGACAGGGTTTCTCTGTGTAGCCCTGGCTGTCCTAAAACTCCCTATAGACTAGGCTGGCCTCAAGCTCACAGAGATCCACCTGTCTCTGCCTCCTGAGTGTTGGGATTAAAGGTGTGCGCCACCACCACCACCACCACCACCACCCGGCTTGATCAGGTTTTTTGATCCAGACTTCAGTGTGAGTGTGTCTTAGTTACTTTTCTATTGCTATGACAACACTCTGACCAAGGCAATTTATAAAAGAAAAGTGTTTAATTAGGCTTAAGGTTTCAGGTTAGAGTCCATGGTAGAATGGCAGCAGGAACAACTGAGAGTCTCATCTTATTCTACAAATAGAGGCCAGAGAGAATACACTTGGAATGACTAATCTTTTGAAACCTCGGAGCCTGCCTCTAACTCCCAGTGACACACGCCCACCAACAAAGGAAGACAGTTTCTTCCCAAACAGTTCAACCAGTGGGGACCAAGTATTCAAACATTAGCCCATGGGAAACATTCTTATCCAGTTCTGCACAGAGCAATGCTAAAAACCTTCACTGGGATTTCCAGCTGCCTGCACTCACCTTTCCCAGGTCTGCTCTGGCCCAAGACTTCATTGGTCGTAGTACTGAGAGAAGACTCTTAGATGTGTCACTTGTATCATAGGTGTCACGTGCAAGGCACCAATGTTTTAGAAAGAAGCACAAAGTTAGTTTCTCCCAATGTTACAAAGAAGGTTCCTAGGTCAGGCATTTGAGGACTTTTCAGGCTATTGTATATTACTGGTTTTGATCTCCACAAGATCACTGTTGTGGTACACTGCTGGTGTATTTGCAAGGAAGGTCGGAAATGGAAAATTATAGGTGTCCTGACACTTGTAGTTGAATCATTTTCCTAAGGCCTGGTTGTGAGTGTGCCAGAACAGGTTAGAAGAAGGCTGATATTTCCATTCTCCTGTAGGAGCTGAATGAGCGTTGGCGGTCCTTGCAACAGCTGGCTGAGGAGCGTAGCCAGCTCTTGGGCAGCGCACATGAAGTACAGAGGTTCCACAGGTGAGGTTTGGCTGGGGCAGGAAGAAATGAGAACTTTGCACGTCATAAATAGGGTTTGCTGAGGGGAATCTCACATTAGTAGCTATGTCTTGTTGATGTTTGGGCCCTTAACATCAAAGCCGATTAAGACACAGTGGATGTGGCCAGGCGGTGGTGGTGGTGGTGGTGGTGGTGGTGGTGGTGGTGGTGGTGCATGCCTTTAATCCCAGCACTTGGGAGGCAGAGGCAGGCAGACCTCTGTGAGTTCGAGGCCAGCCTGTTCTACAGAGTGAGTTCCAAGACCGCCAGGACTGTTACACACAGAGACCCTGTCTCAACAAACAAACAAACAAAAGACACAGTGGATCAGCTAGATAATCCTACTGAGAGTGAATGTGTGTAATTATGACAGACACACAAGTGCCAGCACAAGAGGTTTCCTCTGACTGCCCTGGGACAAAGGCCCTAGTGCTTGACACTCACCATATGTCTTACTGCAGAGATGCTGACGAAACCAAAGAATGGATTGAAGAGAAGAACCAGGCCCTGAACACAGACAATTATGGCCACGATCTAGCCAGTGTCCAGGCCCTGCAGCGCAAGCATGAAGGCTTTGAGAGAGACCTTGCAGCTCTGGGCGACAAGGTAAGAGATGCTTGGGGAAAGTTGAGGCCTAAACTCGGCTGAGTACAGCTGTTTCTCTGGACATTCTTAGCACTCTTTGCCTACAGGTGAATTCCCTTGGGGAGACAGCCCAGCGCCTGATCCAGTCCCACCCTGAATCTGCAGAGGACTTAAAGGAAAAGTGCACAGAGTTAAACCAGGCCTGGACCAGCCTAGGGAAGCGTGCAGACCAGCGCAAGGCTAAATTGGGTGACTCCCATGACCTGCAGCGCTTCCTTAGTGATTTCCGGTAAAAACCAAGTGTCTTAATTATGTTTCTGTGATAGAACACCGTCACCAAGTCAACTTATGTAAAAACTGTTCATTTGGGGCTCACAGTTTCAGAGAATTAAGAGTCTGTGACCGTCATGGCAAGGGAGCCTGACAGCAGGTATGGCATTGAAGCAGTAGCTGAGAGCTCACATCTGGAGACACAGCTGCAAGGCTGAGAGAACTAACCGGGAATGGAGGGGCTTGTGGAGCTAGCCCCAGTGATACATCGCTAGCTAGCCCATGCTCCCAAACAGTCCCCAGCCAGAAAACAAGCATTCTGATGTATGAGTCATTCTCATTCCAATAGCACACCAAGTGACACTCAAGAGGTTTTTGTGCATAGGACCTTCTTTATAATAGTCAATTTGACTATAAAAATAACCACTTAAGGGCCGGGCGGTGGTGGCGCATGCCTTTAATCCCAGCACTCGGGAGGCAGAGCCAGGCGGATCTCTGTGAGTTCGAGGCCAGCCTGGACTACCAAGTGAGTTCCAGGGAAGGCGCAAAGCTACACAGAGGAAGAACCCTGTCTCGAAAAACCAAAAAAAAAAAAAATAAAAAAAAATAACCACTTAATATAGAATATTGTAACTATCAAGTACCAAAAATCTTTAATCTCTGCACCGTGGGTATATGCATGTACACTCAGGTCCACATCACCTTGCCAACTGTGTTTTCTTCTTTATATTTCACTTAATATAGATACACTTACTCTTTTCTACCAGCTTTTTTTTTATTTAAAATAGTGTCACAGAGAAGTTGAGTCATACAGAATCAACTGTTGTATTGTTGCCTGTAGTTACCAGTTAATTTTGTGACACTCTCGTTAATTACAGGGTCTTTTGTTTTCTGAACAACAATAGATTGTAGCTCCCAGCATTATCCTTATCTCACCTATCATGAATTCATTAATGATAGCTAAACCCATTGGGTGATGGTGGCACATGCCTTTAATCTCAGGGAGGCAGAGGCAGGTGGATCTCTTGAGTTTGAGAACAGCCTGGTCTACAGAGTTGAGTTCCAGGATAGCCAAGGCTGTTAAACAGTGAAACCCTGTCTTGAAAAACAAACAACAAAAAAATCCAAACTCATACTCACATTTTCTTGGTTGTCTCCAATATAAATTTCATAACTAGGAGTCTAGGGATTCTGTTTGATCCAGGGTCCATCAACCTGGAACAGTATCTACACCGTTTGTTGTCTTTCATTTTCTAGGAGCTTCTATCTACCAGATTTCCATGATCTAGTGCTTCTGTTTTTAATGTCTATGTGATACTTCTGAGTGGCTGATGCACAGCTTGCCTAGAGTTTGTGTGGTCTCAGACACTCCCTCTGCTTGGGTAGGAACCAGCAGATGATACCACTCCCCTTTCCAGGCTTGGGTCCTCTGAAAACGCAGGAAGTACACTTAACCACTGAGGCATCTCTCTGGTCCTCAGTGGTTCACTTCCCTCTGAGGAATTCAGGGGTTGGTTTGTTTATTTTTTGGCTTTTTATAAAATACTTGAGGTTTTTGATGGCATGTGGGGCAGGGGGGATATGTACAGGTACCTGAGGAGGCCAGCAGAGGTGGTTGAACTCGCCAAAGCTGAAGTTGCGGGTCGTTGTGAACTTCCTAATGTGAATACTGGAAAATAACCTTGGGTCCTTACATGCTTACAAGAGCATTATTTAGGACTAGAGATGACTCAGCAGTTAAGAGCACTGTAGACCCAAGTTCAATTTCCATCACCCACATGGTGCCTCACAAAAATCTGTAATTCCAGATCCAAGGGATCCCACACCTTCTTCTGGTTTGTGCATGGTACGCAGACATGCATGCAAGCAAAACAATCCATACACACAAAATTAAAATAAGCAAATCTTCTTTATTAAAAAAAAAAAAAAAGAAGAAGAAGAAGGAAAGAAAAAGGAAAAACAGAGCAGTAAGCACTCTTTCTCTCCCCCTCCCCCATGTGTGTGTGTGTGTTTTACTTGTATGTGTGTCTGTACCACTTGTGTGCCTGGTGTCTGAAGGGATCAGAAGAGGATGCCAAATCCCCTGGAACTGGAGGTAGAGACCAATGATTGTGAGCTACCATGAGGGTGCTGGGAACTGAACCTGTGTCCTCTGTGCCACTAAGTATCCTGGTGTGGGTTTTTGGGTTTTGTTTTGTTTTTTTTCTTCCAAAAGCTTTCTTACTTTTTACTTATTTGTTTTTATTTTTCGAGGCAGGGTTTCTCTATGTAGTCCTGGTCTTAGAACTTGCTCTATAGACTAGGAACTAGAACTCAGAGACCATCTGCTTCTGCGTGCTGTGATAAAAGATGTACACCACCATGTCGCTCTCCTTTCATAAAAGAAACTTTTTGACATTATAATACAAATACATCATTTCTACCTTTCCTGCAAGTCCTATGGATTCCCTTTTGCTGTCTTTCAAATTCATAGCCTCTTTCTCCCTCCTTCCCTCCCTCCCCCTCTCCCTCTGTGTGTATTGACATACACACTCATAAATATATTCCTAAATATAACCTGCTCAGTCTGTACAATGTTCCTTTTTTTGTATATGTCTTCAGGGCTGACCACTTGGTATTGGGTAGTGTGCTCTTCCCTGGGAAGACTATTTCTCTCCATCTCAGCATTCTGTAGTTGCCTGTGGTTTTTTTGTTTGTTTTCAAGACAGGGTTTCTCTGTAGCCCTGGCTGTCCTGGAGCTCACTCTGTAGACCAGGCTGGCCTCATACTCAGAGATCTGTCTGCCTCTGTCTCCCAAGTGCTGAAGGTGTGGGCCACCACTGCCTGGCCTGTGTTTCTTTATTTAGTGTTGAAGCCTTGAAAGCTTTTCTCTTTCCACATTAGCATGTTTGTTGGCATTGTCTTTCTTTGGGATGTTTAGATGTTTAGGCAGCCACTTTGCCAAGACTTTATTGGTGTAACTTCTGATATTTCTAGGAAACACAGTCTCACAGCAGACTCCGTTCCTCTGGCTCTTACAGTCTTTCTGCCCCCTCTCTGCAACAGTCCCTGGGCCTTAAGTGCAGGAGTTGTATTGTGAATGTATCCCTTAGGACTGGGCTTTATGACTGAATTTTGATGGGTTATGGTTTTCTGTAATGATCTCCACCTATTGCAAAGAGAAGTTTGCTTGATAATGGGTAAGAACTACACATACCCTGCTAGACCCAGGGAAGGAGCCCCTTCTTTTTTTTTTTTTTTTTGGTTTTCAAGACAGAGTTTCTCCATGTGGTTTTGGTGCTTGTCCTGGATCTCACTCTGTAGACCAGGCTGGCTTCGAACTCACAGAGACCCACGTGGCTCTGCCCCCCAAGTGCTGGGATTAAAGGCGTGTGCCACCACTGCCCGGCTGCCTTCTTTTTTATTGGTAACACAAACAAGAGGCTATAAGACCCATCCCTGTTCAGTATATGACTAGGTTAACCTAAAATAACTCTCTGGGGGCTGGAGAGATGGCTCAGTAGTTAAAGAGCACTGACTTCTTCCAGGAGACCTGGGTCAATTCCAAGCACCAACATGGCAGGTCACAACTATCTGTAACTCCAGTTCCAGGCAACTTGACACCCACGGCAAACACCAATGCACATAAAATAAAAATAAATAAATGAAAATAGCTTTGACATTTTAAAAATTAATAATAATAAACCTTCTGAGGCAGAAATGATGCAGCCATTTCCTGGGCAGAAGGCCTGCTTGTTGGCAGATACTATAATGGATGTTCCTCTCTGGATCTGGTTTCTAGGGACCTCATGTCTTGGATCAATGGAATACGAGGGTTGGTATCTTCAGATGAGCTAGCCAAGGATGTCACTGGAGCTGAGGCTTTGCTGGAACGACACCAGGTAGGTCCTGCTGGTTTAGTGGCTTTACCCCTCCCCCTCTTGGGAGCCAGTGGTTGATACACTAGTGTCTGCATCTTCTGCAGGTTATCTCATCACTTTTCTCCTCTTGGCAGGAACACCGGACCGAAATTGATGCCAGGGCTGGCACTTTCCAGGCATTTGAGCAGTTTGGGCAGCAGCTGTTGGCTCATGGGCACTATGCCAGCCCAGAGATCAAGGAGAAACTTGATATTCTTGAGCAGGAGCGTACAGACCTGGAGAAGGCCTGGGTTCAGCGCAGAATGATGCTGGACCACTGCTTGGAGTTGCAGGTGTGTGCATTTGAGTTCTTGTCAGGCGTTTCTTGCCAGTGGCCGTATTTTTCTTCACATATGCCTGTCCACTCTCTAGCTGTTCCATCGGGACTGTGAGCAAGCAGAGAACTGGATGGCTGCCCGGGAGGCCTTCCTAAACACAGAAGACAAAGGAGACTCGCTGGACAGTGTGGAGGCTCTGATCAAAAAACATGAAGACTTTGACAAAGCTATCAATGTCCAGGTGGGCCCTGACCATGAGGTCCTAGTCTGGATTTGTCCTGAGTCAATTTGGTGGCAGTCTTATCATAGTGACTAGGTTAAAAAACATTACTGACTTGGTTGTAATAGTTAGATGCTACTAATAGCCTTGTTAATATTCATGTTATTCAGGAGTCAGATGCAGGTGGAGCTCTGAAGTTCAAGGCCAGCCTGGGCTACGTAGAAAATTCCAGGTTAGCCAGGGCTACATAGTGAGACCCTGTCTCCAAAACAAAACAAAAAGTGTTATTCAAGTGGCAGGTATAGTTATGTGTTAGATTACTACCTAGTAGGCTATAGGGTCCTGGATTCAGTCTCCAGTACTGCAAAAAAAATTTAGCACAACTAAAATTTTCATACCAACTTCAAAAAATAAACATTAAGTTGGACTAGATACATGACTGAGTGGTTAAGATCACTTACGTACTACTCTTGGGGAGCACTTGATTTCGATTCCCAGTCCCTTCATCAGATGGTTCACAAGTGTGTGTAACTCTAGCCCTAGGGGATCTGATGCCTCTCTCTACAGGCACCTACACTCAACGTTTACATGTACCTACTTACATAGGCATGAACACATACCCATAGTTAAAAATAACTTAGAAGCAGCCATATGGTGACTGGGAACAAAACCCAGGTCCTCTACAAGAGCAGCAAGTGCTCTTAATGGCTAAGCCACCTCTCCAGCCCTCAGATTTGTTCTATTTTGTATTTTGAGACAGGATTTTTTCTGTTTAGTCCTGGCTACCCTGGAAATGGCTATGTGTGGTGCAGGCCTTGAGCTCTCAGAGATCAGCCTGCCTCTGCTGAGATTAAAGGTGTGTGCCACCATGCCCAGCCAAAAAAACAAATATTTTTTAAGGGTGAAAATTTATGTTTTGATAAGTTAATTCATTAAAACAAAGAACAAAATAGATAAACAACTGTGACCTGAAAACCATTTTGTAGAAAACAGAACAGCGGTCATTTGATGAGCCTAATTTGTTATGGCATCTGCTGGTGTCCCAGCACCTGTACAACTCAGTATGACCTGAAGTCCTCTTGAACTAAACCCTGCTCTAGTAATGATGACAATCAAGCTGGCTTCTAAGGTGTCGGTGTGTTCCGATCCTGCCACCAGTTAGTTCCAAAGTGTAACCATCTCCTCTGAAAGCTAGCAGGCTGACAGACCTGTCCAGCCCACCCTGACCTCTTGGCCTGATTGTTCTCAGGAGGAGAAGATAGCTGCCCTGCAGGCCTTTGCCGACCAGCTCATTGCTGTTGACCACTATGCCAAGGGAGACATTGCAAACCGTCGCAATGAGGTCCTTGACAGGTGGGTGTCCTATGGTGACGTCCTTCACCAGCTCTGAGGAGATGAATGCCTACGTTCGAGAAGCCACACCTCCTCCAGCTTCTTCTGTTCTGGTAAAAACACTCACATTTGATCTTCACTCGCAGGTGGCGCCGCCTGAAAGCCCAGATGATTGAGAAAAGGTCAAAACTTGGAGAATCTCAAACACTTCAGCAGTTCAGCCGGGATGTGGATGAAATTGAGGCCTGGATCAGTGAGAAGTTACAGACAGCAAGTGATGAGTCCTATAAGGACCCCACCAACATCCAGGTGAGTTGAACTCATTGGATGCTTGTTCTAAAGTGCCCATGTTACAGAGTCAAGTTGTTAAATGAGACTCTTTAAAGGAGTATGCATATAAAACCATCCGCACCTGCCGAAGCTTAAGGAGAGTCCCTGGGCCAGTGGGCAAACACTACTGGTAGAGCCATTTGAAAGCTGTTCCCTTGCTCGTCTCCGTAGAAGCTAGAAGCTTGTCTGCTCTAATGTATCTAAGGGTCCTGCCCCTGTGCTGTTCCCAAATGTGAATTTCCTGGGGAAGTGTGATGGCAGAATGAGTCTTTAATAGCTGAGACATGTTCAAATCAGTGTACTGAACTCTTCTTTCAATCTATTTTTGTAGCTTTCCAAGCTGTTGGTAAGTTTTATATGTTTTTAAGAGTTGTAGATTTGTGAGCTCTGGGGTTTATGTTCTACTTTGTAGAGTACTGTTAACTGTGGTCATGTATGGTCCGCTGGTATCTATTCATCCATCATCATTCTAATCCCCAGTCACCCTCCATCCAAGTGTCCCTGTGAGATGTGGCTTTCTCTGTTGTAATTAGCTGGCAGTCCCTATCTCTTCCTCCCACTTGATCATCCAGGCAAGTTCTGTACAGTGTTTGGTTTGGGGGCAGTAGTTGTCCACTTTCTTTCAAGGGGTGCTTTTGAAAATGGAATATCAGCTTCTATGTGCAGACAGTGACTTTGTTTTCCTGGGCTCAAGGTGTCAAGTAGCCTGGACAGAGCAGGCTAGCTTGGGGTAAATCCAGTACACACCCAGGCTGGTGTCCAGAGGTGCTGGCCTAGAGAACTGGAATAGTAAGATGTGCTTCCAAATCTAAGCAGACATTTCTCAGGAGATCACAAAAAAAAAGATAATCTGTTGTCATATTGGCTCAAATGTCCTGGAGCTGGGAAGAGGAAATAAAGCTGAGGAAGAGAAAAACGGGTTTGGACCAGCAGTGATGACAAACAGCAGATCCTGTGTTGTCAGGATCTGCGGTTGAGACCTGTTGGTCCTGGTGCTGCTTGAGCAGCCAGGGTCCCTCCCTGCAAGTTACTGCCTCTGAAATGAAACATTAGGTGCAGAATTCTTGGCCAACTAAACTATTTTGTTGGGGTTTTAGGTTTTTTTGTTTTTGTTTTTTTGTTTGTTTTTTCTCTCTTAGTTTTCTTTCCCAATAACATTCTCCCCGAGACTATTTCCCACCCTGTGTTTTTCCCAGAATTGTGTTACAGCTACTGTATCCTCACAATCATAGCTCTTAACATGTTTCATTGTCTTTTGTTCCTTAACAAATTCTTAGAAACTGTACCAGGCCTCCAGCTCTCTTCTTCCTGGCAAAAATAAGATTCAGCCTACCTATAGACTGGGTTTTAGCAGCCTCGTGTTTTGATTAATGACAGATAGCAAATAGAAGCCTGAAAAGCCAAATCTTCCTCAGCAGAGGGAGGACCGACCCATTGCAGCCGTCAGGAGTGTCCTGCTGTCTGTCGGTGTGGGGATAGCCCACACATGGTCAGCACTCTGTCCGGGGGTAAAGACAGAGCGTGACATGGGCACATGATTAGATTCAGAACTAAAATTGACCCCAGTCTCCTATCAAATGTTAAAAGTACAGAATTTGAGGCTTTGCTCCCAGCCTGCTGGTGAGCTGTTCAGAACTGGCTTTTACCTCACTGCCCCTGAGCTAGTGTATCTCCCTTTCTGGCCTAACCTGTCTCTGCTGGGTTCCCATAGACCCCAAACCATAGCAACCATACAACCTGTGGTAGCTTTCTGTCAACACCAATGCTTGCCTTGTTTCTTACCTTCCCAGCACTCCCTCCCTCCTGAGCATCTCTTTTTGCCTTAATGACAAGCCTGGCAAGAACTGCCTCTGAATGATGGTTTGGTATTTTCAGAGCAAGCACCAGAAGCACCAAGCCTTTGAGGCAGAACTGCACGCCAATGCTGACCGAATCCGTGGCGTCATTGACATGGGCAACTCACTCATCGAGCGTGGGGCCTGTGCTGGCAGTGAGGACGCTGTCAAGGTATGGTCCAAGGACCTATACTATCTCCAGAAAGAACAGCAGCATGCTACTACTATCCACTGTACTACACCTGAAATACAGCTTCAGACCTACAGGCTGTGGAATTCGAGAACACAGTTCCTGTGATTATTTCCGCTTCCTCTTTGATGGGCTCTGATTTGGGTCTTAGGAATGGATCCTTCAGAGATTCCCCCATCCCAAGTGACCCCCATCTCTTCTTAAGGCCCGCCTGGCTGCCCTTGCAGACCAGTGGCAGTTCCTGGTGCAGAAATCAGCTGAGAAGAGCCAGAAGCTAAAAGAGGCCAATAAGCAGCAGAACTTCAACACTGGAATCAAAGACTTTGATTTCTGGCTCTCTGAGGTAATGTCAGATGGTCCTTGTTCCCTACCATCAGGGAATTTCTAGCATTTGGGTAATGAATGGGTCTGTCAGCCCACCCCAGATTATAAAGAGGAACCTCTTTAGAGCACTTGAACGGAAGTCCTCATTGTGAGATAGGTTCAGATTGGTGTTAACAGAGTGAATAGAGGCTCAGAACAGAAAACTGATTTCAAAGATCCTGGATATCAGACCTCTCCCCAAGGGAGTGTATAGAGGAGGAGATGGGGTTGTTGGTAGACAGTTCCCACAAGTGTACACCAAGATGGAACTAAAAGTTTCAGAGGGGAAGGGAGTCTGAGTCCAGGCACATATAGAGCATTGGGACAGCAGAGGCTCTAAAGAGGGTGATTTGGGGCTGGAGAGATGGCTCACACAGTCTACTCTTCCAAAGGACCCGGGTTCAATTCTCAGCACTCCCATGGCAGCTCACAACTGTCTGTAACTCCAGTTCCAGGGCATCCAACGTCTTCATACAGATATACATGCAGTCAAAACACCAATGTACATAAAAATAATAAATAATAAAAATATTCTTAAAGAGGGGGATTTTAGAGACCACCACTGTGAACATTTTAGCGTCTCTTTCCAGTCTGGTTGTATTTGCATGAACTGTTTGTTGTAGAGGTGTATTTTATGTGTGAGTTCAGTGTCATTTTTCATTAGTATTTATGGTGGAGTATTATCCCATGTCACTAAAAGCCTCCCTAAACATTTGCATATGGGAAAGTCCCAAGAGTCTTTCTGTGACTTCAGAATTCCCGTCTGACTGCCATTCAGGGGTCCCCAGAGTGCAGACTGCAGTGAACATCTCAGCACACTGTTCCCTCTGTGGTCCTTGCTCTGGGGAGCTTCATTGCTGTTGGGCGCTGTGCTCTTTGCCCTTGCATTCCAGAGGAGGAGTGGAGCTGGGCCTCTATGCCTACTCTGAGCAGGCTCCTTAATCATATTGGACCTAGCTTAGTGGGTAGAATAGTGACTCCTTGGCACACACCTTTAATCCCAGCACTCAGGAGACAGAGACAGAAGGATCTCTATAAGTTCAGGGTAAGCCAGGGATACATAGATCTTATCTCCAAACTAAAAATAAAAAAAAATTGCAAGAACAAACAGTAACTCATGATTAAAAAGGATCTGGAGTAGCTCCTGGCCACCCTGGGTTTTGCAGAACACTATGCTGCATCCTGTAATAACCATTCCCTTTGGTCTTGTCAACTGCAGGTGGAAGCTCTCCTGGCATCTGAAGATTATGGCAAAGACCTGGCCTCTGTGAACAACTTGCTGAAGAAGCATCAGCTGCTGGAGGCAGACATATCAGCCCACGAGGTCAGCAGGGTAACAGATGAGAGGGTGGGATGATTAGAATGAACCTCAGGAGTATTCCAGAGCGTTGAAGAGAGATAGAATTGTTCAAGGAAGGCAACAGTTTGTGTATGGACTAGTTTCTTGATTTTTCTCAGCCTAGGTTTATATAGATCTTATCTATAAGAACTAATCATTCTGGAAAATCAGGTGCATTTTTAGCTAGAGATGGAGCTTAGTGGTCAGCAGTTTCCTGTCATGCCCAAGGGTCTGGGTTCCATCCATGCTGCTACAAAATTAAAGGAATTTTTTTTTTTTTGCTTGTGTATTTTTGTTGTTATTGTTGTTTTTGTTTGCTTTTTTGGTTCTGATTTGTTCTGTTAATTTTTCCAAGACAAGGTTTTTCTGTGTAGGCCTGGCTGTCCTGAAACTTGTTCTGTAGACCAGGCTGGCCTTAAACTCAGAGATCCGCCTGCCTCTTAAGGCATGTGCCACCACTGCCTGGCAGTTGGTTGGTTGGTTTTCGTTTTTGTTTGTTTTGAAATGAGGTCTTGCTATGTAGCCTTGACGGTCTCAAACAAGATCCACCTGCTCTGCTTTGGAGGGCTGGGATTAAAGGTTTGCATGTCCACACCCAGCTCTTTATTTTTGAATTGGGCTCAGACTTGCAGTAATTCTTCTGCCTCTGCCTCCCAAATGTTGTTACAGCATTTACACCACACCTGTGGTTTTAAGTAATTCAAGCAGTAATTCTGTAAGATAAGTAGCATTTCTGTGAATGGTGATAGTTTTTATAAAAGGGGATGAGTGGGAAGGACAGCATTGGTTACATTTGTGCAGATCTCCATTAATCTATCTTACAGGACATCTGGGGTTTAAGCTTCTGAGTTGATTTGTTGTGTGTGGTATGTATGACGGGTTTACAGCATATAGCTAGACTCAAGGAAGAGGAGGAGGAATTTGATTCAGACTGTGAAGAAAAGTTTTTCTCTGCTTCTATACCAGCACCTGAAATTGATAACAGTTTTGTAACTGAAATGAGTTTTTCACAATGAACTGTGTCAAAAGCTGTCCTTGTATTCTGTATCCTTGGTCTATCCTGGGCTTGGAATGGATTGTATCTACTTGTGATTCTGCCACATATCTGACTCAGTTAGGAAATGTTGGTCCTCGGAGTTACACATGTTCTAAATATTTTAACCCATTTCATATGTGATACCAAAACCTCACACCTTATTAGTCTCATCAGAAAAACCCTGGGATACCAGATAAGAATTTTCCAAAATTCTAATTTTGTTCAAAAAGTTTAAATTTTACCATTAACAATTGAATTCTGTTCCTGTCAAGGGACAAACTCACTTCATCTTTTTGAGGGGCAGGGTAGGCCGTTGACACTGGGTCTCACTCGCCACACTGCACAGGCTGGCTGGGCTGTGGTAGCGGTTCTCCTGTCTTAGTCTCTCAGCTGCTGGGGTTACAGGCTGAACCCCAACGTCCAGCTCACTTGACCGTTTTTGACAGAGTAGCTATTGAAGATTCAAGGCTGAATGCCCATAGTTTTCCTTAGAGTTCTTTAATGTAAAACGTGGGCATTTTTTAAAATTATGTTTATTATTATTTGTTGTGGTGGGTGGGGGGAAGTACATACAGTCAGAGAATAACTTGAAGGAGTCAATTCCCTCCCACCATGGATGAACCTGTCATCCTCTGAGCCATCTGGTAGGCCTAAGATGTTTAATTAAACTAAGTTGGCTGTGGCTCACATCTTTAATCCTAGCACTCAGGAGACAGAGGCAAGTGGGTCGCTGAGTTCCAGGCCAGCCTGGTCAACATGATGAGACCCTGTCTCAAAGAAAACAAAGTTAACCTTTGCTGCTTTCAAATTGTAGTGGTGAAGTGTGCTTATCCCACACAAGACTAGCATCAAAATATGATGCCGTGGCACTGCATTCTGCATCCTTCCCACCTTCAGCGCACATGTCTGATGGTGACAGAACCAAGTCTTAGTGCCATTGATCTTACAGAGCTGCAAAGGTCCGCACAGCACACTCTGATTTATGAGGTTGCAGAGCCCAGCGAGGAATTAATGAGTGCTGTTTTCAGGGAGCTGTCTTTGGGCACCAGGTTTCTGATCCCTCTCTTGTGTCCCTGCCCAGGATCGTCTGAAGGACCTGAACAGCCAGGCTGACAGTCTGATGACCAGCAGTGCCTTTGACACCTCCCAAGTGAAAGAGAAGCGGGACACCATCAATGGCCGCTTCCAGAAGATCAAGAACATGGCAGCCTCCCGAAGAGCAAAACTGAGCGAGTCCCACCGCCTACACCAGTTCTTCCGAGACATGGATGATGAGGAGTCCTGGATCAAGTATGTGCCCTGAAGTTGTATGTTCAGTGTCTTGGGCTGCCTGGAGGAGTTTCAGGCGTTCTTGAGCTGTTCAGGTGGCAGGGAAGTGTGATGTAAGGGCACAGTTTAGGGACGTTGCCAAACTCCCTACCTCTCGTCTACTGCAGTCGTGAGCAGCAGTTAAGCTGTGGCGATGGTAACCATGATGTCACAGTAGACCCTGCCTTTTGGGTCCCAAGGAAGTTGCTTTGTTTTTGCTTGTTTGCTTGTTTTTTGTTGTTTTGGTTTGGTTTTTTGAGATAGAGTCTCTCTGTGTAGTCCTGGCTGTCCTGGAACTCACTATGTAGACCAGGCTGGCCTGGAACTCACTGTATAGACCAGACTAGACTTGAATTTTATAGAAATCCACCTGCCTCTGCCTCCCAAGTGCTGGGATTAAAGGTGTGCGCCACCGCACCTGGCTTAAGGAAACACCTTTCTGTTTCTCCGTATGTGACACATGAGTGCGTGGAGTCACTAGAGGACCACCAGTGATGCTCCTCTTCGCACGGCAGGGCCAGTGCCTCTGTGCCCCTGACATTTAGATGACAACTGTGCATGGTCAGAGACAGTTCTAGATCTGTGTTTTTGGGAAACAGTGGCTTCTATTCCCAGGAAGTGGAAAGGGATTTTATGGCAGAAGAAAATGGCAGAGGTTGGAGGATGCCAGGGTTAGTGACTGAACTAACACATCCCATGGACATGACCATACTGACCATTTTAGGGAGAAGAAGCTGCTAGTTAGCTCTGAGGACTATGGCCGAGACCTCACAGGTGTTCAGAACCTGAGGAAGAAACACAAACGGCTAGAAGCCGAGCTGGCTGCCCATGAACCAGCCATTCAGGTGAGTGGTTGCCTTCTGCTGAGAGAACAGGGCCAGGAGGAAGGGCAGAGTCCTCTGAGCTTAACTCTGCAGTCTTGTGATGACTCAGGCCCAGCCATGAAGCAGCAGCACTGTGGTTTTTTTGAGTCAGGGTTTCCCTGTGGAACCTTGGCTGGTATGGAGCTCCCTATGTAGACCAGGCTGAACTCAGACTCTGCGATCACCTGCTTCTGCTTCCCGAGTGCTGGGATTAAAGCTGTGCCCAGCAGCACGCGTTGCCTGAAGAGATGATTGTGAATGTGATGTTGAGCCACGGGCACCTGGAACTAGGCACTTGGCGCACTGCTCGTGCTGACTCTTTCTCACCTGTCAGGGTGTCCTGGACACTGGGAAGAAGCTGTCTGACGACAACACCATCGGGCAGGAGGAGATCCAGCAGCGTCTTGCTCAGTTTGTGGAGCACTGGAAGGAGCTGAAGCAGCTAGCAGCTGCAAGGTGAGCAGGCAGGCAGGGAGCTCTTAGATAGACAGAAGACCTGGCCCTTCCTGCCAGCTCCCAGGCTCTCTCCTTGGGTGTGGAATATTAGCTTGCTCCAGAGCCATTCTGATCTGTTCCTGTCCTGTGAGTCTGAACCCAGCAGTTAACTCCAGAGCTTCCTGTCTGAAAAGTACTGTCTGCCTTGTGTCCCTTAGAAGGCTAAACCATGTTTTACACACAGACACATTCCTTTGTGGATATTTTAGAATATTTTATCCAAAAGAGAGAGCTCTTTTTTATTTTTTTATTTATTTGTTTGTTTATTTTGGTGCTGGTGATTGAACCTGAGATCTTTTTTTGGGGTGGGTGGGGAGGGAACCTGAGATCTTAATTAAACACACTAGTCAAACGCCAATACCACCCAGTTATAACTCCAGCCCCCTTCATGCATATTTTAAGTACATACTAATGATTTCCCCTCCCCTATTCCTTAATAAGGGGCCAGCGGCTAGAGGAGTCCTTGGAGTACCAGCAGTTCGTAGCCAATGTGGAAGAGGAAGAGGCTTGGATCAATGAGAAAATGACTCTGGTGGCCAGTGAAGATTATGGAGACACTCTTGCTGCCATCCAGGTCAGGAAAGCTAAGCAAATGCTTGAGCAGTGAAGGTATACTAGCTACAGTCTTAAGGAGTCTGAAGTGTAGTGTGGGCGGGCCATGTCCCCATCTCACCTCCTTAGAGAAAGGTCCTTACTGCTTCCAGGACCACATAGCATCTCCGTGTCCACTCTTTTCTCTGGCATTCTGTTTTGTGTGTGTGTGTGTGTGTGTCTGTCTGTCTGTCTGTCTGTCTGTCTGTCTGTCCAAATTGACCTCTTTTTGTAAGGATACAGTCTTACTGATAAGAGAGACCGAAAATACCCCTTAACGTCCTTTTTTTTCCATGTTCGTGGCCCCGGGAGTTAAGCTCTCTCCCTAGCCGCTTCCAGTTGGTTAAGGATTGCTGTCTAACAGCCACCTGAAACCGACTTGTGTTGGTGGGTGTGTCATCTCTCCACTGTTTCCAGGGTGAAACTAACTGAGCTGGAAGATCCCCGATGGCTGTAGTCACAGATTGTCTTGTTCAGCCTTTCACAATCCTGAGTTCTACTCTAGGCTGGATGAGCTTCCTCCACTTTGTTCAGAGAGGCAAAGGCAGAAATAACAGAGTATTAAAGGCATTGTACTCTTCTCAGAGCTGGCCCCAAGGCAGCCTGTCATGGGATAGGAGGGGTCACACATCACCATGGTCACACCTTCCTGATTGGCTTCCTGGTTCCAACCAGCCAATGTGGAAACAGTTTGCATTGCCTTGAGCCACTCTCCTTACAGTGGGCAATCTATGTGTTAGGATAAATTCAGTGACCTCCCTCAGGATGTGTTTGGTCCCTAGAAACAAGAAGAGGGGATATTGTTCTCCAGTCATTAGGTAGCTAGACATAAGACTGAGTACCTTGTGGGATATGAATAGATGTGTTGTTGGGTGCTTACTTCCAGCTTGCTGTCCGTTCTTACAACCTAAGCTAGGTGGTTCTGCAGACCTTCATCCTTGCTGGGCTGCAGCTTCCCCTGCAGCCTGTTCTCCCTCCTAACTCCCTGGTACCCGTGTGCCATGCTAATGGTGCTCCCCCTAGAGCAGAGAGTAGGGGACAGGGCTCATAGCTTGTGTCACTCTCTATCTGAGACCTGGTGTATTTTAATAGTGCACCAGTGGCTGACCTCACTACTTTGTCTCCAGGGCTTGCTGAAGAAACACGAAGCTTTTGAGACAGACTTCACTGTCCACAAGGATCGGGTGAATGACGTCTGTACTAATGGACAAGACCTCATTAAGAAGGTGAGCCTGGGCCGGGCGTTGGTGGCGCACGCCTTTAATCCCAGCACTCGGGAGGCAGAGGCAGGCGGATCTCTGTGAGTTCGAGGCCAGCCTGGGCTACCAAGTGAGTCCCAGGAAAGGCGCAAAGCTACACAGAGAAACCCTGTCTCGGAAAACCAAAAAAAAAAAAAAAAAAAAAAAAAAAAAGAAGGTGAGCCTGGATCCCAGAAAGACCCTTGTTCTCAGCCCAGAGTACAACAAGCTGAGGTCTTAGAGATTGTCAGTACGCCTGTGCCATGTTTCCTATAGCAGGAAAGAGTTGCTTTTGAGAGGCTGGAGAGATGGCTCAGCAGTTAAAAGCACTGGCTGCTCTTCCAGAGGACCCGAGTTCAATTCCCAACACTCACATGGTAGCTCACACCTCCAGGGGATCTGATACCTTCACACCAATGCACATAAAATAAAGTTAAGTAAATTTTAAAAAAAATACTGCTTTTGAGTTAGCCCACTCTTCCTTGGGCAACCAGCTTTTGGCCTTAACTGAAGAGGGCTATCTTATTGGTTCTTTTCTGACAGTAGGACTTTCAGAATGCCATTCTTTCATTTCTTTTTTATTGTTTTATGTGTATGGTTTTGCCTTCATGTATGTCTGTGCACCACATTTATACATTGCCCAAGGATATCAGAAGAGTGTATTGGATCCCTTACGACTGGAATTACTGATGGTTGTGAGCCACCATGCAGGTGCTGGGAATTGAACCTTGGGCCTGTAGAAAAACAGCAATGCTCTTAAACCACTGAACCATCTCTCTTACTTCTTTTTTTTTTTTTTTTCTGAAAGTAGGACTGTATTCCTTGGTGAAGTAATCATTGTTGGATAAAAACATGATATAAAGCATCACAAAATATGATTGGTTTGTATTACTATAAAAAATCCAGGGGGCTGGAGAGATGGCTCAGAGGTTAAGAGCACTGACTGCTCTTCCAAAGGTCCCGAGTTCAATTCCCAGCAATCACATGGTGGCTCACAACCATCTGTAATGAGATCTGGTGCCCTCTTCTGGCCTGTAGTCATACATGCTGTATACATAATAAATAAATAAATCTTTAAAAAAAAAAAAATCCAAGAGTGAGCAATATTGAGAACTAAGAGCTTATTTTATAATTCATACCTTATGTTAATTCATAAATATTACAGTGGTTAAAATATGTTTAGGACATTTAAGAAATTTCTGAAAATTCTAAACAATAAATCTGTTATCCAAATGCTCATATTCAAACTCCAATGACTAGCTAGCTTTTCTTTTCTTTGGGGGGGGATTTTTTTTTTAATTTTACAATATAATTTAATTCTACATATCAGCAACGGATTCCCTTGTTCTCCCCCCTCCCGCTCCTCTCCTCTTCCCCCCAGCCCACCCCCCCCATTCCCATCTCCCCCAGGGCAAAGACTCCCCCGAGGATTGAAATCAACCTGGTAGACTCAGTCCAGGCAGGTCCAGTCCCCTCCTCCCAGGCTGAGCCAAGCGTCCCTGCATAAGCCCCAGGTTTCAAACAGCCAACTCATGCACTGAGCACAAGACCCGGTCCCACTGCCTGGATGCCTCCCAAACAGATCAAGCCAATCAACTGTCTCACCTATTCAGAGGGCCTGATCCAGTTGGGAGCCCCTCAGCCATTGGTTCATAGTTCATGTGTTTCCATTCGTTTGGCTATTTGTCCCTGTGCTTTATCCAACCTTGGTCTCAACAATTCTCGCTCATATAAACCCTCCTCTTTCTCGCCAATTGGACTCCCGGAGCTCCACCCGGGGCCTGGCCGTGGATCTCTGCATCCAGTTCCCTCAGTCATTGGATGGGGTTTCTAGCATGACAATTAGAGTGTTTGGCCATCCTATCACCAGAGTAGTTTATTTTTTTATATGCGTGTGTGAATGTACTATATGTGTGCAGTATCCACAGAGGCCACAAGAGGGCATCAGATGCCCCTGGAACTGGTATTACAAGCAGTTGTGAGCCACTATGTGGGTTCTGGGGCCCTCCAGTCACCTGTTCCTTTATTTCTTGGTGATAGAGGTTGCTATTGAGGTAATAGAAAATGTAGTAAGTTAAGTAGAAATCACATGGCACAGTGGTGTATTCCTACAGTGAGTTTGAGCCTAACTTGGGCTGTATAGTAACTCTGTCTCAAAAACATCACTAGGAATCACCCAGAAAGCCACCACTCAGAAATGACTGTTCTAGATTTTTTATTTATCTTGAAACAGGGTCTCTTGTAGTCTAGGCTGGCCTCCAACTTGTTCTATAGCCAAGGATGACCTTGAGCTCCTAATCCTCTTACCTCTACCTCCCAGGTGCTAGGATTGCGCTGTGTACCCTGGCTTATTGAGATTTTAATGTTTGGCCTTCCAGACTTTTCCTCTGAACTGTGTAAAGCTAAGCATGAAATGTGTGCTTAGTAGGATTGTATAACTCCATGGGTTATGTGAAACTTATTACAGTAGGGATGGTTTAGTTTACTGGTTACTCTTTTCCAGAGAAAGAAAAAAAAAAGTCTCAGTACTTTGAAAGCAGTGGAGAGTGTCCAGGCCTCCCCAGCTGCAGCTCTAGGCCCCGGCTGTGCAGATCAGTTCCTGAGACACAGCCCAAGTGTGATGAGGGCTTGTCACAGCGCTTCTGTTCAGTAACTGCCATGTAGAGAATTGGGATTTGGGGCTGGGCTGGTGCCCGACTGATAGGACCTTTGCCTATCATTTGTGTGGCAGAAATACTTAGGTGTCCAGGTTTGTTCCCTGGAGAGCTTTTTCTCCTGGCCGTGGTCAGCAGACAGCATGAAACTGGAGTCGTACCCAGACTCCTGGGACTCCTGGCCTAGGAGAGTGAGAAGCCCCATGCCTTGCTGAGTCTCACCCTTAGAATGTGCTGCCTGCTCCAAAGTGCTGAGGTGACTGGGTTCTGTAGTGCTTTGTTCTGGGCAGACTTTCCCTTCTTTACACATTTCTCTTTTCTCTCTGGTTTTGTGTATATTTCCAAACCCAGCTGACTGGAACTGAAACTGGTATTCGGGCTTCACTATCTTTTGTGTCCACAGCATCCAACACTCCCAGAGTTACTGTCTCATCACACAAGGGTTGGGGCCATTCTTCGGCTGTGTAGTGTTTTAATGTTTACGTGATGATCTTCCCTTTCAGAAGCTCTCGTGACACTGCACTCACACTGTCCCCTCTCTAGTGCTCCTGCAGCACTAGATCCTAGGACTAGATGGCTGGTCCAGGTCTCCACCCTGAGACTTTACTCAGTGTCAGCCTTAGGAAGCTTCACCTAGCACTGGTCAGGAGCAGATAAGCCCATGTGACAGAAATTGAACAGTTGGATGCTGGGAACCTGCCACAGGCAGGTGACTGCAGCTGGTGGCAAAACTGATTTGTGCTTTTTTTTCTTGGCTTAGAACAATCATCATGAGGAGAACATCTCTTCAAAAATGAAGGGTCTGAACGGGAAGGTGTCTGATCTGGAGAAAGCAGCAGCTCAGAGAAAAGCAAAGCTAGATGAGAACTCCGCCTTCCTTCAATTCAACTGGAAGGCTGATGTGGTAGAGTCCTGGATTGGTGAGTAGGTTCGGCAAGACCCAAAGCTTCCAACTCTCCTAGGCTAAGAAGATGGCAGAGCCACGGGGTATGTTACCACAGTTGGGTTTCTGCTTCAGGGAGGAAACTGATAGGACGTGGGCTCAGAGAGTCTGCTGCAGGACAGACATGGTAGCCCAGTAAGAAGAGACGTCTTGAAGTCAGAGTTGCTATAGCAGTGCATGCACCAACCTGGCAAACCTTGACACAGCAGGACAGAGACCCATGTACTCGTAGGCTGCCTGGGCAAGGTGCCATCTAGCTCCTGGTTAGATGGAACTAGATTCTGGTGTCAGAGCCCATGGGACTCTAAAGGCCCTCCATGCCCAGTTGAGTCAGTGTGGGTTACAGGGAGCAGGTAGCCACTGAGCTCAGGAAGGCTGCTGGTAACTTTGGAATTGAAAGTGAACATGCCTCCATCCTGTCTGTGGCTTGCTTTCTTAGTCCGTCTGTTATGTGAGGGCTGGGACAGTCTTCATGCTTTGTTTCGCAGGTGAGAAGGAGAACAGCTTGAAAACGGATGACTATGGTCGAGATCTGTCTTCTGTCCAAACTCTGCTCACCAAGCAGGTTAGTTAGCCACCTGAATAGCTCTTCTAGGGGAAGGCTGGCGTCCTTCCTTTAGGTCTTCGATGGGCTCCTGTATGTGTGGCCAAGGTCAGTCAACAATAAACACTGCTGGTCCTGGGCCTCAGAGCTTCCAGAGGGGTAGAGTAGATGCAGAACCAGGCATCTGGGCAGCAGCATGATAGGCTGGCAGGGTTCAGACACAGGTGCCTGTCGGTCTTAAGCAGGCGGGGTCTGGGGACAGGCCTTCCTGGACCCAGTCACACAGAGTAAACTGAAAGTGGTCACATTGAACAGTCTGCTATGTCTGAGGAGCCAGGGCCATACATGGCCATGCTCAGAGCTTGAATGCTGGACTGGAAGGGTTTATTTACGGCCAGGAGCTGAAGAGGAGGCCATTGCTCCAGTTTGTGGTCTAAGGCGAGTAGGAACATGGGCAGGTATGACTGAATGTCAGCTGGAGGTGGGCTCTAGGCCGGCTGCTGTCTGAGCAGCTGTGCCTGCCCTCTGAGCTGAGGCACATTAGGCTCTCTGTAGTACATGCAACTGACTCGTGGCTCCTCTCTGCAGGAGACCTTTGATGCTGGTCTGCAGGCCTTCCAGCAGGAGGGCATTGCCAATATCACTGCGCTCAAAGACCAGCTGCTAGCCGCCAAACACATTCAGTCTAAGGCCATCGAGGCCCGACATGCCTCCCTCATGAAGAGATGGACCCAGCTGTTGGCCAACTCAGCTACCCGGAAAAAGAAGTTGCTGGAGGCCCAGAGTCATTTCCGAAAGGTAAGGGTAATTAATATTCAACCGGACCCGTGGAAGAGACAGGAAGGCCCCATTTGCTTCTGCCATGCTGTGCCATCATCCTGTGAGGAAGTGACCTCAGCCCAGAGCCTGGACTCAGTGGAAATGGAGGCACATGGAGCTCTTGAACCTGTCCTGGTGAATTTATCCTTTGACCCTCCCAGGATAAGCACAGTTTGTACTGAAGGGCACCAGGCAGAGGACAAGATTTTGAGATGGGGCAGAGAGCCAGAATCCCAGCAGGCCTCACTCTCTGAGTCCCAGGAACTGCCCCACCCACATACATAGCCACACTGACACTCTGCCCCTCTACTTCTAGGTAGAGGACCTCTTCCTGACCTTTGCCAAAAAGGCATCGGCCTTCAACAGCTGGTTTGAGAACGCAGAAGAGGACCTGACAGACCCAGTGCGCTGCAACTCTCTGGAAGAAATCAAAGCCCTTCGAGAGGCTCACGATGCCTTCCGCTCATCACTCAGCTCTGCACAGGCTGACTTCAACCAGCTAGCTGAGCTGGACCGCCAGATCAAGAGCTTCCGGGTGGCCTCCAACCCCTACACCTGGTTCACCATGGAGGCCCTGGAGGAGACCTGGAGGAACCTGCAGAAAATCATTAAGGTGCACCTGGCGGGCAAGTCACTCAGCAGCCCTGCTCCCTGCTCCCTGCCTCCGGGCTGCTGCTCATTGGGTCAGCTTCAGTAGGACTTCTGTCCCCCTCCACTTTGAAGTCCCACTGGCATTTCCCCAGGGTAGAGCCACGTTTATGCTGAGCCCATGTGAGGCCGGCTCTCGGGAACCTGCAGAAGGTAGCAGCACCTGCCTGCCTTTTTGTCTCAGGAGCGGGAACTGGAGCTGCAGAAGGAGCAGCGGCGGCAGGAGGAGAATGACAAGCTGCGCCAGGAGTTTGCTCAGCACGCCAATGCCTTCCACCAGTGGATCCAGGAGACCAGGTGCCTGCCGTGGGGCCCCCAGAGAACATCCACCCCCTTCAGCTCGGGGACACACAGCCTGTTTAAAACCTGACACCTAAGCCGGGCAGTGGTGGCACACACCTTTAATCCCAGCACTCAGGAGGCAGAGCCAGTTGAATCTGAGTCTGAGGACAGCCAGGACTACACAGAAACCCTGTCTCAAAAACAGAAAAAAACAGAAACTAGTGCCTAAACCAGGTACAGTTCGCATCTGTCATCCCAGTGCACAGGAGGATGGCCATGAGCTTGAGTCTAGTGTGGTTTACATATTCCGTGCCATTGGAGACTGTAGCAAGACCCTATCTCACCCTGAAAGATGCAGTGGTGGGGAGGACTGCTTAGACTAAGAAGGCTGGCATAATCTGGTTGGGTTGCTCTGCATGATTCATTTCCACTGAGATGTTAGCAGCTGTCCCAAGTGAGGTAGACCTGCTCAGGGCTGTCAGGGCTGGCAGAGACTGAGCTGTCACAGTGTTGGGGGCAGAGCATACTGATGTTCTGTTGTTTTCTTCTCTCCTCCATCCCGTCCTGATCGCTGCTGTATGTGGACACTGCCCTGGCTCCTGACTGCTTGGCCCTCCACAGAACGTATCTCCTCGACGGGTTAATATTGCCTTCTTTCTCCGGGCTCATGGTGTGGTGGTGTCTTGTGTGCTTGTCCCTGTGTCCCTTGTCCCCAGTGGCCTGGCTTGCAAAGGATGGGCCTCCTGCCCACCTTGTCCATGCCCTTTGTCCCTGCTAGAAGAACCCATGGTCTTTGGGGGAGTCACTTCCCCTCTTTCAAGGCATGAGAGGAAGCCAGAGTCAAGTCTAAAGCTAGAGCCCCTGTCCATGCCTGTTGGCCAGGATTAGATGAAACTTCCCTTTTGGCCTGTTTTCCCATTGTGACCAGAAGGATTTGCATTAAGCACCAGTAGTCAGTGGGCATATGAGGCTGGGTGCCTGTGATAGGAGCTTGGGCTGAGTTCAGTTGAGGGAAGCTCTGCAGCCCCCTTAGGGCCGAGGTGACCCTATCTTCCCCTGGGGAGGGTAACCAGAACTGTTCACCTTAGCAAAAAGGTAGAATGTCCAATGTTATAATGTGGTATGGAGACAGGGCTTGGAGGAGTCCCCGGGAGGAGCAGGGCTATCTCCCAGCCCCAGAAGGAGCCTGTACCCAGGCCATCTCCCTGTCCATTCTTGCCAGGCCAAGCCAGACTAAGGCTTAACTAGAGCCCATGAGGTTCTGCAGAGGGGAAAGTCAGGCATGTAAGGGTAGTGACCCCAGAAATCTGCCCACACCAGTCAGGTTGTAAGAGGCTTTGCAAGGCGGGAAGGATTGCAGCATCTGGCCTGAGCCCCACAGGCCTCCCCACGCTATGCTGTCTGCTGCTCTGGGTCTTGTGTCTGTGCAGTGCCATGCTTCCTCACCTGTGGCTCCTCCCAAGCCTTGTCCCACCTGGCCCAATGCCCCCGAGCTACCCGTGGTTCCCACCCGATGCCAGGCTGCCAGCTTGTGGCACATGTCTGTCTCGATATGCTCTTGCCTCGCCTTCCTTTGGTATATTCATTTGGTTTCTTTTCTTTGAATAGCATAGCATATCGTCGGGTCATTCGTGTCTATCAGTATGAAGTTGGGGATGATCTGTCTGGAAGGTTCTTCTCCTCTTATTTCTCTTCTTCCCTCACTGTGGTTTTACCAATGCACTCTGGACTCCCAGGCGGCTCTGCTTCTAACCCATACCCTAGCCACTTGGGAGGAGGGTCTGTCCCCCTCCGATGCACTGGCCCTGCCTCCTGCCCCAGTCCCTGGGGCTCCCTTTTCCTGGGGGATGGGGCGTGCCTGTGAGTCTCAACTGCTGGGGTAGGAGGAAGCCTGGTGCCTTGCCTTGCTAAAGCACTCTGAACCTGGGTAGGTT
Organism: Peromyscus leucopus; assembly: GCF_004664715.2. NCBI lineage: Eukaryota > Metazoa > Chordata > Mammalia > Rodentia > Cricetidae > Peromyscus > Peromyscus leucopus. The sequence continues at coordinate 9,441,215 of NC_051066.1, read as the reverse complement.
TTCGAGTTCTTCCTGGCTCACTGAAGCTACAAGGGTAGACTGGGATAGACATGGGTGCAGAGGAGACGGGGCTGTGTGCACTGTGTGAACTTGTCCCTGCACGTGACCCTGCTCGTTTGATGTCTTTGTTCACTGGGAACCTTCTTTGTGCTCACACTTACATCTTGGAGAGAAGCAGGCTCCTCAGAAAATGGTCTTCAAAAGGAGGCCAAATCCAGAGTTCTAGCACAGCTGTCCTCAGCTGGAACCAGCCTGCAGCACGCCCACTCAGCTATCTTATTGGCCTGCTGTCTCTTAGAATGTGGCTTTTCCCTCAGTTCTATCCTAAAGAGAACTGAAGTAAGGCTAAGGGGACTGTCAGTCTCTTGACTGTCCCTACAGCCCCAAGGGCCCCTGTCTGTTGGGTTCTTGGCCTCCTGTTGGTGCAGAAAAGGGGCTGTCGGGCCTGAAGCTGCTCTGTTCCTATGGGGAACAAATTTAGTTCCCAAGTGATCTTTTAAGAGCTGAGAAGCCCCTGGCCCATGTGTCTCTAAAAAGAAATGGGACCTGCCCTTTCCCAGGCCTTTTAGAAGGGGTGCCCAACACCAGATGGGTTGTTTCCTCAGGCTGTGGGCACTTTGTATCAGGAGGAAGAGTTAAATGTGGGCACTGGTGTGCTGCACTTGGAGCCCTGCTCACTGTGCTTCTGTGTTTAGGTCCTGCATGGTGGAAGAGTCAGGAACTCTGGAATCTCAGCTTGAAGCTACCAAAGTGAGTGCCCAAAGGGCTTTGGCCACCGCAGAGAGAGACCCCCAGCCCGGCAGCAACTCGGCCTGAAGCTGCCAAGGCCCATTTTCTCCCTTAACTTCAACAGCCTTTGGGCTTCTTTCAGAGACAGTCTCTGCCAGCTGCTGTAACTGAACTCCATTGAAGAGGCCAAGAGGCCTCATGTACACACTGCATCCTGACCGGCACCTCTGCAGTTGTGTTAGGAAGACTTTTTTCCTTCCCCATCCCTACCCCTTCCCACTCTTCCTTTCCTCAGCTGGGTTCTGGGGGTCCCTGTCTCACACTGTTTTGTCCCCCCTGGCAGCGCAAGCACCAGGAGATTCGAGCCATGAGAAGTCAGCTGAAGAAAATTGAGGACCTGGGGGCCGCCATGGAGGAAGCCCTCATTCTGGACAACAAGTACACTGAGCACAGCACTGTGGGCCTGGCCCAGCAGTGGGACCAGCTGGACCAGCTGGGCATGCGCATGCAGCACAACCTGGAGCAGCAGATCCAGGCCAGGTACCAGGGTGGGGGGCCCAGCAGGGGCCAGCCCAGAGTGCAGCTGTCCTCACGGGACTGGCACAGGAGGGGAGAACATGCCACCTGTGCACGGAAGGCCTGATTGCTATCTCTGTCCTTCTCCCAGGAACACAACAGGAGTGACCGAGGAGGCCCTCAAGGAATTCAGCATGATGTTCAAGTGAGTACGGCCCAGGGACGGTGGCTGAGGGTGGATGGGAGGCAGGGACCATGTGCTGAGCCGGGCTCTGTGCTACAGGCACTTTGACAAGGACAAGTCTGGCCGGCTGAACCATCAGGAATTCAAATCCTGTCTTCGCTCCCTGGGCTACGACCTGCCAATGGTGGAGGAAGGAGAACCCGACCCCGAGTTTGAGGCAATCCTGGACACGGTTGATCCCAACAGGTAAGCTGAAGGGATGGTGGACACGGTTTCAGCCCCCCTCTGCCCTCCTTGCTTACTGTACTGCCTCCATAGGGATGGCCATGTCTCCCTGCAAGAATACATGGCTTTCATGATCAGCCGCGAAACGGAGAATGTCAAGTCCAGTGAAGAGATTGAGAGCGCTTTCCGGGCCCTCAGCTCTGAGGGCAAGCCTTACGTGACCAAGGAGGAGCTCTACCAGGTAGGACCTTGGGAAGGGCCTGAGTTCCTGGGCACCACTGAAGCTGAAGGGCCCCCCCACATGCACACACAGTCAGAAGCCTGTCTGCTGGCAGAGCTGGCCTGGCTCAACAGCGCCTTCCCTGTGGGCACGTGTTGTCATGGTTGAGCTGACTGTACTGCTGTTCCTCCAGAACCTGACCCGGGAACAAGCCGACTATTGCGTCTCCCACATGAAGCCCTATGTGGATGGCAAAGGCCGTGAACTCCCCACTGCCTTCGACTACGTCGAGTTCACCCGCTCCCTCTTTGTGAATTGATCCGTGGCTCCCGTAGGTGAGCCTGACCCACACTGCTTGCCTTGTGTCCCCCGCTGCATGTCACTTCCTAATACCCAGACAGTGTTACTTTCCAGTGTAGCCATAGGCCTGCTTAGCTTGGGGTAAGACTTCGTAGAAAACGGTGCTTCAGTAAACTGCTTACAGTCCAATCACAATCACCAGGTTGCTGTGGGACCCAAACCGTTTGAGCCAGCTGCCCTCATTCCCACTTAAAATCAAAGCAGCTGGCTCATCTTGTTCTCTCTTTCCTCCCTTCCCAGATTCTGTTTTCATGTAAAAGACAAATAAAGGACTCAATTCTCCCCTAAAAGCCTTTGTTCCTCTTTATCCAGCTCAGCACACAGCCTTCCCGGAGGGACACCCCCTCCCCTGCCGCTCCTTGTGGCCCTCAGGTAGCGACTTCTGCTTCCAGTTGGTCCAGGTCCTCCGTTTCCCTGGGCCCTTGTTCTGTGAAGGCTGTACTCAGCTGCCACACCTTTACCATGCCCTTGGCATCACCAGCAGCCAGGAGCTGAGTCTGCTGGCTGTTGAACTCCAGACAGTAGACGGGACTTCCATCTTGGGTTTGTGTTATGGAAACTGTGGGCTTCTGGGAGCTTTTCTGGAGGTCAAACAGTTGTACATCCCCTGCAGGGAGAAAGGTTCAGAAACTAGAGGCCAAGCTGGGAGAGGCTGTGGCACGCACTTTTCCCGTGTGCCCTGTGGTGGGCGCCAGTGGCCTGGGTAAAAGCCATCCTCATCACATGACTTAAGACAGGCCGCGTGGCTCTCGCCTACCTTCCCCAGAAGCGGCAGCGAACACCAAGGGCCGCACAGGGGACCAGCGCACGGCAAACAGGTACTTGTGAGAGAGCTGCAGGGAGGTGAGAGGCTGGGCCTGCAGCATGGAGTACAGGTGGACGTGGCCGTCGGTCCCGGCACTCAGGAAGAGATTCCTAGACGGTGCAGAGAGAAGCACCTCCTGGGCTGTCTGCCTGGGGAACGTTCCCTGGCCAACTCCGAGTCTGAGATGAGTCGTTAAGAAAGGAGATGGCCCCGGGACCCACCACCATCCAAGTCCAAAGAGCCAGAGTGCTGGTGTTGAAAACCCTGGGGCAGGGTAGCCTTCCCTGTGCCTGAGTGGTGAGCCCAGGCTGCCCTACCTGTGGAAGGGGGAACAGCTCACAGAGTACACGGGGCCACCATGAGGAAAGAACGTGAACTGCACGGGGGCCCTGAGGGGCACAGAGCTGGCTGTCCGAGTGAGAGCCGCTGCCTCTGCCGCCAGGGAACACTTGAGGGGGAAGCCACCTTCTGTGCCCAGAACGAAAAGGCTGGAGTCGAAGCTGGAGAAGGCCACTGATGTCACCCCCACCTCAGTCTCGCCACGGGGTGGCTGTGGAAAAACGGCAGTGACCATAAACAGCCAGTGGGCAGAGGGAAGAGCACAGACAGGTGCCCACAGCCCACTGGCCCACGTCCTCACCTTCTTCAGTTTGGTGCTCCTCGGCAGCTGCTGCACGGCCAGAGCAAAGCCCTTGGAGAGCCGCAGCTGGCCCGCCCCGCCGGCCCTCCAGAGCAGCACCCTCCCATCAGTGGCCGCACTCAGCACCTGGAAGCGGTGGCTGTGCCGGGGTTCAGGCAGCCATAACACCTGAGGTCACAAAGCATGGGGCAGGGGAGAGAGAGGGGAGCATTCCCAGTGTCAGCCTCCCCCCCGCCCCCCGGCTGTCCCCCAGAGCCAGGGCGGCCCAGGCTTCTGAAGTCCTTCCTCCAGGCCACTATGCCAGCACCCAGGAAGGCTGGCGCAGGCCACTGTGTAGGAAGGCGGCTGGAGAAAAGCCCTGTGCCCTAGAGAGCAACCCGTGGGAGAGCTGGCTCAGACCGGTACTCCAAGAATGCCCAGGCAGCTGTCCAACCACCAACTCCCCGAAGCAGCTGATGCCATCACCCCCTCCAAGGGTGTGGAAGTGACCTCCTGCTCCCCCATCAGCCTCCTGACCTGATACACAGGGTCTGTGTGGGTGTCGTCAGTCAGACCCGTGCGCCAAAGCAGTGGGTCCTCGGGTCGGCTCGTGTCCCACACCAGCACTTCACCGCTATACAGCCCCCCTGTGAGGGTGAGCAGGGTCTGGGCATCGGCTCAGCCACAGCCAGCAACCCCTCCATGCCATGTAGTCAGAACAAAGGCCTCTGCTGAGGATTTCCTGGGGGGCGGGGCGGGGGATGGGGGAATCCTAGTTCCTGGGGCTCAAACTCAGTCCCTCCTTGCTGCACCTTGGGGACCATTCCCCACAGAAAGCTGAGGCCCGTGCCCAGCACCCCACCCCTCCAGCAGGCTCATCTGCTGTCAGCACTGAGTGCTTCAACAGCCAGACTCGGCCCCTTCCAAATGACTCCTTCCTCTAAGCTCCGCCCCCGCACTGGTCCACACGGGCAGATTATCCCCCAGCTACAGACAAGCCAGAGGGCCAGGGCAACCTCCCTGACTCCCACCAAGTGGCCTGCCCTGGCCAGCAGCTGACAGGCCAGCCAAAAGCTTCCTGGTGCCCGTAGCTGGGTGGGAAGCAGAACCTTTTGAAGAGAGGAGGCTGGGAAGGCTAGGCACTCACCAGCAATGTGTGAGGGCTGCGTGGGGTGGAAGGCCAGGCACATGACAGCGCTGGACACCTCCACCACGGCTGATGGCTGCTGGGGGTTCAGGCCCTGGCGGTCCAGGTTCCAGGTACACACGTAAGACTTGAGCGTGCTCCAGTCCCCATCGTCCAGCCTGCATGAGGACATGCCAGTGTCCTCCAGGGCTCCCAGCACTTCCTCCATCTCTCCCCGCTAACCCCTGCAAAAATTAGCCTGTGCCCCCTCACACCCAGACTGTGCTATGGGTGTATTCACAGGTTCCTCTGTGGCACTGAAAAGAGTTCCCAAGCCAGGCATGATGTCACTGCAGGTGCCCTGTCTGTACGCCCCGGGTATAACAGAAAAAGCTAGTCCCATGTGGACTCTGCCTTGGAGATGGGCGGTCAGTAGCCCACTGTAAGCAGAGGACACTTGTAATTCCAGCACTGAGTCAAAGAGACCAATGCCATCCTAAGCTACACAGTGAGACCCTATGTAGGGAAAAGGGTTCTCAGACCCCAAGTGTGTATCTATGCATTGGTGGGACCACGGAGCATCCAGCAAGACACCAGAGTAATGGCTGGAGGCCAACATGAGCTCAGGACTCACTGCCGGGTGGCGAGGTGGACCTTGAGGCATGGGCTCTCAGCCCTCCCTTGCTCTTTACCTAAACCTTTACCCTGAAGCTAATGAAACAGAGGCCCGAACAAGCCTTGGGATCTCCATTATTTCCCAAACACCCCAGCTGTCACTCACCGACCGTAAGCACAGGCCAGCACAGAGCCTGTGGAGTTCCAGGAAATGCCGGTCACATGCAGACCCTGCCCTTGGGCTGGGGGGTAGACCAGGGTGTGCAGACAGGACACCTACAGAGACAGGACAATCCTAGCCCTAAGCACTGAAACCATCTAGTAAGTTCTCAACCTGTGGGTCACGGCCCCTTGGGGGGGTCAAATGACATAAGACTATTGGAAAGCACAAATATTTACATTACAATTCATACCGACCGTTATGAAGTAGCGAGGAGACTAATTTTATGGTTGGGGTCACCACACCATGAGGAACTGTATTAAAGGGTCGCATTGTTATGAAGGTTGAGAACCACTGGGCTAGTAGGTAGCCTCAAGGCAGCATAGGAAAATCACACCCAAGCCTGGGCAGACTGAGGCCTACAAATCCCAAAGGATGATGTAGACTACTCTAGGCATGGGGCTCATCATCATAATCCCAGCACTTGGGAGGCTGAGGCAGGAGGACTGCATGAGTTCTAGGCCGGCTTGAACTACAGAGTGAGTACCAGGCTGGCTTCCACATCACTCCCACCCCCAGAGACAGAACATGGCCTTCACCTGCCATCCGTGTAGTGTAGGCACTTCCAGAGCCTTGGAAGGCGCCTGAGAAGTGTGGCGGACGCAGGCTGCAAGCCAGGGTCTCAGGGTGGCAGGCAGCAGCTGCACACAGGACGACATTAAACTCCAGCGGCCTCCACACCTCAGCAAGGCTAGCTGAGGAGTCTCAACAGATAACCCAGGCTAGCCTCACACTCACGGCACTCCTGCTTCAGTCTCATGGTGCTAGGATTACAGATGGGGGCCAACATGTCTGGCTCCACACCCTGTCTCCCAAAATCTTGCAGTCTTGATTTGGAGTCTTTCCCAGCAGGAAACCCTAACCCTAACCCCTGAGGAGGAGCAGCAAAAGAGATGGTCGCAGTCCCAACAGATGGGGGGGGGGGTGTGGAGTGGGGGGGTGTTGGAGTGGGGCTTAGTAGCTGAGAACCAAAACTCAGGTGTAAAGCTCCACACCTCCCAATCTCATGATTGGCCCAAGGCAAGAGCCCAGTCCTGCAGAAAAGCCTTCAGGAACACATGTCCACTGCCACTGATGAACACGGCTGTGGGAATGCTGATGGACCCCCAAAGGCCACACAGCAGCAGTCCCACTCATGACAGAGACCAAGGAGTTCGGGCCCACTAGTGTGGTGAGGCATGTGGAGGCTGAGGAAGGTGGAGTGCCAAGACTTTGAGGTCAGCCTGGGCTAGATAGGTAGGTGAATCTCTGAGTTCAAGGCCAGCCTGGTCTGCATGGAGAATTCCAGACTAGCCAGAGCTACATAGTGAGATCCTGCTGTTCTTTGTTTTTGAAATAAAAAAGACACTCTGCCTTGGGGCAGCCCACTCCAATATGTCTTTGGAACATTAGCTTTGCTAAATAACTTCTGCTTAAGCTGTCAAAAATAAATAAGTAAACCAAAACACAAAGAAAAATGAGAGTAAAGCAAGGCACAGCCTCCAGAGACCTGGACATCGTCAAGGTAGCCTGCCTGGCGAGCCAAGGACGCAAGCCAGTGAGTGCAGATGAGCCTGTCACGTGGCTGCCGATGAAGAGGCTGAAGTCTGCACCCTACCAAAGTTACCACTGCAGAGATGCCTTCAAGAAAATGGTTAGGGACAAGGCCAAGGCAGGAGACTCCTGAGGAGGGCATGGTCTGTCACATGCGGCTCCTTGACCTGGGACCTGCTGCCCTGAACTCCTTTGCCTGGGGAAAATCATGAGCCTATATGCATTGTCACCTGGGCACTTTCAGTTCTAAAAGTGTAACTGGGTCATGGTGATGTACATCTCTGGAGGTAGAAGTCGGGAATCTCTGCAAGTTCGAGATCAGCATGGTCCCCATAATGAGTTCTAGGCCAGCCAGGGCTACACGGTGAAACCCTATCTCAAAAGGAAAAAAAAAGTAAACCATGGCTAAAGATTAAGCATATGTACTACTCTTCCAGAGGACCTGAGTTCAATTCCCAGCACCCACATCAGGCAAGCTACAACAGCCTGTAACTCCGACTCTAAAAGATGATACCCTTTCTAACCTCCATGGGCACCATACTCTCACATGCACATACCCTCAGGCAGATCGAGACATGGAAGCAGATACACAGACAGACAGACAGACATCTGGGCTGGAGAGATGGCTCAGTAATTAAGAGCACTGGTTGCTCTTCCAGAGAGTTCAATTCCCAGCAACCACATGGTGGCTCACAACCGTCTCTAATGACATCTGGTCCCCTCTTCTGGCAAACAGGCAGACAGAGCACTGTATACATAAAAATAAATCTTAAAAAAAAAAAAAAAAAAAAGCACACCCTATAGCCAGGTGGCCCACATGGGTGACTGTCACACTCACGGGAGGAGTGGCAGCCTGGACTCTGAGCAAGAAACAAAACAAGGCTGGGCGGTGGCGGCAGTGGCAGCGCACACCTTTAGTCCCAACTCTCCAAGAGGCAGAGGCAGGTGGATCCCTGTGAGTTCGAGGCCAGCGTGGTCTACAGAGCGAGTTCCAGGACAGCCAGGGCTGTTATACAAAGAAACCCTGTTTTCAAAACCTTGAGGGGTTGGGGATTTAGCTCAGAGGTGAAGCACTTGCCTAGCAAGCACAAGGCCTGGGTTCGGTCCTCAGCTCTGAAAAAAAAAAACCTTGAGCCGGGCGGTGGTGGCGCACGCCTTTAATCGGGAGGCAGAGGCAGGCGGATCTCTGTGAATTCGAGGCCAGCCTGGGCTACCAAGTGAGTTCCAGGAAAGGCACAAAGCTACACAGAGAAACCCTGTCTCAAAAAACCAAAAAAAAAAAAAAAAAAAAAAAAAAACCTTGAAAAACCCAAATCTCTCAATTGTCACGCTGAGAACAGAGCTGGGGGAAGTGAGGTAACCTGAGGCCACCATAAAACAAGGAGACCAACCCCATCGTTTAGTCACACTTGATGCTTCAGCTGTCACCCAGGTCCACCGGGACAGCTTGCAACTGTGCCTGGAAAGCAGCAATGTCAAGACATGCTGGTGCCTTTAGCACACAGTCCAGGGGTCAGGTTCCAGCCCAGGTAATTCAGAGCCGTGCAGCCCCAGGCAAGGCACTCAGCCTCTCCAGGCCTTATCTATGAAGAGAAGATAACAGTAATCCAGTTGACTGAGGAGAGACCACAGCAGCTCACCCCCTAGGGTGGTACCAGGCTAGTGGCAGGCTGCCCTGGGGCAAACCCCACACCTCTTCAGACACTTGCTTTCATTATGGCCACAGGCTTCCCCTGAGGGGCCACCTCCTCCTCCTCCCAGGGTGAGGCAGGCCCACACCCCCGGACCTGGTGTACTGGCTGTACTGTCCCTGGGTGGAGCAAAGCAAAGATCTAAAGAGGCCTTGGGGCCTCAGGGACGGCACCACCCCGGGCAGCCTTACCGTCTGCTGCGGCTCTGTCCAGTTCACCTCATAGCCATCGAAGGCGTGGCTCTGCCAGTTGCTGTTCAGCTCCCGGATGACCATGACCTCCACCCTGCGGAGAAAGGCTGCGAGCCGGAGAGCGTCGTGCTGGGAGACGGGCACCGGGGCCGCTGGCTCCGGGGCCTCCGTCTGCACCTGGGCATCCGCGTGTGTCTGGGCCTGGGCCGACGCCTCTGCTGTGGCAATGCTGGCTGTCTGGCAACCTTTCTGAAAGGAGATGAAAACCAGGGCCGGGGCCAGTGAGATGACTCCACGGGTAAAGGCACTTGCTGCCAAGTTCAGTGACCTGGGTTCGACTCCCAGAACCCACATGGTGGAAAGAGAACCGACTCCTGAAAGTTGTCCTCAGACTTGCACGGATATCGGCACAAACACACACAAAATTACTTTTAAAAACCAGTTGGGGGAGGGGTGTTTCCTAGAGAGATGGCTCAGTGGTTGAGAGCACACACTGTCTGTTTTATCAACTTCACACCTGCCCCAAACTCCCAGGTGGCAAACAGGGCGTCCCTCCAGCACAGGGCCCCCTTACCATTTCCACATGCCCAGCACTTCACCCGGTGTTTGCGGAGTAGATGTAAACACATGCCCTGACCTGCTCCTACCAGCCAGACAACAGGGAAGACCACAGGCAGGATCCTTGGTCCCAGGCACATAAATGGAGAACACATATCAAAACAGACGGCTCCAGTACAAAGGTGCTTGGCTCTGGCAGAGGCCTGAGGGGGTCAGCTCGACAGCCAGCCCCACGGGACACGGAGAAGGCCTTGCCAGCCCCTTCAGACTCAAGTCAGGAGCTCGTGTGGAGGCTGCTGGAACCAGTCCAGGGAGGCCAAGCAAAGCCTCAGGCAGACTGGAGCCAAGCAACCCTGGCAGCTCCTATCTGTGATCTCAGAGCTTGGAAGGCTCCTCTGGCCTCCACACATGTGCATAAGCTTGCACACACATGGCCACAAAATAATAATGATGGTGGATTCCAGTTTCTGCCTCTCAGAATCAGCTGCATGTTCCATGGGGAGGTCTTGAGACACACTACAAGGAGTCTGCCATGAGCTGGTTTGGGTTGGTGTCTGCTACATATAGTCAAGGTTGACCAGCACAGGGGCTGAGGACAGGTGTCCTAACAGTGGTGTCCTAACAGTGGTCCTAACACTGTGGGTGACAACCCCTTTGGGGATGCATGTCAGATATTCACATTGCGATTCATTACAGCAGCAAAATTACAGTTACGAGGGCTGGAGAGGTGGCTCAGAGGTTTAGAGCACTGGCTGTTCTTCCAGAGGACCGGGGTTCAATTCCCAGCAACCACATGGTGGCTCATAACCATCTATAGTGGGATCTGATGCCCTCTTCTGGCATGTAGACAGAACACTGTATGTGTAATAAATAAATCTTAAAAAAAAAAATAATGTTATGGTTGGGGGTCAGCACAACATGAGAACTATTATAGGGTCACAGCGTTAGGAAGGTTGAGAACCACTGCTCTAAAGAACTCGGGGCTGGCTCAACTATCACTAGTTAATCAGTCCTGGAAGTTGGCTTGACAGAGTAAATGTCCTGATGGTTCAGGGAAACAGCCTCACACCTTGCCTGGACAGCAGCTCAGGGCAGACCATGAGGCACAGCTCCTCCACGGCCTCCAACAGCCTGACCACGGGCAAGCCAAGCGATGCTAGCCCTAGAGCAAGTCGGGAAAGTCAATGACATCAACACAGGTAGACAAAGCCAAAGCTTCCAGCTGAAAACGTCTGGTCAGCCTGGTGTGGTGGTGCAACCCCGTAATTCCAGGATGCAGGAGACAGAAGCTGAGGCAGAGGCAGAAAGAGCTCTGTGAGTTCCAGGCCAACCTGGTCTGCGTAGCAAGCTCCAGGACATCCAGGGCTACCCTGTCTAAAAAAAAGATGCCATCTAAACCAACACAAAGACAGTGGAGGTTTGAGAGAAAATGGCCCCCAGAGGGAGGGGCACTACTGGGAGGTGTGGCCTTGTTGGAGGAAGTGCATCACTGTGGGGGTGGGCTTTACAGCCTCATATCTGCTCAGTCCACACCCTGTGAGACAGTTCACTTCCTGCTGCCTTTGTATCAGATGTAGAATTCCACAGCCAAATTCCCAGCCACCATGCTCCCTGCCATGAAGATAATAGGCTAAGCCTCTGAAGCTGTGAGCCACCACCTCAATTAAATGTTTTCATGACAGTTCCTGAGGTCCTCCCTCGTGTCTCCTCACAGCAATAAAACCCTGAGACGATGACTCACACCTGCAATCCTACCATGTGGCACGCGGAGGCAGGGGGTTCGCGAGTTCATCCTTGGCTACACGGCAACTATAAACCAGCCTGGGAAGCATGAGACTTTCTTTAAAATTTTTTGTTTGTGCTGGGCAGTGGTGGCACACACCTTTAATCTCAGCACCCGGGAGGCAGAGGCAGGCAGATCTCTGCGAATTTGAGGCCAGCCTGGGCTACAAAGTGAGTCCCAGGACAGTCAGGGCTACACAGAGAAACCCTGTCTCTCTCTCTTTTTTTTTTTCCAGACAGGGTTTCTCTTTGTAACAGTCCTGGCTGTCCTGGAACTCGCTTTGTCATCTAGTAGACCAGGCTGGGCTTGAACTCACAGAGATCCGCCCGGCTCTCTGCCTGAGATTAAAGGCATGTGCCACTGCTGCCTGGCATACTTATTTTTGTGGTCCTGAGGTGGAGCCCAGGGCCACACACCCAGCCCCTTCACCCTCTTCCCTGAGCACATCTAAGCCCCTGGTCTTGACAATGGTAAGAAGAGCGCACCAAAGAGCCGCGTGGGAACACTTGGTGGACACTCGCAGTGACTGCATTATAGCAAGCTTGCACCTACTCATCCAGGGTGAAGGACACACAGACCTACCTCTAAGGGCACTCAGCAGCTGAGCCAGCAGTCAGATCCAGCCTCTCCCCACCCCACCCCACCCCACCCCCGCAGGAACTTGGTGTGTGTGTGTGTGTGTGTGTGTGTGTGTGTGTGTGTGTGTGTGTGTGTGTGATGTGTATACACAGCCTCCTCCACTTCCAGGGGCTCAAACTCACCCTGTAACTGGAGATGACCTTGAACTTGGAAGCCTCCTGTTTTCCCTGGGGTTACAGGTATGTTCCCACACCCAGCTTACTCAGTGGTGGGGATTAAATGCCCAGCTTCCTGCATACTAGACAAGGATTCTACCAGGTGACCCGAGTTTCCTAGGCTGAAACTTGGCCCTGAGTGCTTCTGCAGCACAGGGCTACTCAAAAGACCTGACCCCAGGAGGCGCCCTTCCTTGGCCAGGCTGGGAGCAGATCTGTGCTAACTGCTATGACTTCCGGTTAGTCCGTCTCTTCACACTGCCTTAAGGAGGATCGAGAAACAAAAGCATGGCACATCTGTCATCCCAGCCAGCACTCAGGAGGTGGAGGCAGGAGGATTCTGGCCAGTTTGAGATCAGCTTGAGCAACAATGTCTCAAAGCAGAGAGGAGGGTTCCAGGCAGGTAGCATGCCTGTCATCCCAGCAAAAGGCAGTGGGACCAAGAGGATGAGGCACGGATTTACTTAAGGGCACAGGCTCCAGCAGGGGTCGCCATGTGCCATGAAACACAAGCCAAGCCCCAGCCTGCCAGGGGAGGAGACCCCTGAAGCTCACTCAGGTGGCAGAAGCCCCCCCCCCCCCAGTCCATGGGATGGGAAGATAAAAACTGCTCACTCATACTTCCTGGGATCCTGTAGGAGCGAGGGCAGCACACAAGGCCCTTTCTTCTCTCCCCTCTCTCCCCTCCACCCCTCCCTCCCTCAAGGAGCTAGCTCAGTGTCCACTAAAGAGAAAAAAGTCCTGGAGCTGCTAGCCTGCACCTAAATGGAACTGAATGCACACTTTAAAAGAACAAGGTGGGGCCGGGCAGTGGTGGCGCACGCCTTTAATCCCAGCACTTGGGAGGCAGAGGCAGGCGGGTCTGAGTTTGACGCCAGCCTGGTCTACACAGAGTAAGATGTCTTGAAAAATAAAAAACAAGGAAACAAACAAAAAGAGCAGGGTGGGGGCCAGCAAAATGGCTCCACAGGTGAAGGTGCTTCCCACGGAGCCTGACCGCCTGGACCTACATAATGGAAGGAGAGAACTGACTGCCATGGTCCTTTGAACACATGTGAGCTGTGGTGTTTACACTAGGACCACCCCCCAGACACACACACACACACACACACACACACACACACACACACACACAATGTAAAAATAAACACACAAAATGAAAATAAAAGATCATAATGGAATCGCTAGCTAACCCAGGAGTTTGGGACAGCCTGGGAAAAATACCAAGATCCAGTCTCAAAAACCATGTGTTACATGTGTTTTTCAAAGACTTATTTACATATGTATATATGTGTTTTGCCTGTATGCATGTATGTGCATAGTGTCCAGGAGCCAGGAGGCAACAGTCGCCTTGGAGCTAGAGTCAAGGTCTGCTGTGAGCTGCTGTGTGGACAGAGGTCCTGACTGAGAGCAGCAAGTGATCCTGACCGCTGAGCCAGAGCCTCTCCAGTCCACTCGTTACACGGTTTCTGGTTGTCCCTGGTTTGGTTTGGTTTTTTTGTTTGGTTTGGTTTTATGAGATAGAGTCTCTCCGTGTAGCCCTAGCTGTCCTGGAATTCACTGTGTAGACCAGGCTGGCCTGAACTCACAGAGATCCGTGTACTGGGATTAAAGGCATGGGTTTACATGTATCTTTTTTACATTTTTTTTTTTTTTTTTTTTTTTTTTTTTTTGGTTTTTCGAGACAGGGTTTCTCTGTGTAGCTTTGCGCCTTTCCTGGAACTCACTTGGTAGCCCAGGCTGACCTTGAACTCACAAAGATCCGCCTGGCTCTGCCTCCTGAGTATTAGGATTAAAGGCATGCGCCACCACCGTCCGGTTACAATTTTTTGAAACAGAGCTCATGTAGTCCAGGCTAACCGAAAATTCAGGCTGGCCCTGAATACCTGACTCCACCCCACCCCCGTCCCATGGAACCAGACTACCACATCTGGCTACTAACCCACACTCTGATAAGACAGCAGGCTTTGACAGCAGCTGAGCGAAGCAGATATTAACTGCTAATGGCTCAGCATTGCGATCCATGAAAACAGATTCCCAGGTCACACCACACACTGCTGTCCAGGGTCACAGCAAGTTGCAGGCAATGTGCACATGTGTCAAACTCTCCAGGCGTCTGGTCCCAGTGGCTCCAACTGCACGGGTACCTGCATTCTAAAGGCCCCCAGGGGAGTAACACTGTGCTTTCATAGAAGCAATGGTACCTTCCACAAGGACTCTAACACACGCCAAAGGGAACAAGGCCCAGCCCCTAAGACGAGTATGCACTCCCAACCCAATCTCAAGCCAATGTCCAGAACCCTTCCTGCTCTGAACAGATTAGCCTATGTTGAGAAAAAAGCTGGTTTTGGTGGCACACATCTTTAGTACCAGCAGGTGGATCTCTGTGATGGCAAAGCCAGCCAGGTGTATATGGGAGACCCTGTCTCAATGATGATGATGATGCAGGAACAATAGTTCAGCAATTCAGATCACTGACTGCTCTTCCAGGACCCGGGTTCAATTCTCTGAAACCACACAAAAGCTCACAATCCTCTGCAACTCCAGGCCCGGAGGTACCTGATGCCCTCTTCTGGCCTCTAAGGGTACTACAGTCTCATGTGGTATATAAACACAACATCCATATACATGAAATAATTAAAAATTAAATTAAAAAATGTTTTAGCTGGGCGGTGGTAGAGCACGCCTTTAATCCCAGCACTCGGGAGGCAGAGCCAGGCGGATCTCTGTGAGTTCGATCGAGGCCAGCCTGGGATACATAGTGTGTTCCAGGAAAGGCACAAAGCTACACAGAGAAACCCTGTCTCGAACCCCTCCCCGAAAAAAAATCTTTTTAAAGAAAAAAAAAAAAAAAAAAGAAAAAAAAAGAAAGGACATTAATGCTTTCTTTTTAGTCCACTGCTAAAATGCAGACACAGATCACCACATGCCTGTGTTCAACTTCTCCAGAGGAATTTGCCAGAGTTAAAAGATACTTAGAGCACTGACTGACACAGGCTTCCTGACAGGAAGGAAGGAAACATCTTTTTGTGTTTGTTTTGTTTTCAGACAGGGCTTCTCTGGGTATCCCTGGCTGTCCTGTTATCCTGGAACTCACTCTGTAGAGCAGGCTGGCTCGAACTCAGAGACCCACCTACTAAAAGCATTCACCACCACCACCCGGCTGACTGGAAACATCTTAACAGTTGATTAAAAGGAAATGCAGAAATAAATTAAGTTTTTAAAAGTTCTTTAATTCTGAGCCGGGGCGGTGGTGGCACACACCTTTAATCTCAGCACTCGGGAGGCAGAGGCAGGCGGATATCTGTGAGTTCGAGGCCAGCCTGGGCTACCAAGTGAGTTCCAGGAAAAGGCACAAAGCTACACAGAGAAACCCCGTCTTGAAAAAGAAAAAAAAAATTTTTTTTTTCTTTAATTCTGGAGTTACAAATGGTTGTGAGCAGCCGTGTGGAGGATGTGAATTGAGTCCGGGTTCTCTGGAAGACCAGCCAGTGCTCTTTACCACTGAGTCAGCTCTCCAGTCCCAAAAGTAAGTTTCTAAATTACGTGCATGGGCGCACGAGAGGGGAAGGGAGAGAGAGAGGGGGGGAGAGGGAGACCCAGGGCCAGCCAGACACAGAGTAGGACATACAGAATGAAAAAAAAAAGGGGGGGGGGGTAAAAAAAAAAGTCTAGAGGCAAAATATAGATGAAGAAAACAGGTTAATTTAAGTTTTAAGAGCCAATGGGGCCAGGCAGTGGTAGCTCACGCCTTTAATCCCAGCAATTGGGAGGCAGAGGCAGAAGCAGGTGGATCTCTGTGAATTCCAGGACAGTCTGGTCTACAAAGTGAGTTCCAGGACAGCCAGGATTACACAGAGAAATCCTGTCTGAAAAAAAAAAAAAAAAAAAAAAAAAAAAAAAAAAAAAACAATAAAAAGAGTTAGTTGGACAAGCATAAGATAAGGTCAAGCATCCCTAACTAATATTAAGTCTCCATGTCTTTATTTGGGAGCTGGTTGGTAATCCAAAAGAAAGCCTGCTGCCGGGTGGTGGTGGCGCACGCCTTTAATCCCAGCACTTGGGAGGCAGAGGCGGGCGGATCTCTGTGAGTTCAAGGTCAGCCTGGGCTACCAAGTGAGCTCCAGGAAAGGCGGCGCAAAGCTACACAGAGAAACCCTGTCTCAAAAAAAGAAAAGAAAGAAAGAAATCCTGCTACACCCTGAAGCTGTAACACAGGCAGTTGTGAGTAGCTCAACCTGGGTGCTGGAAACCAAAGTCAGGTCTTCTGGAAGCACAGAAAGCATTTCTTTTTGTTGCTGTTACTTATTTTTATGCATGTGGACGTTTTACCTGGCATGTATGTTTGTGTACCACACGTGTGCCTGGTGCCTGCGGAAGCCAGAAGAGGGTGTCAAACCCAGGCCTCTGGAAAAACAGCCAGGACTCTTTTTTTTTTTAAGATTTATTTATTAATTATGTATATAGCATATGTGACTGCAGGCCAGAAGAGGGCACCAGGTCTCATTACAGATGGTTGTGAGTCACCATGTGGTTGCTGGGAACTGCACTCATGACTTCTAGAAGAGCAGTCAGTGCTCTTAACCTCTGAGCCATCTCTCCAGCCCGTTTATTGTTTTTGAGACAAGGTCTCACGGAGCCCGGGTTGGCTGCAAACCTGTGATTCCCTGCTTCCCCTCTCCAAGTGCTAGAATTACAAGTGTGCCACCACGAGTAGCTTCCCACTTCTCTGACAATCCAAAATGTTCACATAAACCACCGATAACGAGAGAGAAAGTTGCCACTTTGTTCTGTGATTGCAACATCCTCACAGCTAATTAGGCAGGTAGGGGTGCTGGCAGCCAAGCCTAGACCCCTGAGTGTCATCCACAGGACCCACATGGTAGACAGAAACAACCAGCGCCTACTGTCTTCTGACTTTCCACAAGCACACACATGCCCATGCACACTCTCCCAGAATCAGTAAATAAAATACAACCAAAAGTTCAAGAATCTCCTCCAGGAGTCACAGGGTGCAGGCTTTCTCGCTTCGTGTAGCAGGGCTCTAAACTTCTATCTACAAGAAAACTAATAAACTAAGTAAACTCTGTTTACTCTAAGAGGAAAAAGAAATCCAACCTTGAATCTTCTAAACTCTAAATCCCCAGCAAACAAGAGCTGTTGAGAGCATCCTTCGGGGTCAGTGTACCAGTCAGTCCCAGGCTCGCTGAGGTGAACTGTGTCACATGCATGCCCCATGCATTCACATAAATTAAATAAATGTCATTGAACAACAACAACGTGGAATCCTGAGAGTTTTGTTGTCCTTGTTTTTTGCTGTTGTTTTTCTCCTCGGAGACTGGGGAAAGTCTAACGTGAAAGCATCCTCGAGTTAGTTTTGGCTTTAGAATATGACAACGCCGCGCCCAGGCCCTCCCGCCCGCGCCGCGCAGCGCGGGCCCCGCGCCCTCACCGTCTCCCCGTGGATGCCCTGGACGCCCCTCCACTGCGAGAGCACGGACGCCACGCCCAGGGTCTCGTCCTGCAGGGGAGCGGGCCTCCCGGGCCGCTCCGCGCCGCCAGCCCCGCCGGCAGCCAGCGTAGCAACTTCAGCGCTTCCAACACGCAGAAAAGGCCCGGGCGACGCGCGCATTGCCATGGCGACAGCCCCGCCCATTCGCGCCGGCGCCCTGAGACGTGACCGCCGCCGGCTTTGCCTCCTTCAGCGGAAGTTCG
Source organism: Peromyscus leucopus (assembly GCF_004664715.2). Taxonomy (NCBI): domain Eukaryota; kingdom Metazoa; phylum Chordata; class Mammalia; order Rodentia; family Cricetidae; genus Peromyscus; species Peromyscus leucopus. The sequence goes on along the minus strand of NC_051066.1, from coordinate 9,423,331 downwards.
ACAAGAGGAAGTGAGGCTGGCGGCGCCATTTTTGAACTGGTAACAGCATCGTCCTTAAGGCCGAGAAGGAAAATATGAAGATTCATATCAGCCAGTACAACAAAAAGGCTGTGGTTTTTGATTGTCTTATTCCCAGAGGCCATGTCTGGGTCTGGAACAGCTCTTCCAGGTATAGAGAAGTGAGGAAGTGAGGCGTGGGTTCCAGGTTCAAAGATGGCGCTGAGCAGCCCGCGCAGAGGCGAGGAGGGCCTGCTGCGGCCTGCTGGGCCGAGCTGGTGCGGAGACCAGGCTGGGTCGAAAGGAACCGAGTACTCCAGAACCAGTTTCGCCGCTTGAGTCGTCAGCATTTTCAGTTTCTCCCTTAATGAAAAATGTTCATACACAGATCGAAAGTGGGGCTGAATGGGTGGAAGGCCCAAATGAGAAAGTTCACATAAAAAAAAAAATAAATGAAATGCTTGCTAAACTGAAATTAGAGACAAAAACAACCACTGGGGATGAAGTTGAGCTCAAGGATAGATTGCCCCAGACTCAGTCAGTCCTCAACACACACACACAAAAGGGCACAACTACCAGTTAATGAGTACCAACACTGAGTCAAGCAAAGTGCCCAAAGGGATATGAATGTTTATCTTATTAAATCCTCGGCCTACGGAAGCAACTGCTTGCTTGTTTGCTTGTTGGTTGGTTCGTCTTTTTTTTTTAAGTGCTGGGGATGGAACCCAGGACTTCCTGCATACCAACCCTTATGCTCTACCCATGAACTACATCTGCACGGCAGCTGTTATTACAGCGCCTCTTGACTGCACTGACAGATCTGTAACTGTCCTAAATCACCCAGTAAGAACCTGCAGGTGGCCTGCCTGATCCCCAAAACCAAGCCCTGAGCCTCTAGGCCTTAATCTGCTCATTTAGTCCACTGGGCCCATTTCCTCTTTCCTCAGCCTGGGAAGCTTGCCCAAGTCTCGTTCTCAGTACACCACCCAGGGACAGGAACCTCCTCAGCAGCCAAGGCCAGGAGGGCTGATTAGATTAGCAACTCTGGGAAGGGGAGGAAAATGCAATAGAAAAGTTCTTCTAAGACATCCCTTCCTAAAGGGGACCTCTTTGTGAGGCCCTCTTAACTCTAGAAAAAAAAATGCAAACATCACCAAGGATTCTAAAAGTCACACTCAGGGCTCAAAGATTAAGAGTACTGGCTGCTTGCTCTTCCACAGGGTCCCAGGTTCAGTTTCTAGCACCCACATTGCAGCTAACACTTGTCTGTAATTTCAGTTCCAGGTATATCTCAGACTCTTCTGGCCTCTGAAGGCACTAGGCATGCACCTGGTGCACAGACATGCATGCAGGCAAAACATCCATACATACAAAGTCAAAATAATAAAAATTGTAAAAGTCAGGACAGTCAGTGATGGCACATGCCTTTAATCCCAGCACTCAGGAGACAAAGGCAGAAAGATCTCTGTAAGTTTGAGGGCAGCCTGGTCTACAAAATGAGTTCCAGGACAACCAGGACTACACAGGGAAACCTTCTTGGGGGAGAGGGGAGTTAGAAGATAATCACACTCAACAAAAGCCCCGTGAGAGGTGTGTATCTATTTACTTATTTATTTTGGTTTTTGAAATGCCTGTCTCTGCTACAAAGTGCTGGGAGCTGAGGCATGCACCACCACATCTGGCTGTTAACAGATTCTTAAAAGGGTGATGGTAGCGGGTTGGAAAGATGGCTCAGTGATTGCAAGCACCTGTTGCTCTTGCAGAGGACCCAGATTTGATTACCCACATGGTGGTTCACAACCATCTGTAAGTCTAGTTCCAGGGGATCCAATGCTCTCTTCTGATCTCCTTGGGCACCTCGCTATATCTGGTCACAGACGTACATACATTCAGGTAAAACATTCACATATAAAAATGAATAAGCCGGGCGGTGGTGGCACACGCCATTAATCCCAGCACTCGGGAGGCAGAGCCAGGCGGATCTCTGTGAGTTCGAGGCCAGTCTGGTCTACAAAGCGAATTCCAGGAAAGGCGCAAAGCTACACAGAGAAACCCTGTCTTGAAAAACCAAAAAAATACAAAATAAAAATAAAAATGAATAAATCTGATTTTGAAATATAAAGTGTTTTTGGTTTTAATTTTTGGTTTTTCGAGACAGGGTTTCTATGTGTAGCTTTGGAGCCTGTCCTAGAACCCATAGACCAGGCTGGCCTCGAACTCACAGAGATCTGCCTGGCTCTGCCTCCTGAGCACTGGGATTAAAGGCATGCGCCACCACCGCCCGGCTAGTTTTTTTAATAAAAGAAAAAGCATAGCTGAGAAGATGGCTCAGTGGCTAAGCCTGACTCCTGGAGTTGGATCCCTGGCCCTACATGGGAAAAGGAGAGAACCAACCCCAAAAGTGTCCTCTGAGCACTACACCCACGCTGTGGGCCGAGTGCATGCGCGCACACACACACATGCACGCACCACATGCACACACGCGAGCGTGCCACACACACACACACACACACACACACACACACTTTTTAAGGTTCCACTAAGAGAAGAAGAGCCTAAGAACGCTGCCACAGCTCCCAGGTTCTGTAGGATCTGAGCTCGAGCTCTTCTCCCATCAACAGCTCTACAAACCCTGATAAGCTGCCATTTTCTGAGACCTGCTCTTGCTTCAGGGCTTTCTGTTTCCCTGTCTCCTCACAACACTTCCAATCTCCTTCCCGGAGGTCTCTGCCCAGATGCCAAATAGATTCTGTTTTCTGTGTTTTGTTCACAGCCTTGACCCTGACGCCCATAGCCTGGTTCAAATCAGACACTTGGTACATATTGACTGGTAGTGAACATGCCTTGTGTAGGCAAACGCTCTGGAAACACATCCTTTTTTTCTGGTATTTCATTTGCTCTCACTACAGCAGCAGGTCTGTTGAAAATGTGCTGCCTAGACCTGGCAGTGGTGGCGCACACCTTTAATCCCAGCACTTGGGAGGCAGAACCAGGCGGATCTCTGTGAGTTCGAGGCCAGCCTGGGCTACCAAGTGAGTTCCAGGAAAGGCGCAAAGCTACATAGAGAAACCCTGTCTCGAAAAAAAACAAAACAAAACAAAACAAAAAAAAACCGAAAATGTGCTGCCTAAATAGTTGTGTAGATACAATTAAGCCTTCTGACCTATGTCACCTGTGCCACCCGAGAACCTGCCTGAAATAAAAACAAAAAAAGGATGCAGTATAATAAGAAAAGCCACTGTGAGTTCAAGGCCAACCTGGGCTACCAAGTGAGCTCCAGGAGAGGCGCAAAGCTACACAGAGAAACCCTGTCTCGAAAAACCAAAAAAAAAAAAAAAGCCAGCTGAATTTTTGCAGGATATAACTCTTGGAAGAGAAAAAGCAAAACTCATTTGAGACGAAAAATATCTACTGGGCATGGTGGCACATGCATTTGATGCCAGCAAGTAACTGGGAAGCTTTACCCATGAGACCACAACAATACCGCTGCCCAAACAAAGCCTGGAGACATACAATATCAATAGACATGCTAACATGGAAGGCATCAATCTCAAGGTGCTCCGCTCGTGGACAGAGAACTATGAGCAACTAAGGAGTGCGGAGGGCAGGAGACCTAGTCTTCCCTAGGGATGAACTCTGACTGGTTCTCCAGTGCCAAGTGGGGCATGGCTGAAATCACATACACACCAGTAACACTCACGGGAGACACCAAAGGGGCTGAACAAGTTGCATTCATTCATTTATTTAGGCTATTCAAGATGGGCTTCTCTGTGTAGCCCTGACTGTTTTCTGGAACTTGATCTGTAGACCAGTCTGGCCTCGAACTCAGAGATCTGCCTGCTTCTGCCTGGAATTAAAGGTGTGCACCACCACTGCGCAGCTGCAAGTTGTATTTATATATCAAAAGAATCAAAATTGTGAGAGCAACTTCACTATGTACAAATAGCCATTTTACTGGGTCCTCCTCAATTAAAGATGACTAAAAGGCCTGACAGTGATGGCACATGCCTTTAATCCTAGCACTTGGGAGGCAGATGTAGGCAGATCTCTGTGAGTTCGAGACTAGCCTGGTCTACAGAGTGAGTCCCAGGACAGAGAAACCCTGTCTTGAAAAATAAAAAAGAAAAGAAAAGCATTTAGTAGCAGCCTAGGTAAAATATTTTTGCAATGTATGAGAAATTGTTTATCAGCTCAGGATGTAAAATGTACTTATACACTTTGTTTTGTCCTGTTTTTATTTTGCTTTGCTTTTTGAGAAAGGGTTTTTCTGTGTAGCTCTGGCTGTCCAAGAACTCACTTTGTAGACCAGGCTGACCTCAAATTCATAGAGATCCACCTGCCTCTGCTTCATGAATGCTGGGATTAAAAGTGTGCGCCACCACCACCCAACCTGTTTTGTTTGTAAAAACTGATTTTCAAGGCTGGACAAGTGTGTAAGTGTGTATGTGGAAGTGTCTGTGGAGGGATATGTGCTCATGAGTACAGGTGCTTAAGGAGGCCAGAAACATCAGATGCCCTGGTGCTGCGGCTACAGGCGGTTAGTTGTGAGCCACCTGACATGGTTGTTGGTAATTGAATTTGGCTCCCTCAGAAGAGCAGTGTACACTCTTAACCACCGAGTATTGTTTTTGTTGGCTTGTTTTCGTTTTTTGAGACAAGCCTATGCAGTCTAGGCTGTCCTTGAACTTGTAGAATCTTCCCACCTCGCCCTTCCCAGCAGAGAATCCATGCAGGAGCTATTGCACCAAGCTGAGGTGCTGTTTTCTTCAGGGAATGAGGCCAGGTTCCATGAGATACACTTAGGTACCACAAGAGGCAACAGACAGCTAAAGAACATGCTGAAAACCTTTAGTAATCTATTTGCTTCATTTCTATTTTATCTCTCCCTCCCCCGCTCCAGACAAGGCTTATCTGTGTAGCCCTGGCTGTCCTGGAACTCGCTCTACAGACCAGACTGGTCTTGAACTCCGAGATCTGCCTGCCTCTGCCTCCCGAGTGCTGGGATTACAGGTGTGCAGCACCACTGTGGGAATTGGTTCTCTCCTTCCACCACGTCAGGGGACTGAATTCAAGTCACCTGGACATGCAGACCCAAGCTCAGGGGCACAGAACATCTGGCCTTCTCAGAACCATCCACCTGTTAGTGGGTTAGGGGAGACCATGAACTTTGCATCCCATCAACTCATGCCGTCTGTTGTGGAAGGAATCTGGTTGTCTCTGTTGCCTAGTAACAACCACTGGAAATCCAGGAAGGTAAGATTTGGGAGCTGGAGAGAAAGGAAATGGAAACAGATGAGGGCATGACTTTGGTTTTTGCTTTTTCCACTTTATGTATTTCTGGTTCCCTGCTTTGTTTATTATTATCTTTGTTGTTGTTGTTGTTGTTATTATTATTATTATTAGGTGGGGGCATGGGCACCTGTGTGGCAGACAGAAGACAATTTTTGGAGTCAGATCTCACCGAGTTTCAGGGACCTAACTCAGGTCATTGTGCAGCTTTGCCTGCCAAGCCAACTAGCAGCCCCTCTTTTTAAAATTACATTTTAAAATTAATTTAATTTTAGTAATTGTATTACATAAATAAAGTATCTCTTTATGATTATTTAAAATATTTATTTATGGCCGGGCAGTGGTGGCGCACGCCTTTAATCCCAGCACTTGGGAGGCAGAGGCAGGCAGATCTCTGTGAGTTTGAGGCCAGCCTGGGCTACCAAGTGAGTTCCAGGAAAAGGCGCAAAGCTACACAGAGAAACCCTGTCTCGAAAAACCAAAAAAAAAAAAAAAAATTTATTTACTTTGTGTGTATGCCTGTGTGTGTGAATGTGTGCATGTGCCATGGTGTGCATGCCTGTGTGTGTGCACATGTGTGCATGTGCCATGGTGTGCATGCCTGTGTGTGCACATGTGTGCATGTGCCATGGTGTGCATGCCTGTGTGTGTGCACATGTGTGCATGTGCCATGGTGTGCATGCCTGTGTGTGTGCACATGTGTGCATGTGCCATGGTGTGAATGCCTGTGTGTGCACATGTGCATGCCTGTGTGTGCACATGTGTGCATGTGTCATGGTGTGCATGCCTGTGTGTACACATGTGTGCATGTGCCATGGTGTGCATGCCTGTGTGTGTGCACATGTGTGCATGTGCCATGGTGTGAATGCCTGTGTGTGCACATGTGCATGACTGTGTGTGCACATGTGTGCATGTGCCATGGTGTGCATGTCTGTGTGTGCACATGTGTGCATGTGCCATGGTGTGCATGCCTCTGTGTGCACATGTGTGCATGTGCCATGGTGTGCATATAGAGGTCAGAGGACAACTTTTGGGAGTCAGTCCTCTCCTATACCACTATCGAGCTCAGGATCAGGTGGCAAGTACTTGTACCAACTAAGGTTTCTCAACAGCCGCCCTGGTTGTTTTTTATATTTAAAGATTTATTTGTTTTTATTTCATGCGTGTGTTAGTCTTCAAGTATCTAAGTACACCACGTGCATGCCTAGTGTCCTAGGACGTCAAGGTCAGTAGACAGCATCAGATCCTCCGAAGTTACAGGCAGTTGTGAACCCTCTTGTGGGTACTAGGAACAAAGAAACCTAGATCCTGTGTGAAATCACAAGTCCTCTTAAACACTGGGCCATCTCTCCAGCCCCTACATTTTTTTTTTTTGTGGGGGAGGAGGGATTGTTGTTTTTATTTTTGTTTTTGTTTTTTTGTTTTGATTGTTTTGTTTGTTTTGTTTTGTATTGTTTTGTTTTTTTGTTTTTCGAGACAGGGTTTCTCAGTGTAGCCTTGTCTTTCCTCGAACTCAGTCTGTAGACCAGGCTGACCTTGAACTCACAAAGATCCACTTGCCTTTGCCTCCTGAGTGCTGGGATTAAAGGAGTTCCCCACCACTGCCCGGCTGTTTTTATGTTTTGAGACAGGATCTCACTATGTAGCCCTGGCTGTCCTAGAACTCACTATGTATACCGTGATGGCTTCAAACTCACAGAGATCTGCCTGGCTTTGCCTCAGCATGCTGGCATTCAGGCATGCCCTGTCACACCAGGCTATTTATTTACTTTTGACCTGTTTTCCTATTCTCCTATTCCTCCTTTGTTCTTCCACTGTGTACTCAAACTCAGCCCCCCACCCCCACCCCACCGGGGCAGCACTGGGCATGGAACCTGGAGCCTAACTCATCCTAGGGAGATACCACCCAGCCTGGCAACTATTTACCGCTATGTGCATTGCTATGGCACGCATGTGCCCATATAAACAAACAAATAAAAATAAAATAAACATAAAAAGAGTTTAGGGATAGCCTGGGCAATAGCATGAGACCCAACCTCAACAACAAAACAACTAAATTCTGCTGTTACTTTGCAGCTTACTAAATACATGTACTTTTTTTTTGTTTGTTTGTTTTTTGTTTTTTGTTTTTTGAGACAGGGTTTCTCTGTGTAGCTTTGTGCCTTTCCTGGAACTCACTTTGGTAGCCCAGGCTGGCCTTGAACTCACAGAGATCTGCCTCCCGAGTGCTGGGATTAAAGGCGTGCACCACCACCGCCTGGCAATACATGTACTTTCTAAAAAAAGATAAATTTTTTTTTCAAGTGTTGAAATGTGGGGAGAGGGATAACTGGGGCACTTAAGTAGCACTCATTCCTCTTCCAGAGGACCTGAGTTAAGTCCCCAGCACCTGGATGGGGCAGCCTACAACTGCCTGTAATTCCAGCTCCAGGGAACCTGATGCCCTCTTTTGGGCCCCTTGGGTAGTACATGCATGTGGCACACACGCAGACACAGGACACATAAGATAAATTAATAAACAAGCCCCAATCCAAAGACTGCACTGCCAGAGTCCTTTAATGTCTATATTTTACTTTATTATTTTGAGCTATAGGAACATGGATTTATTAAGGAAAAGTGAAAGAGAATTAGGAGTGAGCTACAAAAGAGGAATACTTAATGTCTTCTTTTAGTGACCCATGTCCTACCAAGGCAAGGTGACCTTCACGCTGCATTTCTAATAACATAGACTAGCTTTACATTTATTTATTTTTATTTTGGGTTTTTGAGACAGGGTTTCTCTGTGTAACAGTCCTGGCTGTCCTGGATCTCGCTCTGTAGACCAGGCTGGCCTCAAACTCACAGCGATCTGTATGCCTCTGCCTCCCCAGTGCTGGGATTACAGGTGTGTGCCTCCACCGCCCGGCTGCAACCAGGGCTCTTATCTGCTGAGCCATGTCTCCAGTTCTAAAAATTTTAAGTTACATTTATTTTGGCTTGTTTTATATTTATTTATTTATCATGTGTATGTGAATGTGCACAGGAGCTACATTTTTGGTGTGGTCTCCTCTACAATGTAGGTCCTGCAGATCAAACCCAGGCAGTCAGCTTTTGTTCCACCCATTTTTTTTTTTTTGAGAGGTTTCTCTGTGTAATTTTGGTGCCTGTCCTGGATCTCGATTGGTAGACCAGGCTGGCCTCCAAGTCACAGAGATCTGCCTACCTCTGCCTCTTGAGTGCTGAGATTAAAGGCATCACCACAACCGTCTGGTGGCAGTCAGCTTTTATCTGCTGAGCTGTCCTGCCATTCCCCACGCCCGTTTTTTTTTGAGACAAGGTCTCATTCTGTAATCCATGGCTGCATCCATCTCTGTTTCAGTTTCCTGAGCTGGTGGATTACAAATGTGATCCTCCAAACCGGGCCTGATTCTGTAATTTATGCAAATGAGATCCCACTTGTTCATTATTTGTGTTTGTCTTTCATTCAACATTGTTTCTAAACTTTATTCTTATCTTCTTGCAAAAGCTTTAGTTCCTTACAGGTTGGGTGTGCAATTATGAATCCTAGTGCTCTGAGCACTCTCAAGCATATAGGGCATCTGTGCAGACACTTGTGTCAGAGACACAGCGGACCTGGTTGCTAGGACTGTGTTCATCCAGCTATGTGGACCCGGCAGTTTTCCAGAGTGTTTGTACCAACCTGCCACTGGCTGAGAATTTCTTGCCTGCCCTAAGTTGAAAATCCTTCAGGATTGTTACTAGTTTTTGTTTGTTTTTTTTCCAGTCCGTGTGTGTGTGTGTGTGTGTGTGTGTGTGTGTGTGTGTGTGTGTGTATGAAAGCCTTTTGTAGCCCAGGCTGCTGGCCTCAAATTTGTGAGATATATATATATATATATATATATATATATATATATATATATATATATATATATCCAAGGATGACCTTGAACCTCTGTTCTTTCTGCCTCATTCCCAGGTGCTGAGATTACTGGCCTTGGCTACAACAATTGCTCTGTGTGTGTGTGTGTGTGTGTGTGTGTGTGTGTTTTAAGTATTTATTTTTACTTTACATGTGTGGGTGTTCTGTGTGTATGAATGTCTGTGTACTACTTGTGAGTTTGTTGTTACACTGGGAGGTCAGCAAAGGCTGTCAGATCCCCTGAAAGTGAGTTAAAGTCAGTAGTGAGCAGCCATGGGGGGCTGCGAATGGAGCCTGCCATTTCTGCTAGAGCAAAGAGTGTTTTTAATCTCCACGCCATCTCCAGCCCCTTCTCTTCCTCCTTTTCTTTTGAGACTGGATCTCACCGTTCCCTTGGCTGGCCCGGAACTCAGAGATCTACCTGCCTCTGCCTTTGAGGGCTTGGGTTAAAAGTCTGTGGCATCATGGCTGGCTTGAACTACATTAATTTTTTAAATTAATTAATTAATTAATTAAAGATTTATTTATTATGTATACAATGTTCTGCCTGCATGTATGTCTGCAGGCCAGAAGAGGGCACCAGATCTCATTACAGATGGTTGTGAGCCACCATGTGGTCGCTGGGGATTGAACTCAGGACCTCTGGAAGAGCAGTCAGTGCTCCTAACCTCTGAGCCATTTCTCCAGCCCCTTTTTAATTTATTTTTAATTAATTAATTAAATTTTCAGGTTTTTTTTTCGAGACAGAGTTTCTCTGTGTAGCTTTGAAGCCTGTCCTGGAACTCACTCTGTAGTCCAGGTTGGCCTCAAATTCACAGAGATCTGCCTGCTGGGATTAAAGGCCTGTGCCACCACTGCCTGGCTAAAAATTAATTTTTTTGCTGGGGCTTGGCGGCACAGGATTTTAATGTCAGTACTCCAGAGGAAGGCAGATAGCTTGAGTTTAAGGCCAGCCTGGTCTACATAGTAAGCTCCAGGATAGTCAAAGCTATACCGTGAAACTGTCTTGGAAAAAAAATCCCCCCCCCCAATCCCCAGATGGGGTTTCTCTGTGTAGTTTTGTGTGCTTGTCTTGGATCTCGCTCTGTAGCCCAGGTTGGCCTCGAACTCACAGAAATCCGCCTGGCTCTGTCTCCCAAGTGCTGGGATTAAAGGCGTGCGCCACCGCCGCCACCAGCCTTGGAAAATTTTTTTAAAATTGTGCGTATGACATTGTGTGATGGGAGAGTGATAGGACTTCCTTGTGGGAACAGAACTCAGGCCCTCGGCTGGCAGCTTTATCCGCGGAGCCTTCTCACCTGCCCAGCTTCCTTTTTCGTCTTATTTTTTGGTGTGCTTTTCAATTGGTAGGCACGTGCTTACTGCTGAGTACACGCTTCTCATTTGTTTGTTTGTTTCTTTTTTCTTTTCTTTTTTCAAGGCAGGGTTTCTCTGTAACAGTCCTGGCTGTCCTGGAACTCCCTCTGTAGACCAGGCTGGACTCAAACTCGGAGATCTGCCTGGCTCTGTCTCCTGAGTGCTAGGATTAAAGGTGTGCGCCACCAAGTCTGTTACTTATTACCTGGGTATGTGGGACCCAAGCCAGATGCTCTGGCAGGAGCAAGGTGTAGCTGAGTGGTAGTGTGTTGGTGCTCTGGAGGCCTTGGTCTCATCCCCAGCACCACACACACACACACACACGTTTTTTTCTTTTAGTTTTTGGGGCGGGGTTTTGCACTGTAGTCCACACTGGTCTGAAACCTGCGATTCTCCAGCCTCAACTTCTGAGTGCTAAGATTACAGCCTAAAAGCCGGGCGTGGTAGTGCTTGTCTTTAATCCCAGCACTACGGAGGCTAAGGCGGGCCGGTCTCTTGAGTTCAAGGACAGCCTGGTCTAAAAAAAAAAAAATGAGTGCCAGGACAGCCAGGACTACATAGAGAAACCCTGTCTTGAAAAAAAAAATCAAAAGGCAAAAAAGTAAAAACAAAAAGACTAGAGGCTGAGCCAGCGCATTTTACTTCTCTGACTCAAGCCCTTTTGGGTAGATGGAATGGATGCGCCAAGTCTTCCCTTCCCTCCCCCGCCGCGATTTTTGTAATTCTCGTCTTAGAATGCCTTTTCTTCCAGCACTCATCTGTCCCTGCAAGCGGCGATCTGCAGGCTGGGAAGGAGTCTAGCCAGACGCACGAGTAGGGGGGTTGGGAAGAGCGAAGAATGTTCCAGGCTGAGGTGAGGCAACAGCACGTAGCTAAGTCTGCCGGAGACCAAACTGGGGGGTGCAGGGAAAGAGGAAGAACTCTCGATGGGGGCCGGGCGGCGTGGCGGAGGGGCTCTGGGGGAGGGCAGGGCCACCGACCGCGGGCTTCCCAGGGCAATCCGGGGTTCAAAGGCAGCGCGACGCAGCTCTGGCAGAAGCCGCCCCCTCCTCCAACGCCGGGAAGCCCCCGCCAAGAGCAACTCAAAGAAGTTTCTGCTGATTGGAGGGAGGGCGAGGAGGCTGGGAGAAGGGGCGTGGGGGTGTGTGTCCCACTGTCATGTAAATATCCCCCGCGGGCAGGGCGGCTTCGAGGCCGACTTAAATCTCCCGCACCTGAGGCCGCCTCAGTTCCTGCGATTTCCTTCCTGCTGTGAGCATCGGGCCGCTGGCCTCTGGCTCCTGGCCTCTTCCCCTGTGCCATGGCCCCGAAACGGCAATCTGCGCTCCTGCCTCAGTCCAAGAAACCCAGATCGGCTCCTGCCCCGAAGCTGGAGGACAAGTCGGCCTCTCCCGGGCTGCCGAAGGGAGGTAAGTTCCTCCATTGCGTTTCCTTGGTGATCGACTCCGTGATTGGCTTTGCTCTCCCCCGATCGTACTGGAGATGGGACCCCCACAAACCCTCCCGAAAGGCGCTCAGCTCGGGGCGGCGGGGAAGGAGCGGAAAGCGCGGGACTGGGAAACCCGTGCGGAGGGGACTTCCTCTGGCCCGCGACACCACGTGGGACGCAGCTCGCTCTTCCCAGCCCCCAAACTCTCTCATGTGGCGGTGCTGCACGAGTCAGCGCACCAGCAACCATTCTGAGGCTTCCCCACCCCTCCAACGCCGAGTCCTGGGGGTTCAAGGCCTCTCAGGTCGCTCTCCCTGTTGCGGCAGCCGCCAGCCCACAACTCTGGCCTGAATTACTGCCACCTCGTGTGGCTCCCAGCTTCCTTCTCCCATCCTGCCCGAGCAAAGCTAGTCACGTGACTGGCTCCCAGACTTGTAAGACAGCCTCTCGGTTGCCCTCCAGGTACAAACTAAGACTTCCGGTACCGAGGACCCTGCCCACCTGGTCCCCACCTACTTCTCCCGGTTCCCCATGTGGTGCACCCCCTCTAACACCTATAATGTCGCCTAGACGCCTGGAGCTGCATTCTCTCACCTCTGGCTCTGGACCCCGACTTGTCCCCTGCCAGGAAACCCGTGCCTCTCCTCCCACCCCGGGGGGGCGGGTGGGTAAAGTTGGGGGGGAGATCACTCTCCAGCCTCTCCCTCCGAGCCTTAGACCCTATCGGAAGCTACTGTTGGCCGCACCCAGTGTCAGCCTACCCTAGCACTTTCCTCATTTTCCATTCAGATCGTGGTTTTCGAGCCTGCACTTTTCGCCTCCCTATGTTGATCGTGGGAGTTGCGTTTCCTAGACACAGCTCCGAGTCGTGGTGTGGTGGAGTTGTCCCGTGTGGCTTGGGTCCGGTACAGGGCAGGAAAGCAGAGGGAAAGTGTCGGTTTGGCTGGTTTAGTACCACGGGTGGAAGGAGCTCTAGGCACCGAGTGGAGTGGACATCTCAGCGCTTCTGTGGCCCAGTTTCCCGTTGCTGTGTCTCAGCCCCTCGCCTTTCAAATGGCAGGCAGAGACCTGCCCCGTGTCCCAGAATGATAAAGACAGGGTCTCCATATGTAGCCCTGGTTGGCCTGGTGCTCAGCCTGCCTCTGTCTCTGACGTGTTGGGATTAAAGGCACCACCGCACCTGGTATTTTTCCTTGTTTTGCAAAGGGCTTCGTACATCCCAAGCTGGCCCCAAACTTGTCAGTGGGGGTGACCTTGAACTTTTGATCCAGACAGCCGGGAGGGCAGTCCTGGGTATAGAGACCAAAACTTGCTGCATGGTCTTTCTTTTAGTTTGCTGGCAAGGAACAGCTAAAGCACAGTCCTCCTGAGTGCGTGGGATCACAACAGCCCTTACAGCACCAACAAGAAGTGTGCTGTGCCTGGAGGCCTCCCGATAGCACCCAGGCCAGGCCTCTCCCATATTTACTCTATCTCTTGCTGTTCTGCATTGTTTTCCATTTCCTAGTATACTTGCATTCATCTTGAAGGCCAGCGCCTAATCAGAAGTTGGCCCCTTGAGCCTCTTGGGTCTTCTGTAAATCAGGTACTTGGTTGATACATGCTGTGTGGGTAACGGTACCCACCTGTGGGCCAGACTTTGTGGTTGAAAAACATCACTTTTTCAGACCAAGGTTCTTCCTAGGAGTGGCCCGTGAAGTCTGTGTAATGAGGTATGGCTTGTAGTTAAGAAAGGGGAGAGATTGGAAGGGTGGCTCCGTGCTTAAGAGCACTTTGGCCTTGCTGAGGACTTGGATTTAGTTTCCCAGCACCCCCATGGTGGCTCACAACCACCTGTAACTCCAGCTCCAGGAGGAGCCAGCATCCTCTTTTGGCCTTCCTTGCACCTGCAACAATATGGTATGCTTGTATTTATATGCACACAGACCAAACATTCTTACATGTAAAATAAAAATAATTTTAAAATGTTTATTTATTTTTTTAATTATTATTATTTTTATTTTCATTTTCGAGACAGGGTTTCTCTGTGTAGCTTTGCGCCTTTCCTGGGACTCACTTGGTAGCCCAGGCTGGCCTCGAACTCAGAGATCCTCCTGCCTCTGCCTCCCGAGTGCTGGGATTAAAGGCGTGCGCCAGAACCGCCCAGCCATTTCTTTCCCTTTGTATTATCATAATAAAAATTTTAGCCGGGCGGTGGTGGCGCACGCCTTTGATCCCAGCACTCGGGAGGCAGAGGCAGGCGGATCTCTGTGAGTTCGAGCCAGCCTGGGCTACCAAGTGAGTTCCAGGAAAGGCGCAAAGCTACACAGAGAAACCCTGTCTCGAAAAACCAAAAAACAAAACAAAACAAAACAAAAACACTGAGGGGTCTGGGACGGGAGGAACACAAGCTCAAAGCCATCCTGGTCTACATAGCCAGTTCCAGGTTCCCCACAAAGAAAAATAGTGATTTATCTTGATTCTGCCTCTTGTAAAGTTCTGTTGGGGGTGGGGCTTTGTGGACTAATAGCAAATGACAGCTTAGTGGGCAGGCCGAGGGTTCCTGTCCTATTACCTCAGGTTTAGCTGTATCTGTAAAATGTACTCTGTGTCTTGTCTTATATATGAGTTCGGTTGAGGCTGCGGGGCGGGGTTGAGTGATAGAGGACTTACCTAGCAGGCCCCAGGTTCAAGTCCCAGCATCCACAGAATAATTATCCATACAACCTACTTTGTATCGAATGAGGGTTACCTGAAAATATAGCTTATCTCAGCGTGGACCATAGGAATGCTCGAGCCGTGTGGTGGGCCTTTCGGGAGCTGACAGCTAGCTGTTTTCCTTTTGAGACATTGTTGCACACTGTAGCCCAGGCTGGCCTCAGTTCTAGGTCTTTCTGTCTCAGTCTCGAGACCCAAGTCTCTTTACTTGCCTGGTTTTGTTTGTGGAATTTCTTTGCAAGGTGCCAGGAGCTCACAGGACTATCTTGAATTATTCGCGGTGAAAGTATTACCAGAGATTTAGCAAATGTTACAGATCACGAATTTTGTTCCTCTGTTTTTTATTTGTCAGACGTTTCCCTCTTTAAGGAACCTGTCCACAGTTGTATGTGCTGGAAGTCCCTGTGCTTGGGAGCGGTGGGGCTCCATAGGGCTGTTGATGGGTTTAAGTATCGAGTTCAATAGATGACTAGAATTCACTGAATTGGGCATAAGGTGCGCCAGAAGGTTTAGATGAATTCCTGGGGTTGATGAACTGTATATGGTGTATTTTACATTTATTGATCACCCACCATGGATGTCTTGACTATTAAAGCCACACTGCTTTAAGAACTGATAATAAAACAGGAATGCTGGAAGGTGGGGGAATAACCCCACGCCCAAGTTGCATAGCACCCAGGTGAGATTTCTGGCTCTTCCAGGACCACGTGTTGGGGTACAGGCAGACAGGAGGGCTGCTGTCTTCAAGTCCTGGAAAACTGTTTAAGCAGAAAAGCCTCCTCCTGATGATATAGTGCTTAAGGGCTTTCTAATCTAAAACTGTTTTTTGCTGTTTTAGCCTTTGATGTCTAAAAAGCCTAAGCATTTCTCCATTTGTTTCCTCCAAAACTTCTCTCACCGCTGAGATGGGCACCTGGGACCAAGTTGGGCCGAAGGACCCGTGGCAGAATGCCGCTTCCTTCCTACATTCAGCGGACTTAAACATGAGTGTGACCCTGCTTAAATTTGACATGTGACAGCTTTTAAAATTTCAGATCCGAGTGCAGAGGAGGCTTGACTTGGCCCAAGGGTAGAGTAGGACCCTGTGAGTGGACTGGATAGATGAGCTGTTTGTAGTTTTGCACACAAACCCAGAGTTTGAGTTGGGTTCGCAATTTCTCCACCTAGAAAAAAGGGTGGAGGTGCCTCTTTCTCCCAAGAAGAGGAAGGTCCGAGGGTGCCCGGGGTGCAGAACTCAGGCCAGTGAGGGTAGTCGTCTGTGTATTCCCAAGGCCTGGTCTTCCGAGGGGCTGCGCGCGCCCCCTCTCCGGCGCCCCCCGGCCGCCCCGCAAAGGGAAGCCGCTCAGCCACCACGTGATGCGCGGGTATTGGGGAGAGGAGGCCCCGCCCCTCAAGTCACCGCGCGCCCGCCGCCGCCGCGCGCAAACGTCCCGGGTCGGCTGGAGAAGGGGAAAGCGGGGGAGGGGAGCGCCGCGCGGGGCCCGGACCATGCGTCGCGGAGCCGCTTCCTCCCGCCTCTCGTCCAGGCCCCAGTGTCCCCACCACCACCACCACCACCCGCCACGGCCCCGCCCCCTGGCCCGCGGCCCCAGCCAATAGCTGCGCGGCGCGAGCGTCTCCGGCCGGGGGCGGGACTTGCGCAGGCCTGGTGCGCCTGCGCTCTGCCGACTGCCCCTCGCCGCGAAGTGGAGGAGGTGGAGGAGGAGGAGGAGGCGGTGGAGGAGGAGGAGGAGGAGGCGGCTCGGGGCAATCGAGAAGCGAGCCGGAGCGCGGGGCGCGAGTCGAGGAGTCCAGCCGAGCCGCCGCCGCCGCCTCCCCGCCTTCAGCGAGAGCCCCGGCCGGGGGCCCGCCACAACGCGCCCGGGCCTGCCTCGGCGTCAGGCCCCGCGGGCAGCGCCAGGCAGCCAGGGGGAGGGCGAGCAAGTGAGCGCCGGGAGGAGGCGGCCGGAGCAAGCGGGCGCCGCGCGTGTGGCGTGAGGGGAAGCCGCTGGCCGCCCCCTAGGCCGTCGCTTCGCTCCCCCTCCCCGCTCCCCGCCCCGACCGCGGAGGGCACCATGTCGGCGCCGACGGCCAAAGCCAGTAAAAAGGAGCTCAACTCCAACCACGACGGGGCCGACGAGACCTCAGGTGAGGACCGGGCGCGGCGGGGGCCCGGCCGCGCCGCCATCTTTCGGCCCGGGCCGCGGGGCTGCGGGGGGCGCGCGGGGCCCGCGGGGCCGGCGCCCTTTTTGTGTGCGGCGCGGGGCCGGGGGGCCGGGGTGGCGCCGTGGCGGCGGGCGGTGCGGGCGCGGCGGGGGCGCTGCGGCCTGCGCGGCGGGCGGAGACCCCCCCTTCCCCCGCCCGCGCTCTCCTCCCCCTCCCTCCCTCCCGAGAAGCCTCTCTTTATTGTGCTCCGCCATGATGCCTCGCTCCCATCAGCCGCCGCCGCCGCCACATGGTGCGGCCGGACGCAGCCCTGCGGCCCGGCCTCTCCCGCCGCTCCGCTTCCCGCCCGGAGCCGGCGCCGCGGCGGGACCGGGAGCCTGGCTCTGGGGCGGGGTAGCGACGCGGAGCCGGCGGGAGGATGCTCCGGGCTGCGCGGGCTGCACACCCCACGTGGGGCAGCCACACTCGGGCGCGCCGGGGGTGCGAGGAATCGGGCCCGGAGGCCGTGCGATGCCGGGGCTTTCAAGGACCCTTAGGACGCCTGGTCCTCACCGGGAGGGTCGTTTTTAGCCGAAGGCAGCTGCAGACCCCAGGGCGAGTTACCGGAAATGAACCGCGCGATCGGGCCCCTTCACGCCCACTTGGCTTTGTAAAAGCCTTCGCAGCCCTCACCGGACAAAAGGGCAGGAATTAGGAGCACACCCCCTTTCCTCCTTGGGCCTCCTGAGTTTGGGACGGCATTTTCCCAGTGTGCTCAAAAATCCTGCACGGCCGCGTGTGGTGCCCAGGCTCGTCAGGATTGGGTTGGAGAGTAAGGTCGGATTGGATTCAGGTTCACATTCTAAGACTGCAAAGACGACTGTGGTAGTTTGGTGAATGGTCTTTGTCGGTATGTGTTGATAATCATACATAATAAATTGAGCAGTATTTTTTTTTTAAAGCGGTTGTACCAGTTGGTAGTATCTTAATTTGTCATGGATTAGTTTCCACATTAAGTTAGCAGCTGGCACCATTCTACTGCAAGTGTATAATGTGATTAGTAATAAACACGAAGAATTTCTGAATGAGGCTAAGCCTCTCCCTCACCTTTCATAATGAAGGCCGATGATTGGACCCTTCGAAACTATTTAAAAAGTGATCCAGTAATGAAGCATTTTTCTGAATAGCCTAGCAGATACCTTAATTTGTGAACGGTCCAGTAATGAAAGTAATTTGTCAACTGCATGCTTGAACACGTGGGGAGCATGCTTTGTAGTAAGCACACTTCTAGCAGCTTTACTGTTAACAGTTCACAACACAGTATCAGGAAGTGTAGCTTGTGATTTGTATTGAGTCTGTGTTCCTTTTTTGTTTTTCAGAAAAAGAACAGCAAGAAGCAATTGAACACATTGACGAAGTACAAAATGAAATAGACAGGTAAATTTATTTCATTCACTTTATGGAAGTTTTCTTGAGGATCTGATTGGCTAGCAGTCAATCACAGGAAGGTTTTGGTGAATATGAACTCAAGTCCTGTTTCTTGGTCTGTTCATAATTCCTGGGTTAAAGTAAATGTGCCTCAACCTCCTCAATGCAGGCAGACGTAGGTTGAGTATGCTTTTTAAAGGCTATAAAATTGCCTGGTGGCTGCCTGGATTTTCATAGGGTAGTATGGCAAAAATGTTGCTTGTTTTTTGTTGTTTTGTTTTGTTTTTTGTATTTGAGTAACACCTTCACTTAATACTTTCTGCTCCTGGGAAACAGAATAGCCTGGAAATGGAGTTTGCTAAAATATAAATGTTGCCAATACTGGAGTTAGCGCTGTGGTTTTGGTTCTCAGAGAGGCCTGGGGGCAGGGATGCCAGATTCTCAGTCCCTAAGGAGGGCAACAATGTTGCCAAGATGTGTCAGTTTGGATATTTAGCTTTACTGTCTTAGTTTTTTGTTATGGTCTTCAGGAATTAAGCTATCGAGTCCGCTTCTATAGATAGATCTTTTGCAGTCATGAAGCCAATAAGAAATAAAACGTATTCTGTAGTTATGAACAGTTTATATTTGTCAAGTAACCATCATAGTCAACATGTCTTCATTGTTCCAGACTTAATGAACAAGCCAGTGAGGAAATTTTGAAAGTAGAACAAAAATATAACAAACTCCGCCAACCATTTTTTCAGAAGAGGTCAGAATTGATCGCCAAAATCCCAAATTTTTGGGTAACAACATTTGTCAACCATCCACAAGGTATGTGGTGGGTCAGCAGTACTGAGCATTTGGCCTGGGGTGGGGAGCTCTGGGGCCACTTGATCTCAAAGGACTGCAGTAGGCAGGACAAAGGAGTTTATCAGAGAGCAAAGTTGTTCTTCAGTTTGTAACCACTATAACAGGGTCGACAAGTAGTTATCCATCACACTTGAACTGATGTGACTTGCTTCTCTAGTGTCTGCACTGCTTGGGGAGGAAGATGAAGAGGCTCTGCATTACTTGACCAGAGTTGAAGTGACAGAATTTGAAGACATTAAATCAGGTTACAGAATAGATTTTGTAAGTACCTAACATGCGGTTTGCAGCTATAAAAATGAACGTGTGCTTTGGTTATGAGAGTTGTTTATTGATTTCTAATCTTTTGATCTTTTACAGTATTTTGATGAAAATCCTTACTTTGAAAATAAAGTTCTCTCCAAAGAATTTCATCTGAATGAGAGTGGCGACCCATCTTCAAAGTCCACTGAAATCAAATGGAAGTCTGGAAAGGTATTTATGGTGGCTCAGCTGAATCTCTTGACTACTATTGTAGAGTGCTTTGCTCTCTTAGTGATTGCTGGGTGAAAAGTGCAGAGATTGATTCCAGTGTGTTGAGGTCAAAGTTTTCATATTGCAGTATCTTCCACACTTACACATTTTTGGTTTTCAATTTTTATTTTGGAGACACAGGCCTGGCTTCTAGGTCTACAGTGGAAATAATTTTATGAAATCCCACAGTTGATAGATAACGTCCTTCTGTGAAAGCAGTTTGCAAGTGCACATTTTTAATTGTTCTTAGTAATGTGATCTCTGTAGTGATCTTTTGCTCTTTGGGGGCATTTGGGTGTTGGAGAAAGCTAATATAGAACATACCGATATTTTCCTTTAGGATTTGACAAAACGCTCAAGTCAAACGCAGAATAAGGCCAGCAGGAAGAGGCAGCATGAAGAGCCGGAGAGCTTCTTCACCTGGTTCACTGACCACTCTGACGCAGGTGCAGATGAGTTAGGAGAGGTCATCAAAGACGACATTTGGCCAAACCCCCTACAGTACTATTTGGTGAGTCAGTTGACGGCCACTAACTTGAGGATGGTCATGTGTCCTGCAAAGTGAGTTCCTAAAGGTTGACATTCCCTGGTCTTTCAAGGTTCCTGATATGGACGATGAAGAAGGAGAGGCAGAAGATGATGATGATGATGATGAAGAAGAGGAAGGCTTGGAAGATATTGATGAGGAAGGGGATGAAGATGAAGGTGAAGAAGATGAAGATGATGATGAAGGGGAGGAAGGAGAGGTGAGGAGACTTGTTAAGTCCTCAGTGACTTTAGAGATCATATATAGAAGAAAATAATGACTGACAGAACTGTAGAATGTAATAATTAGAATGTGTAACTGACTGAAATAGTGGGGAGACTGGGGGAGATGAGGTTAACATCTGGGTCTTTCCCCCCTCGATTTAATATTTTATGTGTATGGGTGATTTGCTGCCTACATGTCCGCACTACACGTGACTTGTCTGCACAGATCAGATGAGGGCATAGGCTCCCCTGGTACTGACGTTAGGGGTGACTGTGAGCCACTGTGTGGGTGCTGGAGTCCTGGAGTGCACTTGATCTATAAGCATATTCTCCCCGAGAGTGCTAGCCTAATGGAGATTCATGTTTAAGCTATGAGAACTGGGTGCTCTCCAACGAGTAGTCTGTGTTTGGTAAGGTCCGTTGTGTGCCCAAGAGCTAGTGGAGGTCCTTGAATTTGCCCCATGGTTGACTGGTCGCTTATTCTTTCAGGAGGATGAAGGCGAGGATGACTAGCACAGAAGACTGATGGATTCCAGCCCTCTTTTTTATTTTCTTTTTATTTTTTAATTTTCTCCAGTCCCTGGGAGCAAGTTGCAGTCATTTCCCTCCCCCTGACCCCTCTTGTGCTCAGTAGCCCTGTTTTTGAGGTCTCTTCTCAACACCATGGTTCTCAACCTATTTTGGGGGAAATACCTTGAACAAAATACAACAGGAAAAGAATCTCCACTATTCTGTTCTAAATTCATTTTTATCCTTTGTTGTCTCAAACTGTGGATTCAACACCACCACTGTGCTCTGTGGGAAAAAAGAAAAACCCTTCGGCCCCCTTGGCTCTGCTGGAGGCTGGGGGGTGCTAGGTCCCTGTGTAGTAGTGCATAGACTTCTAGCTTTTTTCCTTTCTCTGTATATTGGGCTCAGAGATTACACTGTGTCTCTATGTGAATACAGACAGTTAGCATTTACCAACATGTATCTGTCTACTTTCTCTTGTTTAATAAAAAGAAAAAAAAAGAAAAAAAGGGGGGGTATAGAAGGTCAGCAAGGGTGGGTTGAGGTGTCTGGGGGGGTAAGTGGGCATTGTGACAACATGGCTTCTCCTTTGGCATGTTTGATTGTGATGTTTAACGGACATCCTTGCAGTTTAAGATGACACTTTTAAAATAAAATTCTCTCCTAACAATGACTTGAGCCCTGCCACTCAATGGGAGGGAGAATCAGCAGAACCTGTAGGGTTTTATTTGGAGTTGACATTCTCTGTTGTAACTTTATTTTTAATTTTTTTATTTTTATTTTTTTTTGGTTTTCACTGGAAGGAAAAATGCTCATTTTAAATGTTGAAGTGTACAAGTTGCTTTGTTACAATAAAATCAATGTGTACACAAAGGACCGGATGCTTTTCTGTCAGAACAGATGCTCAACATGACCTTCCAAGTTTGACCTGTATAATGACATCATGTCAAACTTTGTCTCCCTAACTTCGTATTTTTTGATACGCACTTTGCAAGATGACCTCAGGGCTATGCAGATTTGAGTTAAAGGGATTTGAATCATGTCTTAATGTCTCCGTAACTGAGTGATGTGGGTACAGTTTGCTGCAATGGACTTGTACCCTTGATTTTTATCTCAATTTGGCATTTTTAAATGGGCCTTTAGTTACCTGGATATCAGGACAGCACCTGCTCCCACCGTGTCACAGACGTTACTCTAATGCCATCTGTACGAAGGACCGCTGCTGGTGTGTCTTCATTGGCAGTGTGAACTGGCCAAGAAAGTGGGCTATCAGAGTATGCAGTCCATGGGGTGGTCGGGAGTGCTCTGTCCCAGGTATGTAGCAGACGCTCTCAGCTGTGACTCTGAATCTGGGTGGATGAAGAGCTTTGTCTGCTCCACGCCATTGTTCAGAAAATAATGTTTTGGGAAGCTACCTGATGCATAAGCTTTTTAATGCTGTAAAATAGAGCTAAAATTAAATGCCACTTTTTCAGAGATGATTAATGGACAGCCTGGTCAAATTCAAAGCTTTTTGATGTATAAAACTTTATAAATGGAACTACTCCATCAATAGGCAAAGTGTAACCAAAATCTGTCTAGATGGATAGTGTGTAATTTCTGCACAGGACTCTGTTTAGTAAATACATCACTGTATACGTCAGGAATCTTGCTCCAATAAAGGAACATAAAGATTTTTTTTGGACTGGGGTCATTCTCCTTGTTTTGTAGAGATTTAGAAGGTATATTAATGGCTGGGGGTACTGGGGCCCCAGTCAGTACAAGTATATCAAAGGTTGAGGTATGTACCAGATCTGTAAACACTTTGTTGTGTGACTCTGGACAGTCTTGGTGATTGAGGAGGGTGCTGGCCTGTACTCAGTGAATCCTGACTTCAGGAATCAAAAGTGTTGGTGGTGAGTGTGCGTGCATGCTGTTTTAAATTATGACTACCACTAAGAGCATACATAGTATGCTCTACCTTATTTTTACATCTGTACCGTGTGTTTTTGTGATCACTCCCCATTAGCTAGCCTCTGGGTATCTTCATTTGCAGACAGGTATCACTGAGTTGCCCTTGCACTCCAGATAGTCCTTGAACTTTTGTGTGCTCCAGTCTGAGTTTCCCCGGTGTCTAGATTACAGGACTTTGTGAGGGGGAAGTCTAGAGAGCTAGTTATGGCAGAATATTCCTGTGACTCCAGGATTCAGGAAGGTGGAGTGCTGCATGAGACCATGGAATTAATTTTATTTATGTGTATGAGTATTTTGCTTACATGTATGTCTGCAACAGGAGGTTTTCTCTGGAAGGCCAGCAGAGGGTGTTGGGATTCTCTGGGTCTGCAGTTAACCTGGTCTTTTGAAAGGATAGCCAGTTCCAGCCCTTTTCATTTTTCTGGAGGTGTGTTGAAGTTACCACAATGATTCTGCCTTCCAAGTGGGACTGCAGGCATCAATTGCAGTGTTTAATTAGGTCCTTAATGATTTTCTGGGGGCTGGTAGAGTTTTGGGGCCTTTGAAGGTAATAATTTGACCCTAGATATTATCACTGTATTCTTTGAACATAGGATTTTGAGGATGGGGATGAGAACCTAACAGCTTAACTGTGCTTTACATCTGTTTAAGAGGTTTTCTGGGCTGGCCTTAGGGGGTGTGATACAGGAGAGGACTAGCAAAGTGGGCAGTACTGTTCTACAAGAAGTTACTTAGTAGCTACTGAGCCCTAGACTGGGTTTGAAACCCTTAAAGAATGTTATTAGATCATCCTGCAGTTATAGTTTCTTAACTACTGTTTTAAAATACTTAAACTGGGTGTGGTGGCCTACACCTTCTATCCCAGCATTCTGGAGCTAGGCTTGTTGAGTTCCAGGCCAGCTTGACACACAAAATGAGTTCCAGGAGGGTGATCCTGTCTCAGAGAGAAGGGGAATGGTGTTGGGTCTATAGGTCAATGGTAAGGTGCTTGCCTATCATATGCTAGACCCACTGTGCCAGCACAGAACTTCCCGGAAATAAGTATCTTCTGTCCCATTCATCAGTTCAGGGTCCACCAGATAGTGAAGCCGGTGAGCTGCTTCCCACCCCTGCGGTGAATTCAAAGGAAATGACAGTTACTCAGCAGTGGCATTCCCTTTAGAGCATAGCCTGGGACTGGCCATGCTAGGAGCCAGAGGCAGGCTCATCTCTTGAGTTTGAGGCCAGCTTGGTCTACAGAGAGCGTTCCAGGACAGCCAGAACATAGCCTGTGGATGTGAAAGTTTTAATTTTGGAGATGGGCTTAGAGGTTAAGAGGACCTTAGTTTAGTTCTCAGCACCCACCGAACTACCAGCAAGCATCAGTGGCTCTGAAATGTCACTCTTCTGGCCTCTGCATGCACATAGTGCAGACATAGAGGCAAAAACATCTATAACAAAAAATACTTTAAAAAGTTATTCTGTGTATGTGTGCTGTCTATAAATTTACTTCGTGTGTATGATATATCTGAGTGTATGTATGTAGTATGTGTGTGCACCTTTGTAGACCAGAAGAGGGCACTGGATCCTCGGAGCTGGAATTTGATAAGGGGTGGTAGGCTCCCAAGTCTGGGCTTCTGGTATGTAAATGCTTGTAATCACCATCACCAAGCCATCTCTAAAGCACACATAGACACCCTATTTAAATTAGGGGAAGGTGAGTTGGGCAGTGGTGGGTCACGTCTTCAGTCCCAGCACTCGGGAAGCAGAGCCAGGCGGATCTCTGTTAGTTCCAGGCCAGCCTGGTCTACAGAGCAAGATCCAGGACAGGCACCAAAACTACCTAGAGAAACTCTCACAAAAACCCAAATAAATAAATAAAAATTAGGGTAAGGTGGGTGGTTGATTTTTGGTTTGTTTTTAAGTCGGGTCTATAACCCTGGCTGGCTATTCCTGCGATTTGCTATGTAGACCAGGCTAGCCTGGAATTCAGAGATCTGAGTGATGGGATTAAAGACATGTTCTACCATCTGCAGCTCAAATTTAATTGCTGTCTAATGGATTGTGGTTCTGTGATTAGATGAGAATCCTAGCAATTGCAGGCTGTTGACCAGCTTGACCAGGTGATGTCTGCACTAGTGAGAAGCACAGCTGGGAAGACTGTCCTGTGGGGAAGCTGACTTAGCCTAAGCTTAAGTTAGCTGTGGATTGCATGCTGAAAGCTGAGCGTGCAGTCTCTGCTTGAGAATTTGAGCAAAGTTCATCAGACAGGTGCAGCTGGGCCTTAATGGGTCTTGCTACCTCACAACTCCTCCCTCCATGTAAGGCACCTCTCCTTCAGCTTCCTGGGGAAGGAAGTAGACCAGTGGTTTTGAAGCAGTATTATATAGAGGGGTGGGTGGGGATTCACTGCATTGCCTTGCCAAACCCAGCACTTGGCTCCCAGCACCTCAGAAGGAAGCAAAGAACACCCAGGTATAGAAGCTTTTACATGTAAACTACTTCAGGGCATCCCGTCAATGTCTGGGAGTGGGGATAGGGCTGCAGTTACATGTACAAACTGTTGATTACTCCGTGTGGCCTTGGCTACCTCAGAACTCTGTAGACGAGGCTATCATTGAGCTCAGAGACCTACCTGCCTCTGCCTCTCAAGTGCTGGGATTAAGGGCATGTGCCACCATGCTTGGCTATTTTCGAGATGGTACTTTACTATGCACCCCTGATTAGCCTGGGGCTTCCCTTAGCATCAGCCAGTGCTGATATTACGGGCATGGTACCACCATCCCCAAGTCAAACATTTTTTTAAAGTTTGTTATA
Source organism: Peromyscus leucopus (assembly GCF_004664715.2). Taxonomy (NCBI): domain Eukaryota; kingdom Metazoa; phylum Chordata; class Mammalia; order Rodentia; family Cricetidae; genus Peromyscus; species Peromyscus leucopus. The sequence goes on along the minus strand of NC_051066.1, from coordinate 9,397,742 downwards.
GGGTCTCTCCCTGGCTGTCTTGAAACTGACCAGACTGGCCTCAAACTAAAAAAGATCTATCTGCCTCTGCCTCCCCAGTACTGGGGTTAAAGGCTGTGTATTACAATTTTTCCCCCTCCAAGACAGGGTTTCTCTGTATGGCTTTGCGCCTTTCCTGGAACTCGCTCTGTAGACCAGGCTGACCTCGAACTCACAGAGATCGACCTGCCTCTGCCTCCCAAGTGCCAACACTGCCCAGCATGTATTACAATTTTTTTTAAAATTAATTTATTTATGATGTATACAGCATGTTTGCCTGCAGGCCAGAAGAGGGCACCAGATCTCATTACAGATGGTTGTGAGCCATCATGTGGTTGCTGGGAATTGAACTCAGGACCTCTGGAAGAGCAGTCAGTGCTCTTAACTTCTGAGCTATTTCTCCAGCCCCGTATTACAATTTTTTTAAAAGTGAATAAAAGCCGGGCAGTGGTGGCGCACACACCTGTAATCCCAGCACTCAGCACTCAGGAGGCAGAGGCAGGAGCAGCTCTGAGTTTGAGGCCAGCCTGGTCAACGGCAGGTTCCAGGACGACAACCAGGGCTACACAGAGGAAACTCTGTGTGTGTGTGGGGGGGGGGGGGTAGAATTTGTGCTTGCGTGAGGGTCAAAGGATGCTTGAGTGAGTTGGTTCTCCACACCATCTGGGTTCAGGGCCTTCATTACTGGCAGCAAAACTCCCTTACACATGGAGCCACTGGTCCAAAGGCGAGTTCTGAATTAGATTATTTGCTTAGCTTCTGAGGAATAGCAGTAGCAGTCCCCGGTTTTTACTTTATTTATTTATTGAGACGGAGGCTCAAGAGCCACCTGAGTGCTGGAATTACAGGCATGTGCAACCACACCCTCTTAACTAGTGAACTGTAACACTGAGCAACTCCAGGTAAGCAGCGGGGTTACATGGAGGAATCCTGTAGAAACAAACAAACAAACAAAAAGACTTCGGCTCAACAAAACCCAGTGACACACACCTGTAATTCAGCACAGGAAGATGGAGAGAGAGTTCAGGAACTCTTCATCCTGAGGCCATTCTGGGCTGCAGGTTAGTTCCAGAACTGCAAGGACTACGCAGAGAAACCCTGCCTTAAAAAGAAAACAACAAAATCACAATTAAAAAAAAAATGAAAGTTGCCCCCTACCTGGTATGTTGAGGCACACACTTTTTGTTGGTTTTGGTTTTTTATTTTATTTTTTCTTTTCTTTTTTTTTTTTGTTTTGTTTTGTTTTTTGTTTTTTGAGACAGGGTTTCTCTGTGTAGCTTTGTGCCTTTCCTGGAACTCGCTTTGTTGACCAGGCTGGCCTCGAACTCACAGAAATCCGCCTGCCTCTGCCTTCCGAGTGCTGCCTGCCTCTGCCTTCCGAGTGCTGGGATTAAAGGCGCGCACCACCACCATCCGGCGGTTTTGGTTTTTCAAGACAAGAGTTTTCCTGGCTGTCCTGGAACTCATTTTGTAGACCAGGCTGGCCTCAAACTCACAGAGATCTTCCGGCCTCTGCCGCTCAAATCCTGGGGTTGAAGGCATGGACAATGCCAACCAGTTCAGTTTGGCCCTTTCCACGCACACAGGGTCTTCACCACCCCCTTCCACACACCACCCCCTCGCCATCTCTTGGGCAAGCACCCGGCTCTCTGTGCTCCAGGCAAAACCCAGCCACCCTGAGAGGACTCTCCTGGCCCCTTAAAAAAAACTATGTAGATACTGGGAATTGATCGAATCTGTGAATTTGCCTTGAAGCACTTTACCGAACTCCCTCCCTAGCCCCTACGGACTTCCTTATGGTAAAGTCAGAAGCTTGGCTCCCGCTGAGTCAGCAACCTCATTTCGTAACGAGCCTGCCTTGGGTTCATATCTTATTTGTATCTGGCCATAATTTGGATCAAGGTTTACTCCGCATCGGGCCAGGCTCCCGGCGCGCGCTGCCGGTAAAGCTGGCGTAGAAATGGCCCCGGGACTTCCCATCTCTAGGAAGATCAGCTGTGGTGCAGAGTGTGAGCCGCTAAGGCAGGAAGGGGACCCCGGGTCCGCCGAGCTGAACTCGGGAGTGGGGTCCGGGACGCTGCTCCCTCGCAGCCGGGAGGGGGCGCTGCTCTCCAGCACCCGCCGGACGCGCCGGTCTCCGGAGGGGGCGCCCGATCCCGCCTGTCGCGCGCCGCTTCCCGGGAAGTTTCAAGTTTGAAAGCCCGGCGCAGAGGCCCGGGCTTCCGGAACCACAGTGAAGGCGAGGACTGGCCCGCGCGGCGCCATGGAGCAGAATGGGGCGGCGCGCCAGGTGAACCGAGCGCGCGCAGCGGCCGCGTTTGCAGCTCAGAGCACCCCACGCTTGCGTTTCCACCCTACTCCGGCCTCTCTGCTGGTGACCCCTGCGCGGGGCGGGACCTGAGCCCTGGGTTAATACTCTGGTCCCCAGAGTGACGGAGATCCAGCCTGGCAGCATGCCTGAAAACGTGGAATGTGCCATCAGGCTGGGTCTCAAGTTCCTTAAAAATCAGTCTTCTGGAGACTTTCAGGCGGGTGGAATGTGCCGGGAGCGCAGAGGTTGGGGTGCCGGCCCTCCAAGAAGAGTCTGGGGCGGGGTGCTTGCCTTGGGGAGGACGGGACTGAGCTCTTGGTGGGCGTTGTCCCCAACACATCACACCCACGGGCAAGAACACTTTCCCACCAGAGGCACCTGGCCCAGCAATGCGCAGGGAATCCTCTCGGGTCTACCGAAGGGTCCACAATGTGGAGGGGTTTGGGTTAGATGTAAAGGGGAGAGAGGTGGTGTCCTACCTCAGGGCAGTTAGAGGTGGGGCGGGATATTTATGTACAAGAGAGCATCCAGTACCAAGCCAAGCCGTGTAGATATGAGCACCTCACGGGCTCAGGCAGCCTGCAAGGCTGAATCTCGCCCCTCCCGGTACCCTGCCTCCAGAGATCCCTCTTGGCCTGTTCAGCAGTGACTTGTACACATTTTCCGATTTCCTGTGAGCCTCCGCCCTGTGGCAGCAGCGGGGTGACTCAGGACCCTGGTGGCCAGCAGGCCCCCAGCTCTGGGAGAGCTTTGTTTGCTCAGGCCTTTGGCTCTGGCCTTCTTGCCTGGGGCGGTCAAAGGATTTCCTGAGCCTCGCCCTCGCCCTCACCCTCTGACAGCTAAGGCAGAGCCAGCCAGCCTAGCTGAGGCCTGGAGTTGGGGGGTTGGAGGGCCCCTAAACTGAGTAGCCATTCTTTCATGGGGCTCGGGAGATGGAACGCAGAGAGGTAAGAGGAATAAAATAGGGTGGCTGCCGTGATCCTTGGGATGGGAGGGGGCCAGCAGGTTGCCTGGGCTGAGGTCGGCCGCTGAGAGGGAGGTTTCCTCTCCTGCCTCTAACCTGGTGAACAGTGGAGGGGGTCTTTTATTTCCTGCCAGAGCTGAGCCGCCCAGACCTCCTCAGCTCCTTGGCAGCTCCGTTTCATCACTTGCCTACCACACTTAGGCAGAGGAAACAAGTGTTGATGTCTTGGGCCACTGGCTGCCTCCTGCATGCGGCCTTGAGTAAATTCCTTACCTGTATTTACCTCCCATACTGCACTTGGCTCTCAGATCTGGAGAAAGCAGTTTGACTAGGAGAGAATGGGGTCACTGTCCCTCAGCACACAGTGGTCGTTGTCGCCTCTGTGAGCAAGCTGCTCACCCACTTTGTTCTTTTCGCCTGTATAGAACGGGAATGGGAGCCGGGCGGTGGTGGCGCACGCCTTTAATCCCAGCACTCGGGAGGCAGAGGCAGGTGGATCTCTGTGAGTTCGAGGCCAGCCTGGGCTACCAAGTGAGCTCCAGGAAAGGCGCAAAGCTACACAGAGAAACCCTGTCTCGAAAAACCAAAAAAAAAAAAAAAAAAAAAAAAAAAAAAAAGAAGAAGAAGAAGAAGATGAAGAAGAACAGGAATGGGAACCAAGCATGTGGCTCTGTGGCAGAGCTCTTGCTTATTAGCATGTTCCAGGCTGTGGGTTCTTTGGCGAAAGAGTGCTTGCTGCAGAGGTGAAGGGGATCCAGTGTTGTTAGAGCTCTGTGGTCTGGAACTCAGTACCCAGAGAGCATCCTGGGAACCTGATCTGTCATCTCTCTCCCTTCTTTGAAAGGAAGACAAGCGCTGGACACCGCAGCAGCGTTCTGAGACACCCAGAGCTCTGCCTGCTGTGTCTCTTCCCCTTGGAGGGGGGTGGGCTATGACTTCCCTGCTCTTTTGCAGCCTGGCACCGGCCAGAGGCCCCCCGAGGATGAGAAAGAGATGATCCGTCGAGCTATCCAGAAGGAGCTGAAGATCAAGGAGGGCATGGAAAACATGCGGCGTGTGGCCACAGACCGACGCCACCTGGGCCATGTGCAGCAGCTGCTGAGGGCCTCCAACCGCCGCCTGGAGCAGCTGCATGGCGAGCTTCGGGAGTTGCATGCCCGAGTTCTGCTGCCAACCTCAGCCGGTGAGTGAGAAGTCTGCACAGACCCCGGGGAATAGGAGATTCATGGACACCCTGATCTGGCCTTGGCTCTGACCACTGGGCAAGACCACCTGACCTCCCTATATCATCCATGTTGCTGACAAGGCCAGGAAGGAAGGGAAAAAAAGAGCCTTTTTTTGGGGGGTGGGGGGCGGTTCAAGACAGGGTTTCTCTATGCAGCTTTGCGCCTTTCCTGGAACTCACTTGGTAGCCCAGGCTGGCCTCGAACTCACAGAGATCCGCCTGCCTCTGCCTCCCGAGTGCTGGGATTAAAGGCGTGCGCCACCGCCGCCCGGCAGAGAGCCTCGTTACAGAGGTCTGGACTCTGGTGGCAGGATCATGCATCCCCCACTTTCTCTCCGCAGAGCCAGCGGCCTCAGGACCCCGGCCGCGGGCAGAGCAGGCAAGGGCCCGGCACGTGGAGGTTTTACAGAGGCAGCTGCAGGTGGAGCTGAAGGTAAAGCAGGGGGCTGAGAACATGATCCACACGTGTGCCAGCGGCACCCCCAAGGTAAGTGCTGGGGCCTGACTGGAGGCACAGGCCTGGCTTCTGAGCAGTGGCAGAGATCTGGCTCTCAGGTGTTAGGAGTACAGTGCCAGCCCGTGTGCCAAGAGGGAAATGCTGCCCAGCCCCAGGCCTTCGTCTAATGGCGGAGGTACAGCCCTAAATCCTAGCTGGTCAGGTGACGCAAGGTTCCGATCCACTCTATCGTAGAGGCCCAACAGCAGTCTAGCGGAATATCCACCCAGCTGCCAGGTTCAACTCTCAGCCTCTGTCCTCTGTGCTCCATCTGACAGGACGCCGAAAGACTTAGCTTATCAAACTTATGGGAATCAGGCTCTGCTCACCCCGGCCCCTACCCCGTCACCTAGTTCAACAGGGAGCCTCGTCTGCCGTGGCTTCCTTGTAGGGGTTGAACCTTGGCATAGTAGGGGGAGCTCAACTCCAGGTCCTGGTCATCTGCCGTAGCCCTGATATGATGGGGCAAGTGTCACATCCCCGTAGGAAAGGAAGCTCCTGGCGGCTGCCCAGCAGATGTTGAAGGATAGCCAACTGAAGGTTGCCCTACTCCGAATGAAGATAAGCAGCCTGGAGGCCAGCGGGTCTCCAGAGCCAGGTGAGGCCTCTCAAGGCAGGGAGGGCGGCCCCCGGTGGCCAGGGCTGAGGGTTCGCCTCCTCCCTGCAGGCCCTGACTTGCTAGCAGAGGAGCTGCAGCATCGCCTGCGAATCGAGGCCGCTGTGGCTGCAGGAGCCAAGAACGTGGTGAAGCTGCTTGGTGGCCAGAGAATGCAGGACCGCAAGGCGCTGGCTGAGGTCAGACTGTGTCCCCTGGACCATTGCTCTTCTTTTTTGTTTTGTTTTATTTTTGTTTTTTTCGAGACAGGGTTGCTCTGTGTAGCTTTGTGCCTTTCCTGGAACTCGCTTTGTAGCCCAGGCTGGCCTCGAACTCACAGAGATCCGCCTGGCTCTGCCTCCCGAGTGCTGGGATTAAAGGCATGCGCCACCGCTGCCCGGCAACTGCTCTTCTTTTTTTAAGACAGGGCTTCTCTGGTTAGTCTTGTAGTCTTGGCTAGTTTGGAACTCTGTAGACCAGGCAGATCATAGAGATCTGCTCTTCCTACCGCTCTGCTTATCTCTGTCCGCCCTGCAGTGGTGCCAGGCACCAAGGGCTTGCTGCCTGTGCGGGGTGGCGGTGAAGAACCACAAGGCATCATCTGTCCCTTTAACCTGTGCCGCATGGCTGTCTCTATCTGCGTCTCCTTTGTAGGCCCAGGCCCAGCTCCAGGAGTCTTCCCAGAAGCTGGACCTCCTGCGACTGGCCCTGGAATCGCTGCTGGAGAGGCTACCGCCTACCCACTCCCTACGCAGCAGGGTGACCCGAGAGCTGCAGATGGCGGTGCTCGGGAACCCCCAGCCTTTGGGGACACTTGTGAAACCCATTGCCCTGACAGGTAGGTCCAAAGGGTTCCCTCTCACTTCAGGGAGCCCCTTACCTTTTGGAGAGGACCCCAAGTACTGTGGGAAAGAGTTCAGTCCTGCTGTGTGAGCTTGGATAGCTGACATTCCCACTCTGGTTCTCAGTTTATCCATCTGTAACAGAAATGATAGTAGCCAGGCATGGTGGTCATGGCTTTAACTCCAGCACTCAGGAGGCAGAGGCAGGAGGATCTCTGTGAGTTCCAGGACAGCCTGGTCTACAGCGTGAGTTCCAGGACAGCCAGAGCTACAGAGTGAGACCCTGTCTCAAAGTAAACAAAGGAAGGCTAGAAACGATGAGCACTGACAGGTGGATTGCTTTGTAAACCCACTAACTTGTGATCCTCCGGCACCGAGCGCAGGCAGGGTTTGGCCAGTGTGATGTAATTTAAACAAGTGACCGTAAGTTGGAGTACAGTGTTAGTCGGCACACTCCCCTGTCGGCCTTGGAGCCAGGCCTGGGCAGCATGGGCTTCCACAAAGTTAGATCTTTCCTTTCTCTCTCTCTCTTTGGTTTTTGGTTTTGTTTTTGTTGTTGTTTTTTGGTTGTTTTCCAGACAGGGTTTCTCTGTGTAGCCCTGACTGTCCTGGAACTCACTCTGTAGACCAGGCTGGACTCAAACTCAGAGATCCGCCTGCCTCTGCCTCCTGAGTTTGGGATTAAAGGCATGCGCCACCACCACCCGGCCAGAAAGGTCTTTCCTATCTGCCTCCTTGTAGCAGTAGGTGACAGTCAGCAAATCTTCTGAGCTGCGAGCTCCAGCCCAGCTGGTGCCTGCTGCAGAGCACAGTGGATGGGTCTAGACAGGGCCCTGCTCCGTGGTGGGCCTTTCACTGGTCGTGGGTCATGGGGGTTCCCTAGAAGAGGTGGAGTCTGAGCTTGGAGGTCTCGTGGGCATGCTTATGGTCAAGTCAGCGAGCTGGGGAAGACAGGGAACTGCTTGTTTAAAGGCAAAGGTTCGAGACAAGGATGTAGCCAGGGGAGGCAGTTGGTAGAGTTCTTGCCTGGCATGCACTAGGCCCTGGGTTTGATTCCCAGCATCATTTAAACTGGGTATGGTAGCACACACCTATAATCTAAGCCCTTGGGAAGTGAGGCTGGAGGACCAGGAGTTCAAGGGTATCTTTAGCTACAGACTGAGTTTGAGGCCAGCTTGGGCTGATGAGATCCTATCTAAAAACAAGACCTAAAACCCCATATCTTAGTTCATGGCTGAGCACCCATCTCCTAAGATGAGTATCCTGCCTGGACACCACACTTGGGCTCTCTGTAAGTTCCCCAAGTATTACCCCCAGGTCCAGCCCACCAAAAAGATCTTCCCAGACGCATTGTGTGCCCTCGGGCTCCGGGGTTCCTGCTTCCTCTCAGTGATCTCAGACAAAACATGTTTTGTTCCTATCCGGGACTCTCCCCCACTGTTCAGATAGGAACAAATGGGGCAGGCATCCCTGGAGCTGCGCGTGCTCCCAGGCTCCGGGGCCTGCCCCTGTGTACTTGAGGCCGCCATGCTCTCCAGGCCTTGTGCTCCGGACCGCAGCTTACCCCAAGCCGTGGTTCCACACAGCTCTGGGGGTGGTCTGCTGTGTCCTGCCACTGCACAGGCACCCGGGAGGTAGAGCTGGGAGGACTGCTGAGGATGAGGGGTGGCAACCAAGGCCTAGTGTGGACAGGGTTTGGGTCAGCTAACCCTAACTCTAACCCTCCTGGAGCAAGTGGCATCCCTCTGGGGTCCCTTGGCCCGTTGGTGGGGGCTTCTGACAAAGTGCCCTCCCGACTCCCGGCCAGGCACCCTGCAGGTTCACCTCCTGGGCTGTGAACAGCTGCTGGCAGCGGTGCCTGGACGGTCTCCCATGGCTGTCCTGGCAGGCAGCGCCTCTGAGGGCTGGCGCCGAACCCGGTCCAGGCAGCAGCGTGGTGGAGGAGAGCTGGCCAGTGAGTAAGGAGGAATCGTGGGAGGGGCTGGGGGTCCCCGCTCTGAGCATGCTCTGAATCCCAGCCTTGGCACTACAGGTGAGGTACTGGCTGTACTGAAGGTTGACAACCGCGTTGTGGGTCAGACAGGATGGGGACCGGTGGCCGAGAAATCCTGGGACCAGGCTTTTAACATCTCCTTGGATCGAGTAAGGCTGGCCTTTGTATGGTCAGGGTTAGCTATGGGGTGCAGGGAGGCAGGCCACTCACGTGTGGCTGATGCCAAACCCCATTCCTTAGCCTGGTCTTCCCCACACAGGCACGTGAGCTGGAGATCGGGGTTCACTGGCGGGACTGGCGGCAGTTGTGTGGGGTGGCCTTCCTGAAGCTTGAGGACTTCCTGGACAATGCCTGTCACCAGCTTTCTCTCAGCCTGGTGCCGCAAGGAAGGCTCTTTGCCCAGGTTCCCACTGACCCTTGACCTCTAACGGAGGGTCTTTAGGACTGACACTTTGGTGGGGGGATGGCTCAGGGGGTAAAATGTGCTTGCTGTGTGCAAAATCCCTAGCATCCGTGTAAAAACTAGGTGTAGTGGTGCTTGTCTGTAGATGTCACTGCTGGTTGGTTATACAGAGGTAGCTGGATCCCGAGGCCTGCTCACCAGCCGGTCTAGCTGAAACAGTGAGGTCCAGGTTCAGTGAGAGGCCGTGTCTCAAAAAATAAGGTGGAAAGGCGGACACTCCATGTCAACGTCCACCTGCATATATATATATATATATATATGCATACATATCCGTGTCAACCTCTACCTGCATTTATATATATATGCATACATACAGACCGGCACCCCACAGAAGTGTGGGAGCTGAGGAATGGAGATGGTTCCACACACAGGGCTGCAGAGAGGCTCAGGTCTCTCCCCTGACATTGTCCTGGCTCATATGTCACCTTGAATAAGTGCCTCTTCTCTGGGCCTCAGTTTCTCCACTGGCACCAATGAGGATGTGTTGTATTTTCTGGGTCCTTTGTTTTGCCTCTCATACTAGTGTCATTCTGAGATAAAAACACTGGCCAAGAGCAACTTTTGGGGAGGAAAGAGTTTATTTCAACTTAGAGATTTCTAGCCTATCTTAAGTCAGGGCAGGACCTTAAGCAGGAACTCAAAGCAGAAACCAAGGAGGAACCCTGCTTGCTGGCCCTGCTCTCGGCCTCCCTCACAAGCTCATGCTTGGCTAGCTTTTTTTTTTTTTTTTTTTTTTTTTTTTTTTTTTTTTTTTGTGGGGTTTTGTTTTTGTTTTTTGTTTTTCATTTTTTCAAGAGAGGGTTTCTCTGTGTAGTTTTTGGTGCCTGTCCTGGATCTCACTCTGTAGACCAGGCTAGCCTCAAACTCACAGAGATCTGCCTGGCTCTGCCTCCTGAGTGCTGGGATTAAAGGCGTGCGCCACCACGGTCTGGCTGGCTAGCTTTCTTATATATCCCAGTCTATGGATGGTGCCACCCACAGGGAGCTGGACCCTCCTGTCTCAACTAACGATCAAGACAGTTCCCCAGACATGCCCACAAGCCATGGGATCTAAGCAGTTCCTCTCAGATGGTTCTGGCTCTGTCATGTTGACAGTAATAGATAACTAGGATACCTCCATTGGTTGAGATTGAGAGCTGGGCTCTTGGGGCCTAGCCGGTAGGGGTGGAGGGTGGCCAGTCCAGGTCTTCAGCTCTGTTCATGTCCCTTTAGGTAACCTTCTGTGACCCTGTCATTGAAAGGAGGCCTCGGCTACAGAGGCAGAGACGCATTTTCTCTAAGCGTAGAGGTATGGAGGGTGGAGACTGTGAGGAGAGGGCGAGGCTGACCATTGGGATGGTGGAACTGAGCCCCATCTGCCTCCTCTAGGCCAGGACTTCCTGAGGGCTTCCCAGATGAACCTCAGCATGGCAGCCTGGGGACGCCTGGTCATGAACCTGCTGCCCCCCTGTAGCTCACCAAGCACAGTCAGTCCCCCTAAAGGGTGTCCCCCAACTGCGGCCCCTGGGACCTCCAATTCTGCTTCCCCCAGGTGAGCCGCCTGCGGGTCCCATCCATCCAGGCTCTGCGTGTGAATGTTTTGTGTTCTCTGGCTCACCCTTTGACCTTCTCTGTCCCTTCCCATGGCCATGCCCCTCCCACCTCCATCTGTCCCAGCTCAGACATCTCCTTCTTCTGACAGTAATTTCCTGCCCACGAAGACCCTCTCGGGAGAAGACATGAAGCCTCCACCTAAGCCCCCTCGTCTCTATCTGGCCCAAGAACCAGCCCGGGACACTCCTGTAAGAGATTCTGGAGGTGGGGGCAGACCCAGAGGCTGGAGGAGGAGGGAAAGAGGGCCAGCATGTCAGCTCTGTCCTGAACCCCGCTGTCCTCACAGTGTACCAAACGCCCCCACATGGACCCTAGAACTGGAACAGTGCCCACCCTGGCGGCCTCACCCACCAGGTACTCACTGGCTTGCATTCATTTAGAGACTTGGATTTGTTTTTTTAAGGATTGTGCTTGTGTGTGCCTGCACGCACACACAGACCCATGTGGAAGGCAGAGCACAGCTTCTTGGGATTCCACTTGGTTCTTGAGGCAGGGGCTCATTGCTTCGCTACTGTGCTTGCTGCTCACGTAATTGAACTTCTTCATTTCCACCTCCCGCCTCACCTTAGGGTGCGGGGGCTGGAGTTTCAGATGTGAACCAGCCACTACGTCTGGCATTTCTAAAGTGGGTCCTAGGCATGGAATTTAAGCCATTTCACTTCCTTGAGACTTACTTTTTTAAAAATAAGGCTTTACTGTGTAGCCCAGGCTGGCCTTGAACTTGTGATCCCCCTGTCTCTGTGGTCTGAGTGCTGAGATTACAAGTGTGCACCAACACTCACTCATCATACATACCGATTGACACCTCACTCCCTGGCTCCTTGGGTACACAAACTGGTTTGCTCAATGCCTTCCTTATGTGCTGAATGCAGTTTTTAAATTCCAGCTGTGGGGACAGCCTAGGCTGTGACAGGAAGGCCTGACCTTGGTCCTGTCCCACTCCTTGTGCCCTTTCTTTCTTGCAGGAAACCCCCCCGACTTCAGGACTTCCGATGCTTGGCTGTACTGGGCAGGGGACACTTCGGGAAGGTAGCGGGTTGAGGATAGCGCAGTGGAGTTGGTGGGTGGGTGAGCCTCAGCACATTAGCTAGGAGGTGCTGGGATGTGGGGGTGCAGGATAGGGAGGTGAGGTCTCTCTGTCCTGCCCATCTGGAGCCCAGCTCTTTCCGGTCCCCAGGTCCTCCTGGTCCAGTACAAAGGAACCGGAAAGTACTATGCTGTTAAGGCCCTAAAGAAGCAGGAAGTGCTGGGCCGGGACGAGATTGACAGGTGTGTATAACTGAGAAGTAGCTGACACGTGGGTGATTAGCCTGGGTCCCACAAGGCAGCTCAAGATTCCAGAGGCCAGGTTCAGGTTCTCTTTTTGGCACTGGGAAAGCTCTCACGTCTTTCAGCACCTTGGGGTTCACTAAGCACCAGCTTGAGAAACTCTTTTATAAATAGGACTGGGATAGTTTTGAAGGTTTGTTGTTGTTTTTTGTTTTGTCTTTTAAAGACAGGGTTTCTCAAGCTGGGCGGTGGTGGCGCACGCCTTTAATCCCAGCACTCAGGAGGCAGAGGCAGGCAGATCTCCATGAGTTCGAGGCCAGCCTGGGCTACCAAGTGAGTTCCAGGAAAGGCACAAAGCTACACAGAGAAACCCTGTCTCGAAAAACCAAAAAAAAAAAAAAAAAAGACAGGGTTTCTTTGTGTAGCCCTGGCTGTCCTGGAACTCAGAGATCCACCTGCCTCTGCCTCCCGATGCTGGGATTAAAGGCGTGTGCCACCACACGTCTAGTTTTGATGGTTTTAAACCTTCCCCATGTGCAGACCATCAACTTACCTCCTTCGCTCTTTGAGGACCCATCCAACCAGAGGTGCTGTGTGGGTGTCAGGGCACAGCCCATGGAGGCTCCATCCCATCCATCCCGCCCTCCCTTGCAGCCTGTACTGCGAGAAGCGGATCCTGGAGGCTGTGGGTCACACAGGACACCCCTTCCTGCTGTCCCTCCTGGCCTGCTTCCAGACCTCCAGCCATGCCTGCTTTGTTACTGAGTTTGTGCCTGGAGGAGACCTCATGATGCAGATCCACGAGGACGTCTTTCCTGAACCCCAGGCCTGGTGGGTTCCCTGGTTACTTGGCGCTTGCTTCCTTGGGGTAGGAGGTACCCAGCAGACAAGTAGCACCGGGTTGGAGGAGCCTTGGTGGAACTCTTACAGCACACGGGGGTTCTGTTTGCATAGTTGTGGATGGGATTTGTCCCCACAAGTTTGTAAGATTGTTGCAGGGATGACAGCAATGCTTGCAAACTGCTCAGCACAGGATGGCAGCTGGAGTTGCTTGCCATGCTCCCGTGCCTGCTCTGCTTAGAGCAATCTGACTCAGCGTATCAGTTCTGAACTGAGTGTCATACTGGGTGTATGACCCTGAGTCAAGTCTCAGATCCTCATTTGATTGTATGTATGTGTGGCTGTGCATGGCCATGTGCACCTGAGTGCAGGAACCCTTGGAGGCCAGAAGAGGGTGCCAGATACCCTGGAGCTGGAATGACGGGCAGTTGTGAGCAACCTGATGTAGAAACCTGATTCTAGGAACCAAACTCAGGTCATCTTCAGGAGTAATACTCTCTCTTAAATCCTGGCCATCTCTCCAGCCTCCCAGATCCTGATTTGAGTAAAAGTCGTGATGGTTATCCTCCACAGGCTGCTGGGGAGATACCCATACAGAGCACTGAACCCAGGGTTTAGTGTATGCCAGGCAAGTGCTCTACCACTGAGTTACATCCCCAGCCCTCTGTGTTTCCTTTTCTGTTTGTTTTTTGAAAGCGGGTTCTACTATGTAGACCAGACTAGCCTCAAAATTCGTACCCTCCAGCCTCAGCATCCCAAGTAGCTGCGATCACAGGTCTATACTACTGGATCCAGTGGTCCTACATAGTAGAGCCTGGGAAGGATAGGTCATTAATATATGACAACATTGGGATGACTCTGGGCCCTTCTAGCCCAGGCACCATATTATTTGTCTGGTCTCATCCATGCCTGAATCTGGCCAGGACCTTCTGGTGCCTCCTAGCGCCTGGCCTGAATCCTCCCTGTACCATCCCTCCCTCAGCTTCTACCTGGCCTGTGTGGTCCTGGGGCTGCAGTTCCTACACGAGAAGAGGATCATTTACAGGTAGTCTCTGCCTGAGAGATGCTAGGGTGGACCTGGGGTGCCCCTCCCCTGTGCTGCTGCTGAGGTCTGGGCCTCAGCCCTTTTCAGCCCCTTTGATCTGCAGCCCTCTGCCCTCAGGGATCTGAAGTTGGATAATCTACTTCTGGATGCCCAGGGTTTCCTGAAGATTGCGGACTTTGGACTGTGCAAGGAAGGTGGGGCCCCCCTCCTGGAATCACATCCGCTTGTCTTGCCCAGGCCAGCCGGAAGTCAACCCACTCATGGGCACCCAGGCTCCTCAGCCGCTGGCCTTAATTCCCACCTGGGACCCTTACTTAGGAGGACAGCTTAGAGTACTGGCTCTTCCTAATTTGTAGTTGGTCAGAGAATCTATGGTTAGGACTGAAGAGGACTTTGTTCTGCACATAGGTTCAGCAGACTTAGCTTTCTCATACAGTCACTGGCTGCATGATTACCTTGGCCTAGGGGGTCTGCAGGACACAGCACACCTTGTTAATGGGTATCATAAAGGCTGGCACAGATTAGTAAATATGTATCTACGTACATATGAAATGTATGTATGTATTTGCATTGTTGAGTTTTTTTGTTTTTGTTTTTGTTTTTGTTTTTCGAGACAGGGTTTCTCTGTGTAGCTTTGCGCCTTTCCTGGAACTCACTTGGTAGCCCAGGCTGGCCTCGAACTCACAGAGATCCGCCTGGCTCTGCCTCCCGAGTGCTGGGATTAAAGGTGTGCGCCACCACCACCCGGCGAGTTTTTTTTTTTTTTTTTAAGAATTTTTTATCTAGGCCGGGCGTTGGTGGCGCACGCCTTTAATCCCAGCACTCGGGAGGCAGAGCCAGGCGGATCTCTGTGAGTTCGAGGCCAGCCTGGGCTACCAAGTGAGTTCCAGGAAAAGGCGCAAAGCTACACAGAGAAACCCTGTCTCGAAAAACCAAAAAAAAAAAAAAAAAAGAATTATTTATCTATACAGAAGAGGGTGCCAGATCTCATTACAGATGGTTGTGAGCCACCATGTGGGTGCTAGGAATTGAACTCAGGACCTCTGGAAGAGCAGTCGGTACTCTTAACCTCTGAGCCATCTCTCCAGCCCGCATTATTGAGTTTTGACCCACGGTTTCACATGTGCCAGGCAAGCACTTTACTACTGAATCACACCTCTATCTCTGGCCTTGATTTTTGTTTTTTTTTCCGAGACAGGGTTTCTCTGTGTAGCTTTGCGCCTTTCCTGGAACTCACTTTGGAGATCAGGCTGGCCTCGAACTCACAGAGATCCACCTACCTCTGCCTCCCAAGTGCTAGGATTAAAGGTGTGCGCCACCACTGCATGGTGATTTTTAAAATATTTTTGTATATAAAATTTTTGTGTGTTCCTCCCTCTGACCTCCCCCACTCCAATCCACTACCTCTCCCTTCCCTTCAGAAAATTGCAGGCCTTCCCTGTATATCAGCTAGCCATGGGATAGGAGAGAAAACTGTGATCGGGCAGGAGAAATATTAATTAAAAAAAAAGGAATTCCAAAAAATATTTGTGTATGGGTGTTTTGCATGCATGTATGTCTGTGCCTAGAGCCTGTGGAGGCCGTAAGAGGGCTTCAGATCCCCTGAAACTGGAGTTACAGACAGTTGCAAAGCCACCCCGTGGGTGCTGGAATCCAACCTGAGTCCTCCCTTAACCACTGAGCCATCCCTCCAGGCCCCTCCCCCTGTTGATTCTTATAGCCACAGAGGCTATAGTGAGTGAGCCACACCTAAGCAGGCATTGGTGTGGATGATGGTTTGCAGGGATTGGATTTGGGGACCGGACGAGCACCTTCTGTGGCACCCCCGAGTTCCTGGCTCCCGAAGTTCTGACTCAGGAGGCTTACACTCGGGCTGTGGACTGGTGGGGGCTGGGTGTGCTGCTCTATGAGATGCTAGTGGGTGAGGTGAGTCCTTGAGTGGGGCTTCCAGGGTCCGGGGTGGGGACAGTGGGATGACCCCCATAACCTGCCCCGCCCCCGTCTTCACAGTGCCCATTCCCGGGGGACACAGAAGAGGAGGTGTTCGACTGCATCGTTAATGCAGACGCCCCATATCCGCACTTTCTATCCGTTCAAGGGCTTGAGCTCATTCAGAAGGTGAGTCCCAAGGTCCAGGGCTTGGCCAGGCAGCTGCTCGTGACTTGTGTGCTTCCTGACACCACCTTGGGTCCCTGAGGCGTGACTTAAGTAGGGTACCTGTGGGCAGCCAGCACCTGGAGTGGCGGGCCGAGTTCACACCTACCCCGCTTCCTGCCAGCTCCTCCAGAAGTGCCCAGAGAAGCGTCTAGGGGCAGGAGAGCAGGACGCAGAGGAGATCAAGGTGCAGCCATTCTTCAGGGTAAGTGGCCAGGACCCAGCAGTCCCCACTGCCTGGTGAGGTGGGAGGGCTGGGTGACCCCGGGGTCTGCTGTTCCCACCTTCTCAGATTCCTCCATCCTGTTTCCAGACCATCAACTGGCAGGCCTTGCTTGCCCGCACTGTCCGGCCCCCCTTTGTGCCTACTCTCTGTGGCCCCGCAGATCTTCGCTACTTTGAAGGGGAGTTCACCAGCCTGCCGCCAACCCTGACCCCACCGGCACCCCAAAGTTCCCTCACCGCTCGCCAACAGGCTGCCTTCCGGGACTTTGACTTTGTGTCTCAGAGGTTCCTGGAGTCCTGAGGGTCTCCTGGCCCCTCTGCCTCCCTCTGCCAGATTTCGAGAACTCGCTACTTGTCCATGTGCCCAGGGCCAAGGTATTTAATGAACGTGTGGGGTTCCAGGTAGTGACCGTGGGCTGCTGCCGGAGGCTCTCCTCAGGGTTACTGGGTGAGCTGTGTCGCTAACCCTTCTGCTTCCTGGCAGTGCCCAGGTCAGCGGGAAAGGCCCCACAGCAGGACTGTTTGTCTTTTTAATACTTGCCTTTATAGAGGATTAAATTAATAAAACTGTACATTCGAGGTAGCCAGGCCAGGGGGTGTGGCAGAGTCTGGGTTCTCTTTGTGTCGCGCCCTCCCCACTTCCCCCCACTTATGTCCTTTTCTTCCATCTTCCTTGTGTGTGTGGGGGGGTTCTGTCCGATGCTCTGCTGAGGGCTGGTAGCCTGGGAAGGGGTAAAGAGCTCAGGCTAACTGGGCTGACCCCTAGTGGCACAGCCTCCGGTTTTTAGGCACAATGGCAGCCTTTTCTTCAGCAAGCCTAGACAGCCTGGCTGCTGCCTTCCTCCTCCTCTTCAGCCCACAGGGTCTCCCAGGGCCCAGAGGGCCACCCACAGAAGAAGTGGGCCAGGTTTCGAGTCAGACCTCGGTCAAAGGGGTTGCCGGTGCGCTGGCGGAGGTAGGCGATTCGGTGTGAAGATATGAATTCCCAGGTAGTAGTATTGATGGCCACCAGGTAGAGGTGTGAGGCCAGGAGCAGGCCGACCACCAGTGAGCAGAAGGAAAGCAGCAGGAAGGTGGTAAACAGGAGCCCGGTAGACCGGAGCCACAGCCCCCAGGGCTGGAAGAACCGGAGACCCGACCTAGAGGACAGGGAAGGAGGAGTTGGGGGGCGCAGGGCGTCCCAGGGCGTCCCAGCTCTGTGAGCACCTGTGTGCATGCTGTCCACACTCCCCGATGCACCTACCACGCCAGGTACAGGCCCCAGAGGAGAACCACCAGCTGCAGTGCCAGGTAGGCCACGAAGAGCGGGTGGTTGCGTTCCCCCACACAGTTCTCCATCCAGGGGCAGTGGTGGTCATAGCGGCGAACGCAGCGGCGGCAGTCCCGGCAGTGTCGGGCTCGCAGGGGCTGCTGTGGCACAGAGGGAGTCCGGGCTCAGTGCTGGCGCCCCCCCCCCCCCCCTGTGGGTTCTGAGAGGGCTGAAGGCCACGGTCAGGTCCTAAAATGGGGAGGCCTTCCTGGAGGAGGGGAAAGGCCAAGGTGCCCGGGCACCCGGGCAAGGAGTCTTAATCTGGTCCCGATGCCTCCCACAAGAGTATGTGCGCATCACCCACCAGCACCAGGCAGTATCTGCAACGCCGAAGTGGGATAGCCTGGGGAACCATGGCTGTCTGTTCCTCCTTAGGTTCCTCCTGAAAACGAAACAAAGGGTATGGGATGGGGGGAGGGTCCCCTTGGCCGGCAGATGACAGGGGGGGCATCTCTCTTAGGTTGTGCAGGACTTGGGGCCCACCCCATGTAGAAGGGAGGTGGGGACACAGTAGAGTACTGGACACGTGATGGCCTTTGCAAGGCACCTGCTCTCATGTGGGCCTTGGTGATTTCCTCATTGTAGGAGCAAAATCATAGGGTAGGAAAGGCCTCACCAAGATGACCTACAACGGAAGCAGCTCAGAGCTCCACACAGACATATTTCTGAGGTCTCATTTCCCTGTCGGCCCAAGGAGGGGTTTGGACCTCAGGGTCCCTGGTTACCTGAGGTTGGGGATGCGTGGTCACATAGCCCGGGTCCATGAGTGATACAGCCAGGTAGAGCAACAGGGAGCCCAGAACCAGGAGCAGGAAGGTGAGGGGCAGGAACAGCTCCCCTTGTTCTTCCCATTGACGGAGCTCTGGAGAGGCCAGAGGACAGTGAGGCCCACAGCAAGAGGGGACAGGAAGGAAGTAGCTGGGTGGGGGGGAATGGGGGGATGAGGTTAACCTGATGAATGGGGCAAGGGGAAAAGGTTCTCCATGGGAAGAGTCAGCCCTCAAAGAGGCCCAGATGCTGCTGCCTAGGGAGCCCAGGCTAGAAAGGTCCCAGCGTGTTTAAGCCCATGGTGGTAGATGAGGATTCTGGAGAGGTGGGAGAGCTGAGAAGTGAGAGAGCGTGGAGACACTGGACAAGCTGAGTGTAGACAACTCCAGTACTCTTGGTCGAAAGAGAGCATAGGTTTGGAAAGGAGCTGCTGATTCCTGGAGGGGAAGCCTGAGCATAAAGGGCAAAGGCAGTGGAGGAGGCTGACCCAAAGCCTCAGTGGTGGGGGCGTTGCCTTGGGTGGGGAAACCTGGGTAGGAGTTGCTGAAGGAAATAAAGGGGAAGGAGGTGGATGGGTGAATGCTACCAAGGGAAGGTGGGAGACCGCTCTGGTGTTCTTTTGGGCAGTAGTCTTCTCAGGATTTGGGGAGTTGTGAAAAAAGCCAGTATTTGAATCTAATCGATTTCTTAATCTTATTCAGGGAGAGGTTGGGAGGCAATTTCTGAGAAGGAAGGATGGGGTGGAGCCCGGGGTCAGGGGAGACGGGGCCTCTAGTTGGTCCTCGGATTTGATGGTCACTGGTGGTCTTTGGATGGATATATGTCGTCGACAGGAAAAATCCCGGCATTAATTAGGGACCAACTTGGGTATCAGACAGAGAGTGGATGGTTCCTGGGTCGACAGATGAGAATTGAGGAGCTGGTGGTGAATCTCAATGTATCTGAGGATTAGGGGAACCGGATGAGACCCACTCCAGGGGAAAGATGAGGGATTCGGGGTCGCGCGGTGTCCGGCTCACCGGTGTCGTGCAGGAAGAGCACCAGCGTGATCCCCCAGGTCAGCACGGTGTGCCCAGTCCGCACCAGCACCCCAGGGCTGAGCAGCGCCCAGAGAGCCATGGCCTCGGCCCCCCGCTCCAGCCGGCCCGGAAGAAGCGCGCGGAAGGAGGGGCCAGGGAGCAGAGGGGCGGTGGCAACGCGGGGATTGGTGGCTTCGCATCGGGGGCGGGGCCCTGGCGGCTCAGGGAGGCTGTCTATTGGGTGGCAGCCGCGGCCCCTCAGGCCAACAGGTGCCAGAGGAGACCGAGGGCGGGGCCGGCGCGCGCACAGACCGTAACTCCCTAACTCCGCCCCCCGTGGGCCAGGTAACTTTGCTAAGGCGGGGAGGCGGAAGCCTCGGAAAGACCCCCACCCCCCGCATGCGCGCACGTGCCTGTCTTTGGCGCCCCCCTCCACAAGACACAGGTTCCATCTGTGATGCCCGGAGGCCACGCGGTGCTTGCTCTCAAGGGGTGATTGGCAGGGCTTGCACGAAGGTGCGCCTTGATGACACTCTTTTTTTTTGATACCAAACAGATCTTTATTTGAAGTCATCAATGGTGTCGTTTCTCGATGTTTATTTGCTTGCTAGCCTGTTCTTCCAGCTGCATGGCCAGGCGCAGGGCCTTGATGACTTCCTGCAGGGCTGAGAAGTGCTTAGCCTGCTGGGCCAGGGCAGACTCTGCTTTCTTCACAAAGGCCTCCAAGTCGTATTCGGGCTGATCGGTCATCTCAGAGAGCCCAAGCCAGCCTGGTCCTTGCTGTATGATCTCCTTGAGCTTCTCCATGGCCCTCTCTTCCAGCTCCCTGATCTGAGTTATGGCTTCATTAATGCTGGACATCTGGGAAGACAGCTCCTCCTCTTCCTTGGTGAAATCAACTGCCAGCGGGGTTCCATTAGAACTGGCTTCCATCTCTTGTTTCCATTTGAGTTGGCTGTTCTCCACTGGGCCCGCTGTCTGCATATCTCAGCGTGTTTGATGTATATTCACAGGAGCTTATGCCTGGTGAGATCATGGCAATCATGCCAGTCCTCAAGTTCTCGCCAACGAATGAGTCCCTCAGCACCTGTGTCAGCTTGCTCTGACGGATTGGGGAATGAGGCTTGTTCTGTCCGAGCGCCCTGATGCACTCCTTCAGAGCTAGGAGAGACTTGTTAATCTCTGCACCCTCCATGCAAGTCTGCCGGTCAGCATTAGAAGTGTCGGCCCCTCGTTCATTCCCTGCCAGATCTACCAAAGAGAATTTGCCATGTAATCTCCCTTTGGCTCAAAGAAGAATCTGGAAGCAGGCATGGGAGTGGGAGGAATTGGAGTTGGCAAACGTTTGTCCAGAAGTCCTGCAGGTGCTGCCCATGTTGAGCATCTTGATGACGTCATCAGCAGTTAACCAGTTACTTCTGCATCCCACAACCTGCACCTGTTGCTTGTTGTCTTCTGGGACACGTAACTTGGCATTCTTGTTGAGCAGATCAAACACCTTCCCATTGTAGATCTCAAAGAATGTCACATAAACTTCCAGGTTTAAGTTCTGGTAGCGAGGCTGACTCTTCAAAAGGAAGACATCCCGGGAAGCCATTGCGTAGATCCCTTTAGATGCATTCTGAGATTTACCAGACAGGTCTCCACCCACTGTATGAGTCTTCCCACTGCCTGTCTGCCCATAGGCAAAGCAAGCTTCTTTTCCCCCTTCAAAAATCGTCTGCACCAGTGGCCTTGCTGTGAACCTGCAGACAACTTCATGTGAAGCTGTTTCGTCGAAGGCAATGTCGAAGTAGAACACCTCGTTCTCCAGATACTTTGTCAAGTCCACTTTTAATTTGGTTCATGCACAAAGAGGAAACACTTGCTGGGACAGAAATCACATCGATTTCCTTCTTGGTCAGTTCTTGTTTATTCAGTGGGCGCTTCTTAACACAGACACAGATCCTGTGTTCCTCAAAAGGATCAGTCACAGTAAGTGGGTGACATTCCATAGTAACCCAAAATTCTTTAATCATCCGGGCAAATTCCCAGTTTGGGAAGCTGCTGTCATGTTCCTGAGCTCGCTTTATTCTTATTTCCCAGTTCTGGGCCCTCTTCTCTTTCCGCTTGTTCTTCATTTTTTCCATTTCCTTCACAATACATGATTTCCTCCAAACTGAATTTCCAGGGTTTGCAGAAGACATGCTTCGGGGAGGGTGGACTTGCTCTTCTGTCTCCTCGCTGACCATCGACAATGGTAATTCTGTTACTGCAGGGCAGGAGGGCCGAGGGAAGCCGGTGGTAACTGAAAACTGTTTGCAAGAGTTTGTAGACACAGGCAGCTCCACCTCCATGTCCTTCACCTGAGTGGCAATTTGAACCTCTGGGACAGTGGACATGCGAGTGGACCGGCTTTGAAGACCTTTTTTTTTCTCCCACAGCTGAGGACCGAACCCAGGGCCTTGCACTTGCTAGGCAAGTGCTCTACCACTAAGCTAAATCCCTAACGTTGAAGACCTCCTTTTGGAGCTGGAATTTTGGAGTTGACCAATCTGCGTTTTTGCCTCGGAACTGTTACGTTTCCCTGCAGTGGCAGATTGTCCTTCGGTGTAAGGGAAGAAGCTGGAAGAGTTCTGGCTTTATTGCAGCCACATCATCAATATCAATCTCTTTCCCTTTGTGTTACCTCCTTCTGTCCATTCCACTGAAACACAGGATTTCTCCAAGTTCACTGTGCTTATATTGGCACTGTGAATTAAGCCATTGCTGCGTTGAATCTTGATGGAGAGACCAGGAAACAATCGGGCGTGAAGCGACTCCATGGACTCGGGAACAGCAGCAGGTAAAACAAATGCAGGAAGCTTGGAAACCAGGAGTCTGCTAACACAGAGCAGTCTGATGACACTCTTGCCTCCTATTTGTTTTCAGGTATTACAAATGAATGATGGAAAAGAGGAGATTCTGGTGTGGATTCCGGACACGCATGGCCCGACTTGGAGTCAGAGACATAGCATATCCCATGCCTCTCAATGGGGTTGGCGATAGTACCCGCCTCTAAGACAGGTGCCTGTCACCAGGCTACAACCACGGCCCAGCTAGACTAACGTTTTCTTGTGTCCCGAGTACCTTCCCCATTCAGCTGACCTCTGACTGATTGCCCTTCCCGGTAGTCATGCTGTTGGCTATTTGTTTTGGTTCATTAAACATTCCCTTTTTCTGTAGGGGAACTGACTTCCCAAGACCAGCGTGGTTCTGGAAGGAATGACTGTCCCTTACTCCCCTCTCTCCCTCTCTCTCAGTGTGTGTGTGTGTGTGTGTGTGTGTGTGTGTGTGTGTGTGTGTGTGTGTGCAGGGTTAGGGCTAATCAGAAACTTTTCGTGGTATTACTAAATAGGGACTGGGGATTAGTAACTCTATAATTGTTAGAGTGCTTGGTTCGCATGCACTGAAACCTGGATTCAATTCCCAGCATGGTATAAAATGAGTATGGCGGTGCATGCCTGCAATCTCAACATACAGGAGGTAGAGGCAGGGAAATCAGAAATTCAAGGCCATCCTCCACTATACATGGGGGAGAGGATTCAAAACCAACTTGTGTGATATGAAAGTTTGTCTCAAAAAAGGGGTTTCGAAGCCAGACAATGGTGGCACACACTTTTAATTCCAGCACTAGAGGCAGAGGCAGGCGATCTCTAAGAGATCCAGGACAGCCAAGGCTACATAAAGAAACCCTGCCTCAGAAAACAAACAAACAAACAAACAGAGCCACCCACATCTTTAAACCCAGCACTAGGGCAGAGGCACACATCTTTAATGCCAGCCTTTGAGCCAGAGAGACAGGCTGGTGGCCAGCCCTGGTCTATAGGGCTGAATAGTGAGGCTCTGGGGGGCGGGGAGAGACAAAACAAAACAAACAAGCAAAAACAAACAACAACACACACACCCCACTTATTTGTGAGTCTGTGTGTGCGCATCTATATGGATGCCATGGTGTATCCATGGGAAGGAGAGGATAATCCTACCTGTTGGTTCTCTCCTGCCATGTGGGTTATAGAGACTCAAATTAGGTCATCAGGCTTGAGCCTGGTTATTATTATTTTATGAGTGTGAATGTTTTGCCTGGATGCATGTCTGTGCACCATGTCTGGGCTTGGTGTCTGCAGAGGTCATAAGAGGGTGTCAGGTCCTCTGGAACTGGACTTACAGATGGTTATAAACACCATGTGAGTGCTGGGAACCAAAGTGTAGCCCTCTGCAGAAGCCACAGTACAACTGTGCATGGTGGTGTGTGCCTTTGATCCCAGTACTAGGCAGAGGCAGCGTGGTCTACACAATTTCACATAGGCTAGGTCTACAGAGAGACCCTGTCTCGGAAAAAAAAATGTAGCCAGATAGTGGTGGCGCACGACTTTGATCGCAGCACGGGGAGGCAGAGGCAGGGGGATCCCTGTGAGTTCCAGGCCAGCCTGGGCTACAGGATGAGTTCCAGGACAGGCAGGGCTACACAGAGAAACCTTTTCTCGAAAAACAGTAACAAAATTAGCGTATTTATTTGTGTTTTTTGGGGTGGGAGGGTTGCAGGAGTCTGATCTCGGCTTTCCCAGTGTGGGTCGGTCTGGGATAGAACTCAGGTAGTCAGCCTTGGACTCAAGCCCCTTTACTTGCCAAGCCATGTCTGGCTCAACCAGTGAGGTTTCTAATAAGAGCCCTGGATGAGATGGCTGGAGAGATGGCTGAGGGGTCAATGCTCACTGCTCTTCAAGAAATTTGGTTCTCAGCCCCCATGCCACCCAGCTATGAGCTGTTGCCCTCTTCTGGCCACCATGGGCACGGCACCCAAGTGGTGTACACTCACACAAAGTAAATAAAATCAACCTATGAGGGTCCTGGATGTCAGCACAGCCCTCACTGGTGCTCACAGCCCCACGGGAGTGTAGCAGGGTGAGGAGAGAGCAGGAAGCAGGGTTCCGGAAACGGGGAGCAGCAGGCACCTGGGCGAGGAGCACGTGGTGGAGGCCGGAAGCCTGTGTCCCCCCTCTGCTGCGGTACTTGAGGTAAGAAGGCACCTCACCTTTTGAGTCCGTGTACTGAGGGTTGTTCCAAGGACCAGGAGAACGCCGGATGCACACAGGGTGAGCACAGAGGGAGCCTTCAGCAGGCCCTGACGCCACTCCTCATCTCTCCGGGACTTGGCTGACCCTCTCAGAGTTCAAGGGCAAAGCACCATATGTGATGTGATGCCCTTTCTGGCCGGACCCTGTGGGCTGCCAGTGATAGAGGGTACTCACCCAGGGAAGAGCCTGGTGTGGGCTCTGCTGAGGGAAGAGGGGACTCTGCTCTACTGAGGAGGGCGTGGTCAGCAGGCCAGCTCCCAGAACCGTTTGATGTGGCCCTGGAACTTCTGCCCTCACCCTCTGTGTGGTCTGGAGAGCACCTGACCGCGTGGTTACTGTCAATTCAAGAACCTGTGAGAGCAAGGACTACTCGCCGGTCCACTAGGGCCCAGACGGAAGCAGGGCTGTCCTGGCAAGGCCGGAGCCTCCTCATTTCAGGTTTGTTCTCGGCTCTTTAGCTCTGTTCCCCACCCACAGCTTCATGTGCCTTTCCAGTACTGCTCCCCAGGGGACGGTTTCCCTGACTGCCACAGCAGGGCCCTCTCTCTGCCTGAGATGCGATCCCCGGCAGGCTCCACTTCTCTGCTGCTCGGCTTAGCCTTATGTGGAGGACACTGCTGGCACACTGTTCTTCTCCCTCCACAGGGCTCTGTGACACGGCCTAGCACCCACCAGACGTTCTGAGCCACTTCATCTTCCCAGCATGGCAGGAGGCCTTTCTGATCTTTCCTGCAGAGTGGCGAGTCTATTTCTATTTACTATGTGTCTCTCCCAGTAGGCTGTGCCAGCCCAGCGGAGGCTCTGGCAGTCTGGTGGCCAGCCATGACCTCAGTGTCTAGGCATAGATGTGGAGGGAAGGTCACAGATGCACCTCGCCTCAGTGTGCCGCCTGTCTCCAGCCTGCCGGCCGGCACATACACCTACAACAAAACCACTTGCACTCCAGGGTCCCCCTGGGAGACCCTTAGCCCCTTTCCTGACCCCCCACCCCCACCCCAGACCAGTATTCCCCGATCTCCTCTGCCAAAAGAGAAAGAGACCACTCTTCTGCACTTTGCACAAAAATGTATTTCCGTGACACCCCAAAGTACAGACATTCCCCAGACCGCAGGTGGTAAAGCGATGGGATGTGAACTCTGCTCATGGTCTGGCTTCTGCCGGAAGGGCAGGGGTGGAAAGGAGGGCTAAGGTTGCCCGCGTGCTGCATGGGAGAAGCACACGGTTACGCCCTCTCTCTAACTTGGCCAGGGAGACAGCTTCCTCTGGAGAGGTCAGTTACCTCTCCCTGAGTTTTGTGAACAGCCAGGCCCCTTCTGCCTGGAGACAGACATGCCAGGCCAGAAAAATCAAAGAACAGGCCCAGGGAAGAAAGAGGGCAGAAAAAGCCACACCAAAAGCTGCCTCCAGGGGGAGCTTTCTCTTGTGAGCACAGGCCTCCTCAGCGGTCCTGTGTCAATGAGGAGCAACACAGAGATACAACGCATGAGATGCCTAGACAGCGGCGGCGGCGGCCTGTCACTGTGCCTGTAACACAACACAGCGGCTTCTCAGGGACAGCCTGAGTGGGCTGGAGGGACAGAGGACGGTCCCAGTGCTGGTCTGGAGGTGGCTGCCCGCTGTCACTGTGAAGGGCTGAAGTGGGGAGCCCCTGCCTTGTATCTTGGGCAGGGGGGTGGGCTCAGCTCTGCTGGTGGGAGTACCTGGGCACTGGGATGCTGTGGGCAGATGAGAGCTACAGAAAAAGGAGCAAGACCTGGTCCTGGAAGGTGCCAGCTGCCAGAGCTGGGGTGGGGTGGGCATGTTTGGCAGAAGGGGCAATGGAATCGCCCCTGAGTTCTGACCATCTCTGGGCTGGAGCCTTCAAAAGCCTGGGGCCTGAGGGAGACTTGAGGCAGCCTCCATAGCAGCATGGCCACAGGCAGCCCTGGCCAGAGAGTCAACACAGCCCTGCTTCTTCAGGGGGGCCCTGGACAGGAGCTGCTTAGCCTGAGGCCTCGGACGGCTTACAGCCTGGAGCACCAAGGCTTCTGGGAGATTCAATAGAGCTGGTCTTAATCCCCCAACCCCATCAAGCCTCACCTGGGAGCCCCGACAGGGCCCTCAGGCAGGCATCGGGGCTGTTGCCCAGTAAGGGCCAGCTCCTCCCACAACAGACAGAAGCCAGGCCAGGGTCTGAGCTCACTGGGAAGGGGCTGGAGACTCACAGCATTAGAGGCAAGCCTGGCTGGGCGGGAGTGAGCATGGTAGCCATGAAAGCTTGGAGGCAGGCTGAGAGTGGCAAGGAGCTGCGAAGACTCAGGAGAGGTCATACACACAAAACTTCACACTTCCTAACCAAAAAAAAATAATATATATAGAATATATAGATCT
Organism: Peromyscus leucopus; assembly: GCF_004664715.2. NCBI lineage: Eukaryota > Metazoa > Chordata > Mammalia > Rodentia > Cricetidae > Peromyscus > Peromyscus leucopus. Next base: position 9,371,147 of record NC_051066.1, on the reverse strand, counting down.
CACTAACATTAAGGAAAAGCGTCGGCTGTGCAAAGTCCTCGCTGTCTCTTCATCCTGTGGGAGGCGGAAGGGACCTGCCACTGGACCTCCAGCGCTTCCTCCTGTCCTGTGGTCCGAGCTGTGTGGCCATGGGTGGAGGCCTCTATCTGGACGTGTCCATGTTCTCCTCTCTAAAGTTACTGCAGTGTTCAATCACCTTGCTGGATGCAACGGGGGAGAGCAGTGGAGGGTGGCTAAGGAGAGCCGCTCCTCGTGGGCCCCGCTCCTCGTGGGCCCCCCGCTCCTCGTGGGCCCCCTGCTCCTCCTGCCCCCCTCCTCCTGTCCCGTTCCCCCCCTCCCCCTGCTCCTCCTGGGCCCCCGCTCCTCCTGTCCCCCCATATTGTTCCCCCCCTCCCCCCCGCTCCTCCTGTCCCCCCCCCCGCTCCTCCTTCCCCCCTCTCCCCGCTCCTCCTGGGGCCCCGCTCCTCCTGCCCTCCCTCCTCCTGGGGCCACACAGCTGTCTAAGGAACCTTAAGAGTGACCCTGACCCTGACCCTGACCCGGACGCAGACTTGAATGGTGTGTCAGTGGCTGGCAGAGCGAGCACCTGGGAAACAGTGCCTGTGGCCATGAGCACTGCCGCAGCCCTCAGCTTGGGAAGGGGGTCCTACCAGACCTGAGCCCCCGAACCTACTGCTGCTTTCCTCACCGTTTTCCCTGCACACCAGCCCACTCTCTCAGCAGAAGTCCACTAGGGGGTCCCCAAAAAGGACCAGACTGGAGATCTGCACAGGCAGCCACGCTGTCTCGGGTCTTAGTGTCCCAGCTCACCCTGCTCCCTGAGAAAACTGCCACCCATTGCTGGTGTGGTTACGTTTGACCTACACTGCTTGCCTGCTCAACAGGAAGCCTCTGGGTTTGGGGGTTCACTGCAGTCCCCATTTGCTAAAAGGCTGCATTAAGGCCTTTGAGAAGGAAATGCCCAGGGCCATTCATTCCTTGATGCCAAAAAGGCCTTTGGTGCCAGAGGGCCGGTGAGCCCCACCTAGTGACTGGCAAGTCCTAGGATCCTTGTTTGGCATAGATAGCCCCAGGCCCCTGGTAAGAAATCTGCTGGTGAGTTCCCCGGACTTCCGAGGAAGACTGAGGACTAGTCTGTCAGTAAGATTGAAACAATGTCTTCACCAAAAATAATGACTGGAACCAGCTGCTGCCTCCAGCCCAGGAGGACATGTTCTGAGGGTGGGGGTGGGGGTGGGGGTGTCTGAGCCTCAGGCTACACTGTGCTCAGAATTATGACAAGGGACTACCCTCCCAACTAGAATGGATCGGGAGAGAGGATGGCCAATCCAACTGATACTAGCATGTGGTATTGTACTTTCTTGTGCACACACTGGAGGGACAATCAGAGCTGATGCTCAACACTCAACAATGAATCCCACGGACACAGAAGCCCAGTGTGGACTCTGGCATACCCCAACCCCCACACTGATAATTTGTGCGTGTGCGTGGGTATGTATGTGTGCACGTGTGTGCACATGTATATATGTGCTATGCATGGCCTTGCACATGCCCCATACTGTACATGCATACTGTACCACTGAGCTTCCTTTTAGCCTATCAAAGGGCACTTTCCCCTTGGTGACCTTCGCCTTCACACTTGGCATTCAGATAGACTAGCACTGTGCACACACGGCCTCTAGAATATGCATCACCACACTGAGTCCTTTGTCATTGGAATCACTGTGGTCAAAAATAATGCGGAGTTCTTGCTGAGCAGCAAGGAGGTTCTCAGTGGGAATCAAAGGAAGCCAGCCGAGCCCTTGAGAGCAGATTAACTCTGCTGCAGATCGGTGACATGGATAAATGACAGGGGCCCCTCCCTGCTGGACAGCCATACACTGTCTGCTCCACATTCAACCCGAGTGACCCCTGGGAACTTTGGCCATTCCCACTGTGCCCCTTGCCCACCAGATCAAGGTACCCAGCCAGAAATGCAAGATTTGTCTCTTACCGGGCCATCTCCTTGGTTTCCTGCCGGGCAGTGGCCATCTTGATCAGCTCCCTCAGCAGGGGCATCCCACCTTCTTTGATCAGCAGGGGGCAGTACTTGTCAGCTGTAGGGCAGAGCAGGGAGCTGAGGATGGGCGGCTTTCTACGGGCCTGTGCCCCAGACACCCACCCTGCTTCCAGAACTGCTCTACAGCGGGGCGGCGGGGAAGGACCCATTGGAGCAGGGGCAAGCCACGTCTGCCTGCCTCCTGGGTCCACCTGGACGGGAAAGGGGCAAGCCCTTGGGAAAGACACTTCCTATTGTGGTCCAAAGTTGTTGTAGTTCCCCCAGACTTTGTCCTAACAAATAAATTGAGAAAATATTATTCCAAGCACAGGCCCAAAGCATGATACCCCTCTTAGAGGTTTGTATCATGACACAGGTTCCCAGGGAGTTTTGGAACTGGAGTCCCCAGGCAGCAGCTTGCATTTATGATATTGTTAGTAAGACACCCCCAGAGGACTGTGGTAGCCACCCAGGCTGGAGCCACGGGTATCCTTTGGCCCTGCAGGTGGTAAAAAGACTGGAAAGGTCACTGACAAGTAGGGTAGGGAGTGTGAGGAAAGGCACACTGTAGAGGCCGAGTCGCTTCTGATGGTGCGTGGGGCTGCCATCACCCCGGCATGCCACCAGTCCCCAAGTGCAGAGGACTGCTCTAAAACACAAGGCCAACGGTAACCCCATGGGACCCCTCCTGCATGCAAGCGCCCTGTGGACATGCTGTGTTCAGCTGAGTGAGGGTCTGAACTTGGGGAGGGGAGGCACTCACGGTAGACAGACACGAGGTTGTACAGGGCCCAGGTGGCCCAGTGCTGGCTGACTGGAGAGATGCCCTGAGGAAGGAGGCGGAGAATCGGCTCAAAGGACCTGGAGGGAGAGAGACTGCTGCTGTTGCCCGAGACTGAAGCAGGGGGTGAGTGGGCTCTCCTCCCTGCAGGGTCCTAAGGGCAGCATGGGCAAGCCCGGGGGATGCCAGGGGTCCTGCTGCAGGCTCTGCCCAGGAGCTCACGCTGGACAAGATCAAAGTCAGAACAGAGGGAAAGCTGGGGGGTCTCGGCAACCTGAGAGAAACAAGCTGTGGCGAGGAAGGGAGAAGCCCTGGAAATTGCCTACAGTGACTCTAGGTCAGGCTGGAGTGCCAGCCCCCAAACCAAATCAGCAAGACCTCAGAGGGGCCCCGAGACTGAGACTGAGCTTCCTGTCTCCCAGGGACCTAGGGCCTGGGCAAAGCTGCAGACCTCAGCCCATCCTTTCAAAAGAGTATCTGACTTAATAACCAGCTGCACAGACAGCCCGGCGGGAAGAAAGGGGCTGACTGGAGACGGCAATCCACTCACAGCACAGTAAGAACTGAAGCCAGCCTGGTGGGGACAGGGTTACAGGTGACTTGTGTTTTGCTGTGTATTTAGTTCTGAATCAAGCATGCATAAAACACAGGCCTTGGATACGCACAGGTGTTACTAAGTGGGGAATGTGCCCATCACACACTGGATCCTACAGTGGGCGAGAGCAAATGCCGTTGGAGGACAGGACCAGGATGGAGCTCTGGATACAGCATGCTGGGACAAGCAGCTTCTGACTCTCCATGCTGGGTACCTTCCCATCTCTCACCTGTAGTTGATATTCCTCCGGGAGTTGATGTCCCAGCTCTGGATGGCTGCCCACATACGCTCCTCCACCTCTGGCCTCTGGGGCTCACAGACACCCCAGGCCTCAGGCCCATCGAACATGATGTGGGACAGAACACCACAGGCATTGTAAGAAACCTCAATGCCATCGGCCTTGCTTTCCAGCAGGTTGCTACCAGGAGGAAGAAGGAAAAATCCATCATGCACTCATGGATGATAACCTAGACCCCCGATGCCAGAGGCACTATTACTATGACTCTGCTGGGTCAGCCTCTGGAGCACTGGGATTACAGGTGTGTACTACTGGGCTCAGCTGTAAACGACTAGGGTCTGTTGTTTGTTTGTTTGTTTGAGTCAGGATCTCCTGCAGTTCAGACTGGCCTGGAACGTGCTATGTCGTCAAGATTCCTGCTTCGTCCCCCAAGTGCTGGGATTACAAGCTTGTGCCAACACATCCAGCCACTTGTTAGTCACAGAGTCCTTCAAAAATGGATGTGACATTACTGCCATCTGCGGCAGGTTGAAAGAAAAAGACAACACACAGGGGCTTGAGAAACGGCTCCGTGGTTAAACGCACACGCTGCTCTTTCAGAGACCGGGATATTCCCAGCACACTTGGCGGCTTGCAACTGCCTGTACCCTGAAGCTCCAGGAAGACCCAAAGCCGCTGGCCTTTATGGGCAATTGCACTCATGGGCACATACCCATCCACCCCCCACATAATTCAAGCCAATTGAAAACAAAACCCCCATTACAGATAGAAAGCAGGGTCACTGACAGGAACCTAGACCGAGCACGGCTGTGGCCATCGAATGCACTACTGTTGTGAGTGTCCTGGCAGCCGAGGAGGCACCAACCTGAAGACGCCGATGAACTGCGAGGTCATCAGCTGAGGCCGCAGCTCCTTCACCTCTGCCACGTTCCCCAGGAGTCCCAGCATGTTCCGGTGCAGCTCCTGCTTCTCTGGGAACTCCTGGGAACCAGATCCAGCAAGGCCTTTGTACTCGGTCATTTAATGTCTGATTGTTACCCTGAAGGCTTTGTGGGCACCTGTCTGGATGGCCCTCTAGACACAGAAGGGGTACAGTAGGCTGACCCCAACTTTCTAGTGCTCGTATGACCTGTGGGACAAGTGTGGCCCACAGCTTAGAAGGGTTCTTTTGGGGAGCTCCTCGGAAGCTAGAGCAAGAAACAGAGTCCTACCTTCTGGGCAGAACTGTATCTACTAGCAGGAAATGGTCTGTGGGCAATCACAGCAGACTGCTGTGAACACAGGCTGGGGGTTCCCTGGCAGAAAGGATCTCAGGAGGCCCAGCTGGGGGGCCGGGGGGCAGGGTGGGGCGGGGGCTGGATTGCTCATGCCCTGGTGTTCATGGGAAGCTTGTATGGGACAGTGCCTGTGGTGTAGCAGCCTGTGGGGTGGGTGGCAGCCAGGGCAGTGCCTACCTTGAGGCAGTCGAGAAAGAGCTTCATGCCATTGAAGTTGAGGAACATCTCGCAGTTGTCGGGTGTCTCGTCTGTGATGTTCCACAGGGCACTCCAGGAGAACTCCATCACCTGGTCACACTGTGGGGGAGGCACAGCTCAGCTGAGCCCACCTAAGGACACACAGCCAGCCCTGGCACAGAATCTCTGGGGTGAGGGCAGAGTATGTGAGGCTCTCCTTACCGTCTTGTCCAGCAGCTTCTTCTGGATCAGTTTCAACATGGTCTGTGGGGAGAGGAGAGAGGCTGCCTGAGGCCAGGACTCCAACAGCCGGGGAGCTCAGCAGAGGGAGCCACTGGCTGTCCTGGGTGACAGCCCGACAGCACCCGACACTACGGTTTTTTTGTGGGCTGTTGAAGGGTGGTCAAGAACATACCCTTGGTACTTGGTCCAGCCCTCCCATGCTCTGGGCTGCCCTTCCCCAGGGGTAAAGTGAGGCTAACGATAGATGCATCTAGTGCCCGCCTCCTCCTTCCCTCCCATATTTATCCTGTCCCAGGTACTGGCTGGGAATTTATTCATAGCAGGCCAGGACAGCACAGTGATGGAGGCCCACCCTGCCACAGGGATTACTGCATGGAGCTGAGTGGAAGTAGTTCAAAGACAGGGAAGGCCACACAATAATCAGCAACAATCACATTCAGAAATTCTTCTGATCGCCAGGCATGGTGGCGCACGCCTTTAATCCCAGCACTTAGGAGGCAGAGGCAGGAGGATCTCAGTGAGTTTGAGGCCAGCCTGGTCTACAAAGCAAGTTCCAGAACATCCAGGGCTACATAGAGAAGCCCTGTCTTGAAAAACAAAACAAAACAGTTTTTCTGAGGTGGTCATGGTGGCTGGTAGTTGGTGGTATACACCTTTAATACCGGCACTCAGGGGAAGGCAGGTGGATCTTTCTGAGTTTGAGACCAACCTGGTCTACATATCAAGTTCCAGGCCAGCCAGGGCTACATAGAAAGACCTTGTCTCAAAAAACTAAAAATAAAAGAACTAAACAAACAACTCTTCTGGGGCCTGCAGAGACGGCTCTGTAGTTGGAGTGCACACTATTCTTGCAGAGGACCCAAGTGTGAGAAGGCACATGGCACCTATAACTCCAGCTCTAGATGGATCAAACCAATCTGGCCTGCACTAGCTCCACTAACACACACACACACACACACACACACACACACACACACACGCACGCACGCACGCACGCACGCACGCACGCACGCACACACGCGCACGCACGCACGCACGCACACACACGCACGAAAGCCTTCCAAGTGCTGGGCACTTGCCTAGCGTTCGCCAGGCCCTGCACGCAGTCCTTAGCAATCCTCTCCTACACCCCACCCCACATAAAGATGAAAAGAACACAGATGCCGGCTGGAGAGACGGCTCAGTGGCTGCTATCCCAGAGGACCCAGGTTCAATTCCCAGCACCATATGGCAGCTCACAACTGTCTGTCACAACTTCCAGGAGACCTGACACCGTCACACCAATGCACATAAAATAAAAATTAAATAAATTATTAAAAAAAAAAAAAGAACCCAGATGCGCTCCCTTGGGTCTACCCTGCTGACTTTCCCGACCCTCCTACCCCAGGCCAGGTCTCCTGAGGCCTGACTCACAGAGGACAGGATGACAAGGGCGGGCAAGCACACGTACCACCACGAAGCCCATCTTGCCCACAGCCTCCTTGTGGTCATTGTCCACCTGGCAGACCAGGGCGTTGCACAAGTGCACGGCAATGCGCTGGATCGACTCGTCCTGGCGCGTGGGGCTGAGGATGCTGAGCAGAAGTTCGTTCACGCGGCGGTACTGGAACTCCAGCTCCTCGGGGATGCTGAAGTTGCACAGGGTAAGACAGCAGTTCCGCTGCACCTGGGCCAGGTGGGGAGACAGCAGAGCACGTTCAGGCACAGGTCTGGAGCAGGGCTCTAGGCCGGGGCCACCCAGAGCGGGGCAGCCCCTGGAGGAGCAGCCTGCCAGGCTCTTTTGTTTGGAGTGTTTTGAGATGGAGATGGGGGTCTCACGTAATCCAGGCTGAATTCAAATTACTATGTAGCCAGGGCTAGCTTCAACTCCTACCCTCCCTACCTCAGTCTCCCAAGACTTACTACCAGGCCCAGCTAATGCTTGTTGGCTTGCTTTTCGTTTTTATTAAGGTTATTCTAAAAAAGCATTTAAAAACATGAAATTTTTGTAGAGTATATAATTATAAAAACATACCCATGTAACCACTGCCTATGCCAAGAAACAACACTGCCAACACCCAGAGTCCCTTCCTGATCCCAAGACCCTCCCTACCCTTCCCAGGGAGCCACAGTGGCTGTTCAGGACTGCTCGCAGGGTCAAGTGTTGGTACATGCAGCTAGAGTGTACTCTTTCTCACTGCAGGAAGCATTCTCTCATGACACCTCTGTCGATCTATCATCTCCTGCTACCAGACTTTGGCCACTGTCCACAATGGGTTATATGTGCCTCCTGATGTCCATGACACAGCTGCACTATGGTGCGCATGCTCGGGAGATTTCCGGCTTTTGTTTTCTTGAGAGGGGCTTATGTAGTCCAGGATGGCTTCAAACGCAGCTGAAGATGACGCTGAGCCCCTGAGCCTCTTGCCTCCACCAAGCCTGGCTTGCCTGATGTGAGTGTACAAGTATTCATGCTGCTGGGTAAGGCCCGGCTGTTTCCCAGGTGGCTGCGCTGGCCTGCATTCTCAGGTCAGCATATCGGCATCTGGCCACACCCCTTCTCAGCTGCTCTTTCCCAGCCAGCACTGATCACCGTTTAATCTCATTCCCTTCCTTATTAAACACATATCTTCAATTTTTAAATTTATTTTATGTGTATGAGTGTTTTGCCTGCATTTATGCCTGGTACACGAGGTCAGAAGGTGCTGGAGCCCTTGGGACAGGCGTTCCAGCCAACTGTGAGCAACAGTGCGTGCTGGGAACTGCACCCATGTCCTCTGCAAGGGCAGTAAGTGCTGTTAACCACTGAGTCATAGATCTAGCCGTTTCCTTCCTTATTAAATATTGACAGCCACCACGTTTTATTGATCACACTACTTAGAGAGTATGGTCCCTGAGGCAACATCTTATTTGTTTTTCCGTTTATCACACACATGCATGCACACACACACACACACACACACACTTTTTGCAGTGCTGGGAACTGAACTCCAAACCTCAGGAGTTCTGTCACTGAGCTACAACCCTGGCCCAAAATATTAGAATTTGAGAAGAAGTTGATTTTACAGTTTTTCTTTCTTTTTTTAAATTTTTGCTTGTGCAAGACAGGGTGTCTCTGTAGCCCTGGCTGTCCTGGAACTCGCTCTGTAGATCAGGCTGGCCTCGAACTCAGAGAGGCAGAATCCTACCTCTGCTCTGGCCTTACTTTACAGTTGAAAGGCAACCCTGTACAATGTTTATGTGCTATCACCTGTGCAGACAGCTAGTGTCCTAGCTCCTTCGTTTTCTTGATTTTAATTTTACGTATGTGGGTGATTGCCTGCATGTATGTGTACCACTTGCATGCAGTGCCCCCGGAGGCCAGAAGAGGGTGCTGCATCCCCTGGGACTGGAGTTACAGATGGTTGTGAGATGTGGGATTTGAACCTGGGTTCTCTGCAACAGCAGTCAGTGCTCTTAATTGCTGAACTATCTTTCCATGCCCCGTTTTCCTTCTTTCTTTCTTTCTTTCTTTCTTTCTTTCTTTCTTTCTTTCTTTCTTTCTTTCTTTCTTTCTTTCTTTCTTTCTTTCTTTCTTTCTTTCTTTCTTTCTTTCTTTCCTTCCTTCCTTCCTTCCTTCCTTCCTTCCTTCCTTCCTTCCTTCCTTCCTTCCTTCCTTCCTTCCTTCCTTCCTTCCTTCCTTCCTTCCTTCCTTCTTTCTTTTTCTTTTTCTGAGACAGGGTCTCTCTATGTAGTCCTGGCCATCCTGAAACTTGTTTTGAAACTCACAGAGATCCACCTGCCTCTGCCTCCTGAGTGCTGGGATGTCCAGTAATTTTCTTTCTGAGGCAGGGTTTTACTCTGTAGCCCAGACCTCAATCCTCCCCTCAGCCTCCTGAGGCCACCCTCACAAGCAAGAGTCAGCATGCCTGATTCTGCTTTCTCTCCCTTTTGTCTAAGCCAAGTCTTCAAAGCAGAAATTATTTGTGGGGCTGGAGAGATGGCTCAGTGGTTAAGAACACTGGCTGCTTTCCCAGAGGTCCCGAGTTCAATTCCCAGCACCCACATGGCAGCTCACACCTGTCTGTAATTCCAGTTCCAGGACTTCTGACACCCTCACACAGACATACACGCACCCTAAACACCAATGAACGTTAATAATAACAACTGAAAAAAAAATTGTCTGCACATTCTCACCCACAGAAGCAAACATCACATTACATCAACAACATGAAGCAGGGTGCAGGTGACCCATTTACTAAACTCCCCTGCACAGGCTAAAAGTCAGAATAAGAGGTGTCAGTGAAAGGCTCTAAGTGTGGCGGGTTTTAGGTGGAGTTCACATCTTTGTATCTGTGACTGTTCTATGGTAAATGTTCTTTAATTATAATTAAACACAGGTATTAGAGACAACCTTCCCAACAGTGATAGGGACAGAGGGGCAGAGGAGAAGGCACATCTGGGACTCAGAGGGCAGAGGTGGGGTGGCCATGGCAGTGAGTGAGTGGCATTGGAGGCTAGAGACAGGTTTCTGGGACAGTGGCTATGCAAGCGGAATTGACGAAGGCCACCTAAGTTCAGGCAAGCCCGGGGGACACGCGTGTCTGGGACCCTGGGAGGCAGGAAGGGTTCCTGGGCCAAAGCATGCAGGCCACAGTAGGCAGGGGGCTCACCGTCACCTCCTGGTAGGACTCCATGCCATTCAGCACCACCTGGATGACCTGCCGGCGCAGCTTGACGCTCTGCTCCGAGCGGTACTCGGAGTTGGTCAGGTAGAAGAGGGCAGCGCTGCCTGTCACTTGAATGTTCTTGTCGTACTTGTGGCACTTGAGGGCTGTGATGACCAGCTGTGTGAAGACAGGGCGGGGGCGGGGGCTGCAAGTGCTGCCAGAGGCAGGCAAGGACAGCCTGGGCTCTGAGTCACTATGGCTCCTCTGGGGAAAGGCTGACCCTAGCCCTGCTCTCCTGGGCAGATGTGGGGAGGGCAGGAAGTAGGGCAGGGGGGCCAGGCACTGCCAACGGGGTGGAAGCTTGCGAGGCAAGGCTGCCTACTTCTTCCCTGGATCAGCAGTGGGTGCAGAGGGACAGAGGAGAGGGCAGGGCGATCTGGGGGCCTGGAGGCCCCGGGTCTGAGCTGACCTTCAGGGCCCGCAGAAGCTGGTTGCAGCGTTCAATGCGTGCAATGTCGAAGAGCAGGTTGATGGCCCTGGAAGTGACCTCAGGCCGGTGTTCTGTGTAGGCCTCGATGGCGTTCAGCACCTGCTCCTCATTTTTGTCACCGCTGACCTAGTGACGGAACATGTTCAGGACAACCCACAAGGGGCCGGGGAGCGGGATCCCCAGGCTCAGTGGCGCTCCGGTACCCGGCCACCTCCTTCCTCCCACACCCCGTCTCTTACTTTGTAGGCTGGAATGTGTGTGAGGCGACACAGGGAGGTCTCAAAGAGCCCGAGGAACTGCAGTGGCCTCCTGAGAGCCCGGAAAGGCATGATGCTGCTCTTGGAAGGCTCGGTGCTGGGAAAAGAGCATGTCAGAGTTGGCAACCTGGCTGGACCTAGCCCGGGCTCCCCCACAGACTAGGCATTTCATTGATGGAGAAACAAGGGCTTCTAGCCTCATCCTGTCCCTGCCCAACTCCCTGGTAGCTAAGAGTGGCCTTGAACTCCTGCTCCTCCTCCTCTCACCTCCCAAGTGCTGGGATTACAGGCACATGCTTCCATGCCTGTTCTACGCTGTGTCGGGGATGGAGCCCAAGGCTTTGTACATGGTAGGCGAACACTCTACCACCTGAGCTACGTTCCCAGCCCCCACTTCTTGATGGAAGGGTGGGAAGGGCACAGTGTAAAGAACACGGGACGGGAACTGCTCCCACGGCCACCTTTGAGAGGTATCACCTGCCAGGCTAACAGGGACACGTTTCACTAACAATCAAAGATAAGCTCCTCTGCCACACGCCACTAAATGTGGCTGACGGAGGCCATGAGGCCAACCACAGTGGCTGGGCTGGAATGAGATCTCACCACCAATCCAGAGACACACATCAGCCCGGCAACGCCATCGTGCCCCGGCTGCTCGCTGCCCAGGTACACTCCCTGTGGCCCCCAAGCCTTGCGCATGCTGATCCCCTGCTGCAGTGGGATCTGTTCAACAGACTCGGAATGGCTGAGGGCGCCCCGAGTGTGCACTTCCCAGGCCAGCGCCCAGAACGACTTTTCCATCCCCGCCAGCTCACACGGGCCATGTGGGCAAGGCCTGACTTGCTTCTTGATTTATTTATGCTAATTTACTCAACGCGTGCGTGTGTGCTTGTGCACGCGTGCATGTGTGCTTGTGCACATTCGCACGCTCACACTCCTGCAGAAATCAGCGGACAGTTTGTAGGACTGGGTTCCAGGGACAGAACTCAGGTCGTCAGCTTTGGTGTCGTCACCTCTGCCTGCTGAGCTGTCTTGCTGGCCCTTGATTTTTAAAGTGATTGGTTCTTTATTTTAATTTTATGGGTATGGGTATTTTGCCTGCATATATGTTGTACTCTATGTGTGTGCCTGGTGCCTGCAGAGGCCAGAAGAGCATGACAGGTCCCTTGGAAGTAGATGGTTATAGGCAGTCATGCGGGTGCTGGGGCTCAAACCCAGGTCCTCTGGAAAAGCAACAAATGCTATAAACTGCTGAGCCATCTCTCTAGCCACCCCAGCCCCTTTTTGAAACTATGTAGCCCTGGCTGGCCTTGAACTCACAGAGAGGAGCCTGCCCTGTCTCTGTGTACTGGGATTAAAGTTGTGCATTATCATGCTGGACTCACAGAATTGCTTCTTCCCCCCCATTCCCCACCCCCTATCCTGGAGCCGAGGACCGAACCCAGGACCTTGTGCTTACTAGGCAAGCGCTCTACCACTGAGCTAAATCCCCTACAGACTTGCTTCTTATCTCTAGCACCCAGCACAGTACTTGGCACAGGGTGCTTAGCCAGGGCTTGGTGAATGACACCCTCTCAGCAGCCATAGCCAGGTACCCACCTGATCTGTCCTGCCTCCTCATCCATCTTGGAGATGCTACAGTTCTCTAGGATCATGTGGCCAGAGATGTCCAAGGACATCAGGTTCCCCAGCTTCTGCACCAAGAGGCTGAGCACCTTCCGAGTCAGCTTGAACTTGTAGTAGCTGGAGAGGCGGTCTCGGGAGATGTCCAGGTGGCTGCAGGTCAGGGAGGGGCCGCAGGTCAGGATCTGACTCCTTCAAGTCACAGCAGGGCAGGGCCCACGCCCGGCACAACTTCTCCAGGGAATTCTACGTCAGCTGGGACGTAGGTGCCTTAAATCGCCCTCGAGATCCAGCTAGAATATGTGGTCTAAGGAGTGGGCTTCCCCCTGTGCTCCTCCGTGCAAGGGCTCCCTCTCTCCCACCCCTCCCTCCCGCCCTGTCCTCCCCCTCCTGCTGACGGCACAGCTCACCGAAGCTTGTGCAGCTGGGCGATGACGCGGATGTGGTCATCTGAAAGGTCCATGTTGTAGAGCACAAGGGACATCAGACTGTCCTTCCACTGTGTCAGGAAGGTGGCGTCGCTTGTCTGGATGCCTGAGAGGTCCAAGGCAGCCAGTGAGCTAAGCGGCCGAAGCAGAGACTCCACCGGGACACCGTCTATCATGCGGCCCAGGTTGAGGAAGCGCAGGCGGCTGAAGCCTTCGAAGGTGAAGTCCTTGACCAGCACCTGGCAGGTGGGGTTGACGAGACACTCGTCCTCACAGCCCCCTGGGTTGTCCTCCTCATAGAAGATGTTGGCACAGCCGAAGAGGCTCAAGGACACCAGACTGTGGCTGAAGCTCCGAAGCGTCTGCAGGCTCTTGGCCGACAGCTTCTCGCAGTTGGTCAGGTACAGCTCCACCAGGTCCTGGAGGGGCACAGCAGCCTCAGCGCCTCTGCCCGCCCTGTGCCACCCTGTGCCACCCCAGGCCTGGCTTCTGGGGACGGGCGGGGTCCGCACCGCAGGGAGAGCGGCCTCACCTGCTTGCGAATGGCCTCCAGGTCCTGGTCCTGCACCAGGTCCTCGCGGAGGTGGATCCGGGTGAGGCGAGTGCTGCGGGGGTCTGAGAAGAGGCTGAAGAAGGTCTCGTGGGGCTCAAAGGTGCAGGCAGCACTGACCAGCTCCACATACCTGGGAGAGAAGCAAGCCCAGGTCAGGGAGGGCCTACGCGCCTGGGCCGCCTTCTGAGGCCACATCACCCCAGCAACAGCCAGCTTCCGGTCCTCTCTTCACAGCGCCTGCTCAGATTCTGACTACACCATATGCTTCAGGAGACAGAGTCCAAAGGCGGGCCTCAGGGTGACCACATGTGACACAAGGGGCCTCTTATCGTCCACAGCAAGTCCCAAGCACTTCCCTTCAGCAGCCTAAACATGAACCTGCACACACACACACACACACACACACACACACACACACACACAGCACACACCGCACGTGTGCCTCCTCTTCACAGCCCGCCCATCACCCCAGACTGCACTCACTACCTTAGCCACAGTCCCGCCATGGTCCAGACACACCTTCCCTTTGTAGTCTCTGGCATCTTACAGCCCCTTGCAGGGCAGGCAAATTAAAATGAAGTAAAATGGTTCTGAGCTTACGCTAGCTAGGCCGACAGTGAGCCTTCAGTGTGACCCCGCCTAGCCACAACACCTGTGTATGCATGGATCCCGGGCTAGGGGCTCAGGGAGATGGCGCAGCTGTTAAGAGCACTCGTTCTCAGGGACTGGGAGGAGTAGAGGGAGGGGAAACTGAGGTCAGGATGTAATGTATGAGAGAAGAATAAAAGTTTAGAATAAAAAAAGAGTACTTGTTCTTGCAGAGGACTGGTATTCAGTTTCCAGCGCCTACATGGTGGCCCCTTTAAAAAAGAAAAGAACCAGGCGTGGTATGGCACACCTTTAATCCCAGGACTCGGGAGGCAGAGGCAGGCGGATCTCTGAGTTTGAGCCCAGCCTGCTCCACAGAGTAAGTTCCAGGCTAGAAGAGGTGATACAGAGAAACCGTCTGGCTCAACTGCTCCCAGCTGGGAAGCTCACACGACCGAACTTGCCTAGATGTCAATCTCTTCATAATGGGAGAAAGTGTTCAGCATCAGGCCTGGCCCACACTGAATGCCCAGAACACCATTCCGAGCTCAGTCCTCAGTTCCCATGTGAGCTAATGGTTTCCCTTTGGGATAACTGGTATACCCCAGCGCTCAGGGCGTGTGTATACACCTTGTGCCGCAGGCACCCAGTGCAGTGGAGGGTCTGCCGGGAGGCTGCATAGAGATCATCTGGGTGACGCAGCCTCTGTTGTTCTGGTTTTGGTACACATGTAAACACACTTATCCATGTGTTCTTAGTTCAGAAGTGCAGCACAGGTGTGAGCACACACACAGGGTAGCACACAATGCCCTGATTTACATGCGGGATTTTATACTAACTCATTCCTAAACACACACATGCTGCTTCACACACATGTTCTGTGCTGCATAATCCTACATGTATATATACCCATTCCTTCAAGTGCACACACTTCAATGCATATGCAACCATATCTCTATGGTAACATAAACGTATCATTATTGTCCCTCAATGTCACACTCATAGCCACTTCCCCTTGTGGGGGTCTGAACACACAGTCTTCATCTTTAGCTCACACTTCATCCCCCACATTTGGCTCCAACCCTGCCCCAGTCCTGGGGAGTCCCTTGCTCACTCATTGACCAGCTGGTCACAGATTTCGCTGGGCAAGAAGATGTCTGGATGCAGCCGCAGGGTCTCCTTGTCCAGCAGGTAGCCCAGGGTGCCATCAAGATTCCGGAGACAGAAGTCGGTACAGAGGGCCATCAGGGACTCGGGCGTGTCGGACGCCATGCTGGGGGAAGGCAGGTGGCCACTCTCAGGCGACTAGGCGTTCCCAACACTCACAAGATCATTGGCAGAGCCACAGCCTGAGAAGGAGAGAAAAGAGGCCAAGTGAGCTGCAGATAAAAGCCTGTGTCTGCTCTGTGTGGGGAAAGGGACGCCCCATCCAGCACATTCAAATGACCACCTAAAAGGCTGCAAGCCTGTAACCCAGCACTTGAGAGACAGACCAGGAGGATCAAGAGTTCCAGACCAGCCTGAGCTATAGCTAGTCCCTGACTCACAACAAAAGCTGAATGTTATCCGGTCACAAAGGTACCCATATAACACTGGGCCATGCTAACCGAAGAAACCAATTATGAAGGTCACAACCCAGTCCATGGGATGTGCAGCCACAAAGGGCAACTCCACAGACCTGGAGACTCTCGTCTGGGGAGACGGGCGGGCGTGATGACAGTGATGGCTGCACACTGTGAGCACACTACACGCCACAGAACTGGACACTTGAAATGGCCGCAATACGTGACCTGTGAATCACACTCAAATGTCGCGCTATAAAGTGAAGTCTTAAGGGCTGGAGAGATGGCTTGGTGGTTAAGAACATCATCTACTGCTCTTGCAAAGGTCCTGGGTTCAATTCCCAGAACCTACATGGTAGCTCACAATTGACCAGAATTCTAGCTCCAGGGGCATGCAGTCCCTACGGAGCTCAGAAAAGAAATCGGATCTCCTAGATCTGGAATTACAGATGGTTGTGAGCTGCCATGTGGGTGTGGGGAACCAAACCCAGGTCCTCTGCAAGAGCAAACAAGTGTTCTTAACCACTGGCCAGTTCTCCAGCCCCTCCCCTAAGATTATTTCTTAACAGGCCTTAAAAATGCCAACCATAAGAGAGAAAAGGTTAAACTGGTATGCACTGGAGTGAAGAAACTTCTGTTCACACACACACACAAAAGCCAATTCCAAAAACACCACAGGCCTAAAGTAAAGTACAGGGTACTTTATGACGTAACAGTAAGTCTGTTTCACAGAAAGATGGACGCCAATAGACTGGGCTTAGCAATGTGCCAGCAATCCCAGCACTTGGGAGGAAACTAAGATAGAGAAGATCACGAAGCTCAATTCAAGCCTAGACAACCTAATGGAGATTCAGGTGAGGAGAGGGAAGGGAGTGAGAGGAGAAGGAGGAGAAAGAGGAGGAGGAGGAGGAGGAGGAGGAGGAGGAGGAGGAGGAGGGAGGCACAGACTACAAACGCAAAACTGGTCCTTCCTGAGTGGACCCACAGCTGTCTACGCTGTGAACATTCACATGTATGCTGTAATTCAACAGAGATTAAAAATGGTTGGCACCAGCCCGGCATGGTGGTGCACGCCTTCAGTCCCACATTTTCAAAATACATAGGCAACATTTACAGACCAGTAAGGAGAGAGCTATCATGTGCTTTACCAGCGTAAAGGGGGCAGAAGACCCCAGCAGGCACCTCCTTAAAGATGGCCGCCTCCTGAAGGGCACTCAGCTTGCTCCATCAGTATCAGGGAAGTGCACACCAACCCACAATGAGATGCTATTTCCACTGCCAGCCAGCTCAGCTGCGGACACCGAGCACTGGCGGAGATATGGAACTGCTGGTGGGAGTGAGAAGTGGTGTGAACTGGGAGATAGTTAATATTGACTGATGCTGAGTAGGAATGTGCTTTCAAGGTTCAGCAAGTCTGCCTTCAGGAATACACCCAACAGAGGTACATATGCAATTGTGAAACTAGGCCAGTGAGATGGCTTGTGGGTAAAGGTACTTGGTATGCAAGCCTGAGGACCTAAGTTCAAAGCCCAGGACCCACAGAAGAGACAACAGACTTCCAGAAGTTGCCCTCTGATCTCCACACAGGGACTGTGGCAGGTGCATACCCACATTCTCATACAATACCTAATAATAAATAAAACTTTAAAAAGCTACACTAAATGTTCACAGCAGTATATTTGTTGTTGTTGTTGTTCTACAAGACAGAGTTTCTTCATGCAGCCCTGGATGTCCTGGAACTCGCTCTGTAGACCAGGAACTCAGAGATCCGCCTGCCTCTGCTTCCCGAGTGCTGGGATTAAAGACGTGTGCCACCACTGCCCGGCTTACAGCAATATTCTATGCGATGGCCCCCTTGAGTGTCCAGTAACATGGCAATGGATAATTACAGCCTATTTATTGTTTAATCACCACACTGCAGTGAGAATTCAATCAACGACTGGGATGACCTTCACAGTGTGACAAGGAAGGAGTCCAACAGGAGGCCATTGCATTTGTTTCTGGAGCATTCCCTTCAACTAGCACACAAGGAGGCCTGCCCTGGGGTGGGACTATCTCCTTGGCAAGGACGTGTGTGTGTGTAGGGATGTGCCCCTGAAAGGAAGTTTTTGGTTTGGGTGGGCTTTGGGTCATTCCTCTGAGTGGACCCACAGGTGTCTTCATTGTGAACATTCACAGAATTCAGTAAAGAGATTAAAAATGGTTGGCACCAGCCAGGTGGGGTGGTGCACACCTTTATTCCCAGCACACAGGAGGCAGAGGCAGGAGGGTTTCTGTGAGTTCGAGGCCAGCCTGGTCTACAGAGTGATTTCCAGGACAGCCAGGGCTATAAAGAGAGATCTTGTCTCAAACAAAAAACAAAAATAGGATTGGCACCAATGGAAGGAGATCTGGATGCATCCCGATGATAAGCCAGCTCGTACAGTACCAACGCCGGCTGCAGTGACGGCAGACTGAACCTTCATATTATACTCAGGTGAACAAGAGACAGTTCTGGGGCTGGAGAGATGGCACAGGGGTTCAGAGTCTGTACAACTCTTGCAGAGAAGCTGCGTTGACTTCACTGTGTGAGGTATGGGCTCTGTGCATGGATGACTACACTATGTATGTAGACAACCTGAGCATCCATAGATGGGGTTCCAACCCAGGGAATCAATTCCCTGTGGATACTGAACTTCAGACAAGTCTCAGTGTTTTGAGATGTAGCACAGTGGTAGAGGCCATGCTTACTATGTATGAGGCTCTGGGCTCAATCTCTGACATTCCCCCCAAAAGTACAGGTTCTGTGGCCGACTTCATTCTGTAATTCACTGGGAAACAATGTCACCTCTCCAGATCACAGTGTCCTCATGTAGAAAGGTGAGGACGATAATTCTCGTGCCAGGGCTGGAGGAGCTGAGGAGATAGTGCTGGGAAATGCTTCCCACAGCACACACACACAGCAAACGAGGCTCTGTTATGTCTGACAGATAAGGAAACTCAAGCTCCGAGACTCAAGGCCACTCTGTACAAACGGGGCTCCTTGGCTCCGTCACATCATCCCTGAGAGCAGTGGTTCTCAACCAGTAGTCATGACCCCTTTGGGGGTCGAATGACCCTTTCACAGAGGTCACTTAAGACCATCTGTCAACACAGATATTTATATTACGTTACATAGCAGTAGCAAAATCACAGTTATGAAGTAGCAACGGAAATAATTTTATGGTTGGGGGTCACCACAACAAGAGGGACTGTATTAAAGGGTCCCAGCGTTAGGAAGGTTAAGAACCACTGCCCTAGGAGGAAAGTTCCAAAGGGGTGTGGGCTCAGCATTGCCCAGCTTCTGGGCACCCTGTGTCCACTCCTGAGCCTTCTAAGATACTCAGGCCATGGAGCCAGAGGCAACATTGCCTGCAACTGGGGAGGCTGAGGCAGGAGGACCACAAGTTCAGGACCAGCCTGAGCAACTTAGCGAAGCCCTGTATTAATAAAATAAAAAATGTGAGGCAGCTCAGTGGTAGAGCACTTGCCTAGCATGTGCGAGACACCAGGTTCCATCTTCAGTGGGAAAAAATTAAAAATCAGCTATTCTTTGGCCGTTGCTGCTTTTAAGATTTACTTCATTTTCTTTTATAGACAGGATCTCACTATGTAGACCTGATTGGCCTGGAGCTCTCTAGGTAAACCAGGACGGCCGTGAGCTCACAGAGGTCTTCCCGGCCCCTGCTGGGATTAAAGGCAGGTGCCACTATGCCCACCCCTGATGTAAACTTACGTATACCGCGTGTGGAGGGCGGGCCTGCGTGCATGAGTACAGGTGCTCGTGGAGGCCAGAAGAGGAGGACAGCGCCCCCAGCTGGAGTCACAGGCCCCTGAGAGCGGCTTGATGCACATGCTCGGGACTGAATTCAGGTCTCTGTAAGAAGAGCATGCACTTTTTTTTTTTTTTTTAATAAATCAGTTTTTTTTTCTTAGACTTATTTATATTCTTTTAGATACATAAGTGTTTTGCTTGCATGTATGTCTGTGTACCACATGCATGCCTGGTGCCCTTGGAGGTCAGAAGAGGGCACTGGATGCCCTGGAACTGCAGTTATGGATAGTTGTGAGCTACCATGTGGATGCTGGGACTCCAACAATGCTCTCTCAACTGCCGAGCCCTCTCGCTAACCCAGGAGGAGCACGCGCTTTCAACCACAGAGCCATCTCTGAGGCCCTGTTACTTTTCCTTTTCTTTTTTTCTTTAAAGACGGCACTCGAGACTCTCACTGCCACCTTCTGCCAAGCGGCTCTCCCTTCTGTGCCAAGCAGGGTCTGTTCTTCCTAGACCCAGGCCTCCCACGAGGCCCATGCCCAGCAGGCCCGGTGCCAATGTAACACTCCCCGGGGACGGCCCAATGGTGGGGTTGCCTGGACCTGGGCACGCCCTCCCTCCCTGGCAGGCCTGCCGGGATGACAGCCTGGCCTTCTCCCTGCCGGCACTGGGGAAGGAGGCCAGGCCTGCTGGGCACCCGGTTTCTGGCCTCCTCAGTTCAGTGACCCCCCAGCCTACCTCCTCCACTGATGGCCCTAGGCCTAGTCACCTATAGCCCCACACCTAGTTCCTTCTGTCTACTGGGACTGTCCAGTTTCAACCAATGATTTCCTTTACCCCGAGAGTCCCTACAACTGTCCATCCCCACCCATGTCCTGCCTCTACACAGCAGCTCCTGGCCACTCAACGCACCAAGTTCTCTTACGGGCCCGCCCCACCACCCCAGTGTCCGGGAGGCATCGCTGTCCTGTCAGCATGTTCCTGACTCAGTCCAGGGTCCCATGACCTCAATCCAGGTTCTAGTTTACTCCTCCTGCTTCCATGGTAGACAGAGGACAGGTAGATATGTTTCCTTCTTTTTTCTCTTCTCTTCTCTCTCTCTCTCTTTCTTTCTTTTTTTAAGATTTTTGGTTTTTCTAGATAGGGTTTCTCTGTGTAGCCCTGGCTGCCCTAGAACTTGCAGACCAGGCTGGCCTCGAACTCACAGAGATCCGCCTGCCTCTGCCTCCCGAGTGCTGGGACTAACGGCGTGCCCAGCACCACCTGCAGGCTGTCTGTTTCTGCAGTGCTTCCCTGGAACTGTGAGCCTGGCCATGAACTCCTGAGGGCACAGGTCCTCTACTGAGCAAGCCAGACAAGGCCCTGCCTGTAGGAAACATCCTGGCACTACGAGGAGACAGCCACCTAAGAAGAACACAGATACAGTCACGTCACTGGGCCAGAGCTCTGACAGACGGGGAAGGGCCTGTGTCCACTCTGAGCTGCGGTGTCAGGGCGGGCTTGACATTTATCGGAGACCCCGGAGATGAGCCCTCGCTAGTCCTGGAGGGGGAGGAAGGAGAGGATGTGCAGTGACTGAAAGGATGGGGTGCAGGGCATGAAGGGGTATTGCCCAGGGGTACGGAACACCCAGCGCAGGGCCTGAGGGAAGGGAAATGTTAACAAATGCCATGGCAGGAGCCACAAGGACTGCAGGATCTGAGTCTCATGAGGCTGAGCCTGAGTCCCCATCTCCAGAACACTGCTGAATCCCCACGGGCCACAGCGGGACCTGTGGCTGCCGGGGAGAGAGCTACCTCCCCTGCTCTAACTGGGCTGCACACGTTGAAGGGATGCCACAATACCAGTTGCCCAGGCCATCGGAGGCCTCCAGAGAACACACTGGGTGGATGCTGCCACCTGTGGTCACCTCCTCGAGGAACTGACCCTGCAGCGGTGGGGAGGGGGGTGTCCCGGGTGAGCTGAGGAGGAAGGAGCTGCCCTCATCTGGCACCAAAGCCTGGAGGGCTCAGAACACCCTACCCTCCACCCCTTGGAGCCTTAAGGATCTCCTCTCACGACAGGTTCCAGCCATCTGGAGTTCTGGCAAGTGGGGACTCTGATACTGATGACTACCAGAGGAGGAGAACCCCGTGTCTCTTTTCTTACAGGCTCTTTAGGACATGCAGGGAGAAAAGATGGAGAAAAACAACAGCAGCCCAGGCAGCCGCCCCCGCTGCACCATCTCCACGCTGGGCGCTTCCAGACGGATACCCAGCTCCTTCCAGAACTGACTTCCTACAGTTTCTTATTTAACCAGCCAAACATCACAGCCCAGTACCCTGTACCAATAGAGAGCTATTCATTTGCATAACAATTTGTCTATGACCCTCCCCCCAGCTGCCAGCTCGGGAGGACCGACTGGCGGCTTGCACCCACGCCTACATCCTTGGTGCCTACTAGTGCCTGGCATTTAGGCGGAACAAAGGTTTGCTGTTGCCAGGATTACCTCACGATGGTACTCTGAGGTAGAGACTGCTGCTAGCCATTTGCTGATGAAGACACTGAGAGGCCCACAACTAACACAAAAGTAGCCTGAGATAGCCACTGACTTTGGGTAAGGGTGTAAAATCTAAACCCACCAATCACTCTCTTCCATTCATCCAGCAACCAGCTAGAGAAATAGAGTGACCAATGTTCAGAGGAAGGAGCAAGGGACCCCAGCAACAAACGCCCTGACACCTAGAGAACAGAGTCTGGGGAGCTAGAAGATCCGAACCTTGGAGTGGCACCCACCCTGTGAAATGTTAACCCGTAAGCTCCCCAGACAAATGCCCTACTTACAGCTGAATGCTTTCCAGGAAGGAGTGGATCCTGGGCTAGGGATTAGGGACAGAAAGCTGCTGTGACAATAGTCCAGAAAAGTGCTAGGGGAACTCTAGCGGACAGAGGTGCAGGTGAGGACTGGAGATGGGTGTCTACAGAGACTAAATCCTGGGAAGACACTGAGCGAGGGAGGCAAGCACATCCTACTAGGCTGCTGGTATCTCTCTTCCTAAGGAACAATGAACAAATACTGGGGGGGGGGGCACTGGGGCAAGCTGAGAGCCACACTGCTTGGGTTCTGTTTGCGTGAGCAAACTTACTAATGCCCATGCTGCTCAGCACTCGCTAGGCGCCAGCTCCCCATGGGCACAGGAGGCAGGGTACTATCTACAGCCTGCAGGTGTGGCAGCTGAGGCTGTGTGCCAAGGAGTCTGCACAGCCGCTGTGTAGATACACAGACCCGTGCTCTCCACTCACCAGGGCAAGCCCGAGGGTTTTAACCTTTCCAGCTATCTTCTCAGTGGGGTCACCCACGATGTCTTATGCAAGACTCAGTTTCCCTTCTGTGCCATCATTACATTCTTTCAACTCCATGCATCCTTGCCTAATGACCACTGATGATCTGGTTTTGTGGTAGCGATTCCATGGGCACCATGGGCCAGGACTAGAAGCTTCCTAAAAGTAGGGACCCTGTAGAGTCCCAGGACCTCCATTATACAATAAGTGAATGACAGGCTAGCTGAGACCCTCCTGTCTCTCTCCTCATCTCTGGGATTACAAGTGCGCGTCACCATACTGCTTGGTTTTTGTTTTTTCCAAGACAGGGTTTCTCTATGTAGCCCTGGCTGTCCTGAAACTCACTGTAGACCAGGCTGGCCTTGAACTCACAGAGATCCACCTGCCTCTGTCACCCGAGTGCTAAGATTAAAGGTGTGCGCCACCACCTCCAGACCACCATACAGTGTTGTGTGGGGGCTGGGGATTGAACTCAGGTCCTCATGCCAAGTATTCTCACTGTTTGAGCCATGTCCCCAGCTCTTTGTTTACTTCTGAAGCCAGAAAACCAGCGCCAGTGAAGGAACCAGGTTTTACGTTAATCCCCAAATGGCTGACTCTACAGGGGTCTCTGAGCTCACATTTTCGGAGTCAAGAACAGCTGAAGCAACTAGGCTGAACAAAAACCAGTGAAAGCAGAGGCCGGTGGGACGGCTCAGTGGTTAAGTGGTGCTGGCTGCCAAGGCTCAAAACCCGAGTTCGAACCCCAGGTCCTTCATGGTGGAAAGAGAGAGCCGACGCTCCTAAATTGTCCTCTGACCTCCACACATGTGTTGTGGTGCTTCAGTCAGTAAATGTTAAAAACAAACATACACCTGGAGGCAAAGAGCACCCCGGTGCCTGGTGGGCCAGCTGCACCTGCGGAAGCCCCGCGGTACCAACAGGAAGTGCTCTTCAGTGCTGCCAAGCGTCAGCCAAGGACTGAGCCTTCTCCATCCTATGTCTCATTTCATCCCCCACACCCTCCAGAGTCAGCAGGGGCAAGAGGACAACATTCTCAGCGTAAAGATGGGAAAATCGAGGTCCAGCGGGAACAAAGGATTCACGAAAGGACATATAATAAGCGGTGGCAGACCTGGGCTGGACCCTGGTTCACCAGGTAGCTAGTTTGGGGTTCCCCGGCTCATAGAAGCTTTCTCTGTCATTTAGGCTCCAGTCTTAGAAGTGCTCTAACTTTACACATTTACATTTGACTTTTGTAGTGCTTGGGATGGACCCCGGTGGTTTATGCATGCTAGGCAAGCAGTCAATCACCCAGCCACACCTTCTGTCCCTTGCCCTTGCATTTTGAAATCCAACTGCTCAGCCTATGACCCAGGCCTGATGACGTAGTCAGGCTCAAGGGGTGAGGAGAAAGGTCTGGGGCTGTTCTCCTCAAAGGCTGCAAATTTCCAGCCTGTGCCAGGTACCTCCAGGATCCTCAGCCTCTGCTTGAAACCTGGCCGCACACTTGATGCCACAGCTCGGCCCAACAAACACCATCCTTCCCAGTGTGTCTACAAGTCACAGACAGCACTGTCATTTTGTTATGTGACAGAATGGGGACTCTTGGGGCTTAATTTCCAAAGTCCTCATTGGGTCAGGAATGGTGTAGCATATTGTCCCCGCCCTCAGGGGGCAGAGGCAGGTGAATCTCTTTGAGTTCAAGACCAGCCTGGTCTACAGAGTGAGTTTGAGGCTGGCCTTGTCTACATGCAATTGCCTCAAGATGAACAAACAAATAAAAATGTAAGGACCACCAGCTAGAGTTGGTGGCCCATGTCTGTAATCCCAGCACTTGGGAGGCTGAGGAGGGCTGCTGTGAGTCCAAGGTCAGTCTGGGCTACATAGTGAGTCAGCCTAGCTACAGGAGACCTTACCTAAAAAAAAAAAAAAAAAAAAAGAAAAGAAAAAAAAAAAGAAAAAGAAAGAAAACAAACAAACAAACAGGGGGCTGGAGAGATGGCTCAGCAGTTAAGAGCATTGACTGCTCTTCCAGAGGACCCGGGTTCAATTCCCAGCACCCACATGGCAGCTCACAACTGTCTGTAACTCCAGTTCCAGGGGACCCTCAGACAGACATATATGCAGGCAAAACACCAATGCACATAAAATAAAAATAAATAAATTTAAAAAAAAGAAAACAAACAAACAAAGAAAAAGCCAAGGCTAAGCTCTCAGCCCTCCCTGGAGGACACACCATTACTTTTACCAGTGAGGGATGTCGTAAGAGTCTACATAGCCCCCTCCAGTATTCCTACAAATTCTATGAGATGGGGAATCAGCCAGAGCAGGGCTACACTGGTTGGTGCTAGAATGCAGGGCTGTGTGGTGGCCAATACTACTGTCACCTACCCTGCCACACACGCACTTCAATTTAGCAGTCCTATTCTACAGACGGAAAGACTGAGGCACAAAGGTCACTTGCTCACATCCTTAGAACCAGGAAACAGTAGTGTGAATGACTTGCCTGCAGGGCTGTCTTTTAAAAGATTTCTGTCACTGATGGTCACTTAGAACAAAAGGCCAAAGTACAATGGTCACTTGTCACCTCAGACACATTTGCATTTTCTCCAACATTTTAACAATTACAGTCAACCCTGCATCAAAAGGCAGCTCCTAACTTGCTCCCTATTGTTTTTTGTTCCCAGTTGACTTCCTTACCACCCAATCTGCCTCCTCCATTCTGACCCCCGCATGTTCCCCTCAGGCCCTTTGCACCTGCTGCTGGATGCTGCGCCCCCAGAAAGCTGGAATGACTTCCTGCCTCCTCATCTCTGCTCAGACAGCAACCTTATTAGAAACCTTCCCTGACCACTTTCTATAAAGAGGTCCCAGGCTCTGTCCCCCTTGGTCCTTCCTGCTTTCCCTTTCTACATGACACTCACTATTACTATTTCACATGTAATAGTAAGGACCCTTCCATCTGACAGCCACCTCTTGGTCTAAACATAGCTTCCTGTGACCCTTTTCAGTGCTATCTTCCATGGTCACTCTAACTCGAAACCCAAAGAGAAGCATTCTGTCAGAAACATTATTGAGCCAGCTTTTCCCAGGCATTAGGTGGCACCCCCTCAGCCCCCTTAATATTCTCTCGCAAGGCACAAGCAAACACGGGAAATCTCTGACTGGTTAAAGAGCAGCCAAACCAAGTTCCACCCAGAGCTGGGCTGGCCAGACCAGCCAGCTCCACTTTCACGTCACCTATGGGCGCCCTTGGTCTTCAGTTTGCAAGCCCACCCACCCTTTCCCGATCCTGTTGCACCCTCTTGCACCGCGCCACCCCATTTTGGGAGCTGATCCAGAAGTCAAACCATCCTTAAGCTTTTAAGTAGCACGGCTTGGGGGTTGGAAGGAGACCTAAGCTCATCCAACAGGTAGGAGGGGCAGAGGCCGGCCTTCTAAGCCTTGCATTGATTCCCCCATCTTGCACGAACGAGCGTCGTTCTCCTTGCGGAGAGAGCTCAATTTTCAAGGCAGGTTCCTCAGACCTGGGCGGGAGGCGACAAGAGACCTCCTACCCCTGGCCGAGGTGGACCTGCAAGGAGTCGCAGCGGCAATGCTTGGACCCTGAGGCGGGGGGAAGAGGAGGATGCAGGTACATCTCTCGGCTCGGCAGCTAGGACATACCCTGGGAGAGGGCGGCCCTCAGCGGGGAGACGGGATGCTTCGCAGGCTTACAGGCAGAGGCTGCGGCCCTGGGGAATCCGCTGCCAGAGCGCCGCAGGAGGTCGGATCCGGTCCGGGTCCGGGGCGGCGGGCGGGGCAGGGCGCGAATGCAGCGGCCAGAGCCCCGGACGGAGGCCGTTCCCTTGCCCTCGGGCCGCTGAGGGCCGTCGGCTGCTGGCTCCGGGCCCAGCCCCTCCCCCCCGATCCTGCTCCGACCGCTGGGAGAGCCTGTGGCTGCCGGTGTGCTGTCAACAAAGCGTCACTTCCGGGCCGCCCCTTAGCAACAGAGGAGGGGTACCCCGGTCGTGTCCCGCCGCGAATGCGGGCGGCGGCGGCCGAAGGTTCCGGGCCCTGCGGGCTGCTCCGGCCAGTTGTGGGGCCTGCGTCCCCCAAGTTAGCCTTCAGGGTCCCTTCCAGCGAAGGGCTGGCTCGCTAGGAGCAGGGTTCGGGACGGGACTGACTCCACCTTCCCTCGTCAGCGCTGACTCACCCGGCGTCCAATCCGACGTCTTTTGGGCAGTTCCACGCAAGCCACATTGCCCCTCCAGCGTGCTCCTCCCTCTCCCTCCAGAGAAGGGCCACTCACCCGGGAGCTGTCAGATAGCAAGCTGAGGCTGCCCTTGTCCCCTGCATTTCCCTCTAGCCACCCAGAACCTCTTAACAGTTGCTTCTCTCTTCCTCCAATAGTGCCATACTTCTGTCCATCATCATTTTATATTTCAAAAAAAAATTTTTTTTTTTTTTTGGTTTTTCGAGACAGGGTTTCTCTGTGTAGCTTTGCGCCTTTCCTGGATCTCGCTCTGTAGACCAGGCTGGCCTTGAACTCACAGAGATCTGCCTGGCTCTGCCTCCCGAGTGCTGGGATTAAAGGCGTGTGCCACCACCGCCCGGCCTCAAAAATTTTTATTATTTTTAATTACGTGTGTATGTGTGGGTGGGGGTATATGCACATGACGGCAGGTGCCTACGGAGGCCAGAAGCCTCGGATTCCGTGGAGCTGAAGTTACAGGTGGTCTTAAGCCCCCCAAGTAAGTGCTAGGAACCGAACTATCTCTCCTACCTATCCTTCCTTTTAAGATAATTTTTTTAATTTACATTTGTGCACCCATGTATGCATGTGTAGGGGGTCAGAGGACTGTTTGCTAGAGATGGTTCTCTGCGCCCACCATGTGGGTTCCAGGTATCGAACCCCGGTCCTCAATTTTGGTGTCAAGAACCCCTTCCTACTTGCTGAGTCATCTCACTGGCCCCCCTCACCATTTCTTCTCCTAACTTCTACCATGGCCTCCTAACACAAA
Organism: Peromyscus leucopus; assembly: GCF_004664715.2. NCBI lineage: Eukaryota > Metazoa > Chordata > Mammalia > Rodentia > Cricetidae > Peromyscus > Peromyscus leucopus. Next base: position 9,343,570 of record NC_051066.1, on the reverse strand, counting down.
TCCTCTCATTCCTTCTGTAGTTCCACAATCCAAGAGTGGGTTTTCCAAAACAAATCTCATCAGGGCATGCAGACTCTCTTGATCTACCCTGACCCAGTCTCTCAGTCAATTGCTTCCTTTTGATCCCCTGTCCAGACAGTTCACAGTTTAAATCAGTTTGGGCTCTTTTCATCTCTGTCTCTTCATCAGGTGGTTAATTTAAACATTTTTCTTACTGCCATCCACATCTGGTGTACTGGTCTCTGTTGGCATACTTCTTCTTGAGGAACTCTGGTAGGTGGGAGATGGGGAGGGCCGGGTGGAGGAAGGCGATGCTCAGTCTCAAATCCAGGTCCTGAGGCATGCAGGAATTCTACCATGGAGCCATAAGCTTTCTTGCCATTGTACAAGAAAGGATGCATATATGCCTGGCAATGGTGGTGCACATCTTTGGTCCCAGCACTTGGAAGGCAGAGGCAGGAGGATCTCTGTGCCTTTGAGGCCAGCCTGGTCTACAGAGTGAGTTCCAAGACAGCCAAGGCTACACAAATCCTATCTAGATACTTTAAGCAGGAGAGTAAACCACTCAAAATAGTTTCAGGAAGCCCCTGAAACTGACCAATTCACTAAGTCCCTCCCTGCTAAAGTAAACAATAAAAAGCTGAGAGTTCCTCTCAGAGGAGCTGAGCTGCAAAGATTCTCAGGGAAGAAAACTCTGAGAGCAGACCAAGGCCTGGAAGCAGAAACCAGCTGAACTATCTGGAAGAGGTCTAGACCAGCTGAGACACCTGGAAAGGACACTCTCCAACCTGTTGAGCTATCTGCAGGCTGTGCAGTGTGCCCCAAGTTCCCAGCTTTGTGAACTGTCACCTGTGCTGGGGTGGGCCTTGGTGATGCAGCTGTCTGTGAGTCATTTCTGCTCCTGTGAGTAACCCCTCAACCACATTCCTCTAAGTAATCCCAGTAAAACTCACTGGTTCACCAGGTTGGACTGTGGTGGCATCTGTACTTTGGTTTGCCCTGAGTTCCTTATCTAGGGTGAGTAGATGTTCTCTCTCCCCAGGAGAACTTTTGTCCCACAACACTTGGTGTATGGCAAACCTAACCCAGCAGCATATTGAAACAATTCTACACCCATGACTGCCTTAGTCAGGGTTATATTGCTGGGATGAAACACATGACCAAGAGCAAGCTAGGGAGGAAAATGCTTATTGGACTTACATTTCCACATCATAGTCCATCACTGAAGGAAGTCAGGGCAGGAACTCAAACAGGGCAGGGGACTGGAGGCAGAAGTTGATACAGAAGGTATGGAGAGGTGCTGCTTACTGGCTCACTCTTCATGGTTGCGCAGCTTTCTTTCTTTTTCTGTTTGATTTTTGTTTTTTGAGACAGGGTTTCTCTGTACAGTCCTGGCTGTCCTGGAACTCACCCTATAGACCAGGCTGGTCTCAAACTCAGAGATCTGCCTGCTTCTGCTGGGGTTAAAGGCATGCACCACTAAACTGGGCTTATACATCTGGATCATATGGAGACATTTTCTCAATTGAGTTTCCCTCCTTTCGGATGACTCTATCTTGTGTCAAGTTAACATACTAGCCAGCACAATGACCAAGTAAGATTTATTCCTAGAATTCAAAGATGGCATCAATCATTCTAATATAGGCCATTGACATAAAGGAGGGGAAAAAACTGGGTAGTGGTGACGCACGCCTTTAATCCCAGACCTCGGGAGGCAGAGGCAGGCGGATCTCTGTGAGTTCAAGGCCAGTCTGGTCTACAAAGTGAGTTCCAGGAAAGGCGCAAAGCTACACAGAGAAACCCTGTCTTGAAAAACCAAAAAAAAAAAAGATAAAAACAAAAATCCCAGCACTTGAGGCAGGAGGATCTCTGAGTTCAAGGCCAGCCTGGTCTACAAATCAAGTTCCTGGACAGCCACAGCTGTAGCATAAAGAAATCATGTCTCTCGAAAAAAAGAAGGAAAAAAAAAGCTTCGTTAACTGATCATCCTCATAATTAAAGTAGAAACATACTGGAATAATTCACCCTTTCTTTCAGGATGAAAATGATTCAGGCTGTAGCGTCCCACCCTGTATATGATCCCAGCACTTGCGAAGTGGAGGCAGCAGGATCATCGGATGGTGTCCCAGGTCATACTTGGCTACATAAAGTCAGAAGTCAATCTAGGCTACCTGAGATCCTGTCCCCCACAAAACAAGCACTGAATTAGAGGCCAGCCCGGTCTACCTAGAGAGTTCCAGGCCAGGCATGGTTACATGGTAAGGCATTGTCTCAAAAAGCAAGCTGAACAAACACAAACTCCTCAGTTAAGTTGGACCGAAGAAAATTTTCTCAATATCATAAAGGCCAAATGAAAACTCAAGTTGACATCATACTTGTGAAAAACAGTCTTTACACTAAGATCAGGAAAAGGCAAAAGTGCCCACTTCTTTCTACTCAGCACACGACTAGACATCCTCGCCAGAGGTTGAAAAAAGAAAGCTGGAAGAGAAGCTTATTTCTGATTGCAGATGACATAACTGTAGATCTAAGCCTTATTTCACAACATGTGAGAGTTGTAAAATACACTGTAGATCCGGACAGCGGTGGTGGTGCATGCCTTTAATCCCAGACCTCCGGAGGCAGGCGGATCTCTATGAGTTCGAGGCCAACCTGGGCACCAGAGTGAGTTCCAGGACGGGCTCCAAAGCTACACAGAGAAACCCTGTCTTGAAAAACACAACAAAACAAAGAGATACGAAGTTGTAAGATACAATATAAAACACAAAATCTGTTGACTGTTTTGTACACTTGAACAACCTGAAAATATTTAAAAGTATGATGGGCTTGTTGGTGCATGCTTTTGATCGAAGAGGTAGAGGCAAGAGGACCTCTGTGAGTTTGAAACCAGACTAGCATACATAGCTAGTTCCAGGCCAGCCAGGGCTATATATTTGAGATCCTGTCTAAAAAAAAAAAAAAAAATCTTTTTGTTTGTTTGTTTTCGAGACAGGGTTTCTCTGTGTTGTTCTGGTACCTGTCCTGGATCTCACTCTGTAGACCAGGCTGGCCTTGAACTCACGGAGATACGCGGAGATACGCGTAACTCTGCCTCCAAAGTGCTAGGATTAAAGGTGTATGCCACCACTACCCAGCAATAAATACGTTTTGTAAAATGAATTTTTGTGGGCCAGGTATAGTGTCACATGCCTTTAATCCCAGCACTCCTGAAGCAGAAGCATGCAGATCTCTGTAGGTTCAAGGTCATCCTGGTCTACATAACAAGTTCCAGGACTGTCATGGAGAGAGAGAGAGAGAGAGAGAGAGAGAGAGAGAGAGAGAGAGAGAGAGAGAGCGCTGTCTGCTCAGATGCCAGAGGTTGACATTGAATATCGTCATCAATCACTCTATTTTTGGAGACAGGTCTCTGAAACCTGAACCTGGAAGTTCATCAATTTGGTGCAACTTCAGATTTTTACATAGGTGCTGGAGATTTTTTTTTTAATGATTAATCTAACTTTATTTTATGTTCATTAGTATAACAGTGTTGCATTCTCTGGAGCTGGAATTACAGTTGGTTGTGAGCTGCCATGTGGGTGCTGGGAATTGAACCCAGGACCTCTGGAAGAACAGCCAATGCTCATAACAGCTGAGCCATCACTCCAGCCTGGTGCTGGGGATCTTAACTCTGGTCTTCAGGTTTGTCTGGCAGGCGCTTTACTCAGTGAGCTTCCTCTCTAGCTGGCCTCATCAAGCATAGCTTGGTCCTGGAAACCTAACTGGGGTGGTAAGAGAATGAAGAAAGGGCAGAAACACATTCAGAAAGGCTAGAATTGCTTGGGCTGTGCTCACTCTGCGGGAACAGCAACTATGCACAAAGCCCTGGAATCTCAGCTCTTCTTTAACACACAGCACAAGGGAGGGGGCTAGCTAGCCTGGTAGGAGGTCTCTGTAGACCAACAGTGTCAAATTTCAGTCATCTGTGAGGGTCCAGGGTAGGCAGAGTTTCTCTGTGTCCTGGTAGCTGCTCCTAAATAACCACTCAGAGACTTATTATTAATTATAAATGCTCGGCTGGTAGCTCAGGCTTATTACAAGCTAAAACTTGCATTTTAAATTAACCCATATTTCTTATCTACCCTCTGCCTCATGGTGGTACCTTCTTTCAACACAGCACATTCATCTTGCTTCTCCTGAGACTCTGCCTTCCTTCCCAGAGTTCTTTCAGTTTGGCTTTCCTGCCTAACTTCTACTTGTCTAGCTATTGGCCAGTCAGCTTTTTTATTAACCAATGAGAGTAAACATATTTACAGTGTTCAGAGTTTGTTCCACAGCAGTCCAGTTTTTCCACACACTGCCAAAATTTGCAGATGGACTGGAGGAAGGCCAGTTCTGAGCCTGGCCCATACTGGGAAGGCTTTACTCCTCCCATGGTCTGAGGCAGGCACGGTGTTCTTGACGAGCACGCTCATGCTCATATCCACAATACAGTCACTCAGGGCTTCTTCGGCTCCCCACAACAGCCAAAAAAGACAGAAAAATTAATTTAAATTTTTACTTTGTGTGGGGGTGGGTGGGTGCCACAGTTTACTTGTGGAGATCAGAGGACAACTTTCAGATGTGAATTCTCTCCTCCTACTGTGGGATCCATAGATGGAACCGGGGTTGTCAGGTTTGGGCGGGAACTGCTTTTACCTATCCAGCATTCTCACCGGCTCCCCAAGGAGGAAACAGTTCATGGACAGTAACATCGAAAAGTATGAAACATTAAGAATAAAGTCAGAGGCTGGAGAGGCAGTCAACAAAAGTACATGTTGTTCTTACTGAGGGCCAGGGTTGTTCAGCTCCCAGAACCCACAGGCAGCTCACAGCCATGTGCAACTCCAGTTCCAAGGGATCCAATGCCCTCCTCTGACTTCCTTGGGCACCAGGAATATATGTGATGCCCATACATACATGAAGGCAAAATACTCATACAAATAAATAGATAAATAAAATTAGCCAAAGAAGTGAAAAAAACCTATACATTGAAAACTACGAAACAGTGCTAAAATGAATTAAATACAAATAAATGGAAAGAAACCCGTACTGTTAGGATGGCAGTATTACCCAAATTGATCTACAAAGTAAGTACAAACTCTTTCAAACTCCTAATAGCAGTTTTTAAAAAAATAGCAAAACCCATCAGGCATTGTGGTTGTGCTTGCAATACCAGAACAATGGGAGGCAGAGACACAAGTATAAGGAGTTCAAGCTATCCTTGGCTGTATAGTGAGTCTGTAGTCTCCTGAGCTACCGGAGCTCCTGTCTCAAAATAACCAAGGAAAGAAGGGAAGGAGGGAGCAAAAGAAAGATTCACCTTAAGCCGGGCAGTGATGGCACACACTTTTAATCCCAGCACTCGGGAGGCAGAGGCAGGCGGATCTCTGAGTTGGAGTCCAGCCTGGTCTACAGAGTGAGTTCCAGGACAGCCAGGGCTACACAGAGAAACCCTTCTGGAAAAACGAGAGATAGATAGATAAATAGATAGATAGATAGATAGATAGATAGATAGACAGACAGAGAGACAGACAGAGACAGAGACACAGATGGGAGGGTTGAGGAAAGAGTCACCTCAATATTCATATGGAATATCAGGGTTCACAGAAAAAACAAACTTGAAAAGATGAACAAAGTTGGTGGCTACATATGTAAATCAAAACCACAATGAGCGCAGGAAGATGACGAGATGGCTCAGCTCTTAAGAGCACCCGCTGCTCTGGCAAAAGGACCTGGCTTCAATTCCCAGCACACATGGCAGCTCACAATGATCTGTATCTCCGTTTCCAAAGGATCCAACACACTGCCTCTCGTCTCTTTGGGCACTGCACACATGTGGTGCACAGACATAAATGTGGGTAAAACACCCACATACATAAGCAAACAAAACTCACAATGAGAGACCATTTTTCTCCTATAAGGGTGAATATGATTTCTTTTTAACAAAGAAGTGATAATAAGTGTTGACCAGAGTGTGGAGGGATTGGACTCAGCTATCTGGTGGGAAGAGAGGGGGCACAGCTGTGATGGGATGCTGTGTCTCTCATCATACAGATTTAACCCATGATTCAGCCATTCTAGTTCTGAAAGCCAGGACAAATAACTGTATGTTGCTGTTTATTGCAATAGCCAGAAGACAGAAAGGATTGTCCTTCCTGGTTTGGTTGTGTTTGCCAGCCAGACTTCTGGCAGCCCCTGCTGACTCCTGCCTTGTCAGCAGCCAGGATCTCCTAACACCCACCTCAGTCCACCGATGTACATAGAGCATCACTCAGCCACAAAATAATGATATTCTTTAACATGCTGTAACAAGTGTGAACTTCCAAGTCATTATACTGTGCAATACGGGCCAGTAACACAAACAGAAGACCACAGCATGATTCCACTTGAACAGTGACGGAAGAACACAGCTTCCGGAGGTGGAGAGGGCTCAGTGGTTAAGACTATGTATTACTCTTCCAGAGGACTCAAGTTTAATTCCCAGAACCCAAAGGCACATTGGGTCCAGTGCCTCTGTTCTCCAGTGGCACCTGCATTCACATGCACACCCACATGCAGACACACACACACCTAATTAAAATCACAATAAAAACCTAAAAGAATAGCACAGGCTACATATCCCTGGCTGTCTGGAACTCACTCTGTAGGCCAGGCTGGCCTCAAGCTCACAGAGATCTGACTGCCTCTACCTCCCAAGTGCTGGGATTGAAGGCATGTGCCATCACTGTCCAGCTGGATTCATACAATTTAAAGAAGTAAATTCTATAGTTTGTGATCTTATCTCAATGAAACTTTTTAAATACGGTCAAATTTTAGCAAAATTAATTATCAGTTAAATGCCTCTAAGATTCAACTTCACTAACCATTCATTCTCAGAAAATGAATCTGGGGGGGGGGTGGGCGGTGGGACTGGGGAGACAATGCAGAGGTTAAAAGCACTGGCTGCTCTTACAGAGGATGGAGATTCAGTTCCCAGCTCCCACATGATGACTCACAACCATCTTAATTCTAGTTCCAGGGATCTGATGCCCTCTTCTGGTCTCTGCCGGTACTGCATGTGTGGTGTGTGTGTGTGTGTGTGTGTGTGTGTGTGTGTGTGTGTGTGTGTGTGTGTGTGTGTGTGTGTGTGTGTGTGTGTGTGTGTGTGTGTGTGTGTGTGTGCGCGCGCGCGCGCGCGCGCGCGCGCGCGCGCGCGCTCTTACAGAGGATGGAGATTCAGTTCCCAGCTCCCACATGATGACTCACAACCATCTTAATTCTAGTTCCAGGGATCTGATGCCCTCTTCTGGTCTCTGCCGGTACTGCATGTGTGGTGTGTGTGTGTGTGTGTGTGTGTGTGTGTGTGTGTGTGTGTGTGTGTGTGTGTGTGTGTGTGTGTGTGTGTTGTGTGTGTGTGTGTGTGTGTGTGTGTGTGTAGGCAAAACTCAAATTTATAAAATAAAATTTATGCCCTCTTCTGGTCTCTGCCGGTACTGCATGTGTGGTGTGTGTGTGTGTGTGTGTGTGTGTGTGTGTGTGTGTGTGTGTGTGTGTGTGTGTGTTGTGTGTGTGTGTGTGTGTGTGTGTGTGTGTAGGCAAAACTCAAATTTATAAAATAAAATTTAAAAACCTTAAACAAAAGTTTGCATCCTTTAAAAATTTGGCTTCTCGCCGGGCGTGGTGGCACACGCCTTTAATCCCAGCACTTGGGAGGCAGAGGCAGGCGGATCTTTGTGAGTTCGAGGCCAGCCTGGGCTACCAAGTGAGCGCCAGGAAAAAGGCGCAAAGCTACACAGAGAAACCCTGTCTCGAAAAAAACCCAAAAAAAAAAAAAAAAAAAAATTTGGCTTCTCATAATGAGAACTAGGGTCTGGTTCCCAGCACCTACACAGTGGCTGACAACTGTCTGTAACTCCAGCTCCAGGAGACCTGATGCCCTCTTCTGGCTTCAACAGGCACTAGGCATGCATGTGGTATATAGACATACATGTAGGCAATAATAAAATAATAAAAATAATAAATAACAATAAAAGTGTTATGTTTGGGTGTCAAATTAACAAAGGGTACTCTTGTGGTGGTTAATTGTGATTATCTAAAGGATTAGATTGAAAAACTCCGAGGGGTTGTAGAGAGATGGTTCAGTGGTTAAGAGCACTTTATTGCTGCCGCAGAGGAACCCACTTTGGTTCCCAGCACCCATTTAGGGCAGCTCACAGCATTTGTAACTCCAATTCCAGGGGATCCCACACCATCTTCTGAACCTGAAACATGTGGCAAACACACACACACACACACACACACACACACACACACGTAAATATAAAAATTAATATTTTTAAAAAGCAACTCACAGACATTTCTAAGGCATACTTCCGGGTGTGCCTGTGAGGATGTTTCCAGAGTTGGCTAAATGACAAGGGCAGGTCCACCCTGACTCTGGGCAGCAGCAGCCCATGGGCTGGAGTCTCGGAACAAAGGGGAAGCAGGAAAGTCACAGAGCGCCATCATTCCACCTGCCTGCTAGTTGACCATGACGTGAACTAACTTCCTGCTCTGAGCTCCCGGCCGTGATGGACTGAATTCTCTGAATCCTTGAGCTGAAATAAAGCTTTCCTAAACTGTCCATGTCAGGTATTTTATCTCAGTGATAAAAAGAAATGAATGCAGGGCTGGAGAGATGGCTCAGTCAGGAAGGACACTTGCTTTGTGAGCAGAACCACTGTGTTCAAATAGCCCACACCCATATAAAAAGCCATGCATGGCTGCGTGTACCTGCCACTCCAGCCCTGCAGAGCCTGGTGGACCCTGAGCCTGGTCACCTCGTCTAGTTTGAAAGAGCAAGGTTCTGGTTAAGGGAGACACCGTCTCAAGGCAATAAGGCACAGTGATTGTGGTGGTTTAAAAGAGACTATCTCCCAAAGGCTCTGTATTTGAAAACTTGGTTTCCAGTCCATGGTGCTATTTGGAGAAGCTTAGGAGGCGCGGCATTGCTGGCGGAAGCAGGTCAGTAGGGGCAGGTGCTGAGAGCTTCCGGATTCCAGCCGCTTCTGGTGTGCGCTCTCTCTCTCTCTCTCTCTCTCTCTCTCTCTCTCTCTCTCTCTCTCTCTCTCTCCTTTCATCTTTCTTTCTTTTTTTGAGACAGGTTTTGTATGTGTATGTGTGTGTGTAGCCCTGGCTCTCCTAGAATTAGCTTTGTAGACCAGGCTGGCCTCCAACTCAAGAGAGCTGCCTGCCTCTGCCTCCTGAGTGCTGGGATTAAAGGCGTGCGCCGCCGCCGCCGCCGCCGCCGCCGCCGCCACCACTACTACTACCCAGTTCCTTAATTTTTTTGTAGATTCATTTTATTGTTTTATGTGTATGATTTATGTATGTGCACTATGCGCATACCTGGTGCCCTTGAATGCCTGGTGCCAGAAAAGGGCTTCAGATCCCCTGGAACTGGAGTTACAGACTGTTGCAAGCCGCTCTATGGGTAACGAGAACTGAACTCAGGTCCTCTGCAAGAGCAACAAGCACTTTTTTTGTTTGTTTGTTTTTAGAGACAGGGTCTCTCTGTGTAGCCCTGGCTGTCCTGGAACTTGCTTTGTAGACCAGGCTGGCCTTGAACTCACAGAGATCTACCTGCCTCTGCCTCTCAAGTGCTGGCAACAAGTACTCTTAACTGCTGAGTCAACTCTCCAGCCCTACTCTCTCTTTGTGCTTGTGCTTCAAGATATGAGCTCTCAGCTTGCTGCCCGTCTGCCGGTGGCTGCCTGCCGCCAAGCCTCCCCGCCATGATGGCAATGGAACCATAATCCCAAATAAACCCCCCTTTTTTCTCTATGACTTGTCCTGGTCATGGTGTTTTATCACAGCAAGAGAACAGTAACTAAGACAGAAGTTGTTACCAGGATTGGGGTGTTGCTGCAACCAACCTGAACATGTTGTTTCTGGAGGAATATGGGAAACTTTGGGACTTGGAACTAGAAATTTGTGAGCCTGCTCTATTGGCCAGTGAAGTCCTAGTGGCCAGGAACATGAAAATCAGAGGAGCTGAGAAGTGATGTTGTCCAACATTAAAGTCTTCATTGACTGTTAGAAAAAACTAAGATGTGCAATTATGAATGTGTGTGTGTGTGTGTGTGTGTGTGTGTGTGTGTGTGTGTGTGTGGAGGAACTTGAGAAGGACTTCTGACATGTTGATTTCTCCCCTTCCTTTACTTTTAATATTTAGTTAGTTAGTTAGTTTTTTCAAGACAGGTTTTGGGTTTTTGTTTGTTTGTTTTTTTTCCGAAACAGGGTTTCTCTGTGTAGTTTTGGTGCCTGTCCTGGATCTCGCTCTATAGACCAGGCTGGACTGAAACTCACAGAGATCCGCCTGCCTCTGCCTCCTGAGTGTTGAGATTAAAGTGTGTGTGTGTGTGTGTGTGTGTGTGTGTAACAGCTCTGGCTTGTCCTGGAACTCGATTTGTTGACCAGGCTGGCCTTGAATTTACAGAGATCCACCTGCCTCTACCATCCCCAGCTCTCTTTCCAAAAAAATATTGTGTAAGGGCTGGAGAGATAGTTAGCAGTTAAGAGCACTGGCTTTTCTTACAGAAGGCCTAGTTCACTTTCCAGCACCCTCATGATGGCTCACAGCTGTCTACAACTCCAGATCCAGGGGATCCAACACCCTCTTCTGACCTCTGGGCGGGTAAGAGATGCACAGACATACATGCAAGCAAAGCACCCATCCATATACTTTAAAAAATGTGTGTATGTGTGCAAATATGTGTGGGAACATGTATGTGCACAGCGTGCATGTGTAACCTAAAAGTCAGTTGTCTTCCGTGATCGCCCACCATTTTATTCTTTGAGGGTAGTCTAGGGAGCCAGTTTGCCCCATCACCTTGCACATGCAGGGATTACCATCTCCGCCCCTCCGCTCTTACATGAGTTCCATGGATCCAAACATGCAAGCGCGTTATCCCCTCAACTGTCAACGTCGAATTCACTTCTACCAGAGGACAACTTTGAACTTCTGATCTTCCTGCTTCCACCTTTCTCAAGAGCCACATCCCCACGCATGCATCCCCACATCCAACTACAACAACTACAAGCGGTGCTGGATCAGAAACCCAGGCGCAGGGCATGCCAGGCAAGCCCTCTACCAGCTGAACCTCACCCTCAGAAATTCTGTTTATGAACTCCCAAAGGCAAGGAAACACCGAGCTGTACTCCGGCTTCTCCAAGCGGTACTTACTGAGCCACACGGTCATTTCCATAAGGACTCAGTATTGAACAAGACCACACCCGGGGACTGGATCCAGTTCACCAAGCAACTGCGCCGCGGTTAATGACAGGGAGCGAGAGAGATTGACAAGTGTATTACGTAGTCAGAAACCGAGGCCCAGGACCGGCGGCCAGCGCGCTCACGGGCTGCCCTGGCGCTCAGCGCAGGGGTTTGCCTGGCCTGAAAGCCGCCCCGCGTCACGTGATCCCGGGGCGGAGCCAGCGCGGCCGGCCTCCTCCGGAACGTGCACGCTCTCGCTTTTGCTTCCCGCCGGAGGCTTTTGCGGGGCTCCCCGGGTCCCCGGAGGGGGAAGGGGGGGCAGTGGCGGCAGCTGGGGCTGCAGAAGCAGCCCGGGGGTCCGGAAGTCAACACCATGTCGAGTCTGCACAAGAGCCGGTAAGGAGGAGACCCGAGGGCAGGACTGAGCCTGGACCGCTCCGGCCGGGCCGCGCCTTCTCCCCAGCGGAGCTGTTCAGCGCATGTGCGGCCAAGAATAGCCCCCACCCCCGGCGGAGGGTCCCCAGCACCCACTTCACAACATCATTGCCTGGCGGGGGAGAAGCAGAGATGCTTCTCTACGTTGTTGTCACCTCTCTCTCTCTCTCTCTGGACCCCTTACCCTGGTGTCCCCCTCGTTCAGACCTATTACCCTCCCCACTTCCTGGCTCCAGGCTCCTCTTTTTCCCCCCCCGAAATACTCCTGTTCCTGTGCTCCTTGCTTATGAGAAACACGAGAGAGAACCCGAGGTCTCCAGTCTGGCCTCTTAATTCCCCCTCCTCGCCAAGGCTACATCTTGCCGCGTCGGCTAAATTTTGCTCACTCCAGGACTAATTTTTAGCCTTTTGTCCTTGCCTGAGGGCAGGCCCAAGAAGTCTGTGCCCCCTCCCCCTTGCCCAGCCAAGAGCTGTGGGAGTGGTGGGGAGACTTCAGGTCCGTTGTCTGTAGATCAAATTACTCCTGGTTGCGAAGCTTGCTTGTGTGAATTCAGGTAGCGGTGTGCTGTGGGCTGGCCTTGCCCACAGCAAGTGCCCAGGAAATGCCAGCTCACTAACAGTGACTTGGTGTTAAGGTCTCATTTCAAACCGTTTGACTAGAACACCCCCTCACCCCCCTCCTCTTCGTTGGCATTGCGGACTTTAGAGGAAGAAACTTGTCTTGCCCACTTCCCTAAGCCAGGAGTTGGAGACTGTTGAGGAAGGGGATCTGTGGGCTGCAAGATTGGTCATTAAGCCTGTTACCTTGGGGTTTCCTCTTCTGCCCTTGAAGGATTGCAGATTTCCAGGATGTCCTGAAGGAGCCCTCCATTGTGTTGGAAAAGCTTCGAGAGCTCAGCTTTAGTGGTAAGGCACAATTTTCCTTCCAGGTTCCCTGGAATAGCAGGGCTAAGAGGGAGGGAGAAGCATCAAGACGACACCCAAGGAGGCCAGGCTGATTTCATAGAGCTGCTTGGATGTTGTAGGAGTGGTAACCACCCTTCGGCCCCAGATTACCTGAAGTAGCCTGAAGATTGAAATGGGGTTGACCTTTTGAGCCTAGGAGAGGCACTTGTCATTTCTCAGCTAGTTTCCTGAGTTTCAGAAGTTGCAGGGTGGTTCCCAGTTCCTCTGCCTGGATCAGAGCTGAGCGTGACCTTTGGTTAATGCTAAAACTCAAGCCTTAGAACACCAGCTTTAAGGAGTTGAACATCAGCCATGTTTGACTTTGCCCTTCTCACATGGTTAATGTTCCAGTACAGAGATAGCTGGCTGGCTCTTTACCCTGTCTGTAAAAACACCCCAAGGTGTTTGAATATCTCCTAGTGGCACTGCTCTGCTCCGTAACTTGGCCAGGAAGGAGTTCACATTGCCTGGGTCATGCAGATTCTGAGGTAGGGGCATTGGCTCAGGGACGCCATCGTCAGAGCTGTTCTTGGGAGGTTCCTGGCGGCATTGCAGAAGTTGACCTTCCCATTCTGGAGTGCTGTGGAGGCCCCAGAGGGGAGGCCGTCTGTGGTGATCGCACAGAGCTTGCGTTGCTCATTACGCCTGTGTCCTAATCCTTGGTTCTGTCTACAGATAAGTTCCTTCATCTGTAAGTGAGGATGAGGGAGTTAATCTTCCATACTTACTGGAACTAAAATGGGAATTAGTGAAATCATGGCTGCCTGGCACAGAGCTCTTAACCTGACAGTCTGGTTTGAATTTCACAAATGTGGAATGGCATTTGTGTTCTGTGTCCTGTGCTAGACAAGGAGCATCCACAAACATGTTTCTTGTCTGTCTGAGGCCTCCCCATCTGTGGGAGTTACACACATTAAGTTCATGCTCAAGGTTTTAGATCATTCTGGTTGTGATGGGTGTTATAGACAGCCACAGAGCCATTGTGTGCGAGCAGAGATGCTAATGCCCAGCGTGGTGGCACACACCTTTAATCCCAGAACAGGAGGCAGAGGCACGTGGATCTATGTGAGTTCAAGGCCAGCCTGGTCTACAGGGTGAGTTCCCGCACAGCCAGAGCTACATCGTGAGACCCTTCTCAAAAAGTAAAATAGAAACTAGAGAGCCTGAGGCTGGGCGTATCATTCGGTTCCTAGAGTGTTTACCTAGCATGAACAGAGCCCCACTTTTGATTCTCGGCACCCTGTAAACTAGACATGGTGGCTAAATACACCTATAAATTCTGCCACTCAGCAGGAGGAGGCAGGAGGAGCAGCAGTTCCTCTTTGGCTCCATAGTCAATTTGAGTCCAACCTGGGCTACATGAGCCTCTGCTTCCTCTCCGAAAAGAAGAGCCTGACTCTGAGTAGAGTTGGTAGTTGACAATGACCTTTTTGAAGAAGAAAATATCAAAGATGAGAAGGTTCAAAGAACATTCCAGACAGATGAGGTTCTGGCTGGGGGACAGGGCTGTAGACAGAAATTAGAGTTAGCATCCAGTTTAGACATTTCTTTGGTTGGGAACGGTTCCCGAAGTGCTTCCTGCCTGCTCCACTCCCTGCCAACTGGCTCCAAGGTGTAGGGCTGGGGGGTTCCTGAACTCTGGCTTTGGGTGACCTTTGCCTGCTGTGTCCACAGGCATCCCCTGTGAGGGCGGACTGCGGTGCCTCTGCTGGAAGGTGGGTGTGCCTGGGGTGGGGCTTCTTGGTTTTGGGGTGCCCTGGGTCTTGCATGGACCTCCTCCCGGCCCCTCCTCTCTGTTCCTCTCCTTGCTTGTCTGAGGAAGTCTTTTTGGAAGTTGTGGGGTTTTGTGTTCTCTTGGTATCCTCTCCAGAACTCCTTTGGGGATGGAACACTTCATAATGCCAGCAAAGATTTCCACTTCCTGGTGCCTGTGCGCATTGGAAGTGATGCTCATTGGGACAAAACAGAGGCTAGTTCCCCTTGAAGCCACTAGCTGAGGTGGCGGCAGCATCTGTTCCTGGTTACCAGCCCTTCAATGCCGTGTTCTCTCCTCATTAGAAGAGTCTGTGAGGAAAGCAGAGGGACAGAGCTGGGGCTGGGAGGAGGGGGCCGCTCTTCAGGCCGGAGCTCCTGGTCGCAGGCATCTTGCCTGTTCCTGGCTTCATGAAGCCTTTCTGTTGAGGCCTGTGTGCCTCCACTGCTGTCTAGGACGGGGGCAGGGGTGCTGCAAGAGCTGTACTGTTGTTCCCTGTGCAGATCCTCCTGAACTACCTCCCTTTGGAGAGAGCCTCGTGGACTTCCATCCTGGCCAAGCAGAGGTGAGACCTGCGAAGTGGGGGGTTTTCGCCTCACACAGAGCCTGTCTTGCTTCCTGTGGGTGCTTCTCTGGACTCATCCTTCTCTTCACTCCTGCAGGGGCCTCTATTCTCAGTTCCTGAGAGAAATGATTATCCAGCCTGGCATTGCCAAGGCCAACATGGGTGTATCCAGGGAGGATGTGACCTTTGAGGACCATGTAAGTGAGATTGGCATCAGGGGATGAGTATGGACGTGGGGAGGGGAGAGGCTTGGACCAGGCAGGGGCCCCTTGCTGGAGGACGGGTGGGGCCTGGCCTGCATTCCCGTCAGGTCCTCGCTCTTCATCAGGTTTCCCAGCCCTTGGAAACTGGTGTCTCCCTGCTTATTCTAGGCACAAGCTAACCACAGGAGCCCTAGGCCCAGTTAGTAGCATAAGTGAGAACCATTGTCCCGAGGGTGCTGTGGGAGTCGTCCTGCACCAGGAGCTCTTTGGGCGTGGTCTCTGGAACCCACACCACAGTACTTTTGTTTTTAGTAGAAAGTTAATTAAGCTGAGTGGTGGTGGCACGCGCCTTTAATCCCAGCACTTGGAGGCAGTGAACTCTGTGAGTTCAAGGCCAGTCTGGTCTACAGATTGAGTTCCAGGACAGCCAGAGCTGTTACACAGAGAAACAACTCAAAAAACCAAAACCAAACAAAAAACCAATGAAAGCATTTTTTAGCTTCGTTTGTTTTATGTGTATGAGCAGTTCGCTTGTGTGTATGTGTGTGTGCACTACTGCATGCACACTTGCTTGGAAGAGGGTATCATCCTATGGAACTGGAGTTCGGATGGTTGTGAGCCACCATATGGTGCTGGGAACTGAGGTCCTTTGTTACAGTAGTACATGCTCCATGCTGGGAGGATGCACGATTTTATTTCTAGCACTCAGGAAGCAGAGGCAGGGGATCTCTGAGTTCCAGGCCAGCCTGGTCTACATAGTGAGTTCCAGGATAGCTAGGCCTATATTAAGAGACCCTGTCTCCAAAAATCTAAATAAATAAAAAAAAAAAGAGTATTACATGCTTTTAACCACTGGTCTATCTCTCTAGTCCCCCATTGTTTTCTTTTTAAGATAGAGTCTTGACCTAGTGGTTAAGAGCACTGACTGCTCTTCCACAGGACCTGGGTTCAATTCCCAGCACCCACATGGCAGCTCACAACTATCTGTAACTCCAGCTCCAGGGGATCCAACACCCTCACACAGACATGCATGCAGGCAAAACACCAATGTACATGAAATAAATGTGAATAAATAAATAAAAGCAACAAAAAAACAAAAAAGACAGTCTTGATGGGCGGTGGTGGTGCACATTCCTGTAATCCCAGCACTTGGGAGGCAGAGGCAGGCGGATCTCTGGGGGTTGTGGCCAGTGTGGTCTACACAGTTGAGTTCCAGGACAGCCAGGGCTACACAGAGAAACCCTGTCTCGAAAAAAAGATAGAGTCTTGTATATTTCATGCTGGCCTGGACTCAGTTTATAGCCAAGAGTGACCCTGAACCTAAAAACACTTTTAAAAATTGATTATTAGTCTGTCTGTGGGTGCCAGTGAGGGTTGATGTCATGGCGGACGCGGAGGTGAGAGGATCATTTGTGTCGTCCCGGCCCGCCCCACCTGTGTTGGGGACTGAGCTTAGGTCGTTGCTCGTGCAGCAAACACCTTTGCCCACTAAGGCTCAACATGGATTTGTTTGTTTGTTTTTTTGAGGCAGGATCTTGCTATACAGCCTAGGCTTGTCTCAAACTTGGAATTTTCCTGCTTCAGCCCTCCCAAGATCTGGGATTTATCCCTGGCTAAATGTTCATTTATTTGCCTTTTGATGGGCTTGGAGGTTGAGCAGAGGATCTAAACGTGGTAGGCAATCAACTCTGCCACCACACTGCACGTCTCTCCTCACCCTGGGTTCTTGAGGAAGGTACTAGGATTGTAAAGTTGAAGAAAGCTGGGCAGAGGTAAGGCTGAAAGAAGTGCCTGTCCAAGGCCTGGAGAAAGTCCTGTTTTTCTCTTTCTGTACTGAACTCCTTCATGTATACTTGACAGGGCAGGAAGTGTAGCTGGGCTGGCCCTAGACCCAGATAGGAGTTGACTACCTAAGGCCCTGGTAGATAGTGAGATGACATTCATTCATTCACACCCATCCTCCCAGATAGGAGTTGACTACCTAAAGCCCTGGTAGATAGTGAGATGACATTCATTCGTTCACCCTTTGGACAGCGCTCAGTGAGTGATGGCCACATGCACACTTCTGGCTGGGCGCTGCCTAGAACACTGTCTGCCCTACAGAGCAGGCTGCAAAGCTCTCTGCTGGCTGTGTGGTGTGGAAGTGCCTCTCAAGAACCTGGGAGGCTGGGTCTGTGGGCCTTTGGTAGGAGACTGCTGAGCCGCAGCCCTGCCTGGTCCTGCACACAGCATCTGCTTCTCTCTTCACAGCCGCTCAACCCAAACCCTGAGAGCAGGTGGAACACGTATTTTAAGGACAACGAGGTGCTACTGCAGATTGACAAAGATGTCAGGTAAGAGGTTCCCATGGGCTTTCTGCTGCAGGGTGGCCTCGAGAGGGTCTGTACCTGCAGTGCGGTACCAAAGGGCACTGGAGCCTGTATGTCTGGTTTCAGTGACAGCTTCACGCATTGACCTTGGGCAGGCGACTCAGGCTCTCTGAACTTTTCTGGAAGCAGAAGTGAGGCGGCTCAGGTTAAGGGCATGTGCAGTCTGGGTCTTCACATATAATTTGAATTGTTGGGCTGCCTTTAGCATGCTACAGAGGCCTTTGAAATGCTCAGTTGCCTTTAGAGAAGGGTCCTGGGAGCTGATCCCCCTTCACTTGCAGCAGCCTGACTGAGAGTCCTCTCTGGCACCCACTCCTTGTTTAGACGGGAGAGTCGTGCACAGCGACTCCGTGGCATTCCCAAGGAATTCTGCCTGCAACAGCACAGGCCAGCTGCAGCCATGTGAGGAGGGCTGGAGGTTTACCTGAGGAGACAGACACTCAACCTGTCAACACGGAGGCAATTGCAGAGGCTGCACTGTGAGGGAAGAGAAGCTGGTGCTCTGAGGGACTAGGGGCCTCCTTAGAGGTGACTCAGCATGAGATGCCAGGCGAGAGGAGGATGGGAGGCGTGGGGCTGTGTGGAAGAGCCTCCTAGCCTGAGGAACTGATGTAGGCGTGCCCCGAGGCTTGGGATAAAGTCTACAGGAAGATCCTTACCCCCTGAGTGCTGCATCTCTGCCCAGATCCCTTGCTAGGCGCCCTCTGGATGCCCGAATCGGGTGGCACAGCGGGCGCTTGGTGCTTTCTTCTCACACTGGCCCTGGAGCAGCCCTACCCATGAGATGCTATACTGGTCAGGTTTAGGTGACGAGTCTCGTCCTGCAGTAGTTTGGGGGAGCAGTTAGGGGCTCGGGCTCTCTCTCCCATTGGTGACAGCAGTAGCTTGTCCAGAAGGCCAGCATGCAGTGTGCTGTGCCTGGGAGAAGTGCACATGAATGCAGTGCCCTGTCATGCTCCAGATGCCCCCTGCTTGCTGTTCCTTGAGCATCTCTTCATGTCAGCAGAAGGTGTTCTGTTGTACTTAACCAAGCCTTTCCTGTGGACAATGACCATGTTTAATCCTTGTGCATATCCATGCATCTACAGACAGATGCATGTAAGTGTATGTGTGTGTATAAAATGTTTTTGCTGGGGATTGAACTCAGGACTTGACTCCTTATAAATATCAGACATACTTATGTACATGTATATATAGTGCATGTTAGGCAGGTGTTCTACCACCAAACTATAGCCTTGGCTCCTACACAGTGCGTTTGACATGGACAGGTGTTGTGGTTACGATAATTAGGCTTTATGACCATTAAGACACTTAGAAAATGTACACATATGCATATCTCTTCACAAACACATATGAAATGAACATGTATATGGATATGTAATTTCTACTGCCTTTCTAAAAACAGTGTTTTGGGGATTAAAATACTATTACTTCAGTTTTTGAAACAAAGTTTTACACTAGTCAAGGCTACTCAGGAACTCACTTTGTAGCTGAAGCTGGCCTTTAACTCAGGGCAATCCTCCTGCCTCAGGCCTTCCAAGTACTTGATTACAGGTGTGAGTCGTCATACCCGCTGAACTGTTATAATTACAAACAAGCAAACAGCTGGAGAGTAGCTCAGTGGTAGAGCACTTGTCTAGCATGGACCTAGGTTAATCCCAGCACTGTAAAATAAATCAATCCAGTAACTATCATTGTTATCAATCAATGATAACATTCTTTCCATTCCAATAGGAGGCTGTGTCCAGATATATCCTTCTTCCAAAGAGCCACTGAGTACCCCTGCCTCCTCATCCTGGACCCACAGAATGAGTTCGAGACCCTTCGTAAGCGGGTGGAACAGACAACATTGAAATCTCAGACGGTGGCCCGGAACCGGAGCGGGGTCACAAATGTAAGAGCCAGCTGGGGACCTGGGTCTTTTTCTTTGTAAGATTTATTTATTTTGTTCGAGTGTTTGCCTGCATGTGCATATGTGCTCCATGTACATGTGTGGTGCCTATGGAGGTCAAAAAAAGGCATTGGATGCCCTGGAACTGGAGTCAGGAGTAATTGTGAGTGCTAGGAATTGAACTCTGGTCCTCTGCAAGAGCAAGTGCTCTTAACTGCTGAGCCTTCACTCCTGCCCCATGGGGTCCTTTCTTTTTTAAAAGATTTATTTATTTATCTATTTATTTATGTATGTATGTGTATGAGTGCTGTATTTGCATGTATGCTTGCACACCAGAAGAGGGCATCAGATCCCATTACAGATGGTTGTGAGCCACCATGTGGTTGTTGGGAATTGAACTCAGGTCCTCTAGAAGAGCAGCCAGTGTTCTTAACCTCTGAGTCATCTCTCAAGCCCCTGGGGTCTTTTCTTAACAGACTGTCCCCTGCATGTCTCCTTTGGTCCACTGGCCCCAGCGCACTGGGTGCTTGCTGAGGGTTGGTGCCAGGGCCTTTCTATTGTTCCAGCAGGGTATACTAGCTGCAGGGTGCGGACGGCTCTCTCCTCGTGCTCAGGCTCTGCCTCAGGTGAAATGGAGATGGTTCTGAGAGAGAAGGCCTGGGTGTGAAGAGGGCAGTACTGGGGTGGCTAGCAGCCCATCCAGGTCTGGGTACCAGCTTCAGCTGACCTGTATGGCAGCCAGGGAAGGATGGAGAAGAAACAGCATTCCAAGTGTTGTGGGGAGCATGTGCCAAAGTCTTCATATGTGAGAGAATGCCAGTGCTCAGGAAATGGGGGTCAGGCTAGTGACTCTGCTGCAGAAGACAAGAGCCCACCCCAGTGGCCACTGTGTCCCCCTCCCAGAGGCCATCTAGCGATGTCCCTGTGACCCACTGCAGGCAGGGATCACGAAGCCACTGGTCACTGCCATGTGTGCTACACACGTGCCGCCATGTCCTGAACACCCTGGAGGAAATCACCCAGCTGTTTCTCAGGCCCAGGGCTGGTGGTCAGTTTTGGATTTGTGTTGACTGTTGATACTTATTTACCATATAAATGTAATTTATCTTTTTTTTTAAACTTTATTATTGTACAAGGGTCAAAATGGATAGGACAGTATAGATGTAGCGGGCAAACACTGCCCTGATGAGCTTCATGTGCCCCTTCTGATGGCCATGAATGTGCCAAAGGTGCCGCCACTCTGCATCATGGTTTTCCCAATGCCGCCCATCAGCTCCCAACCCACATTCCAATCCCAAGATAGGAGAAGGTGCCAAACAGTGCCCAGCCGCCATGCCCATGGCACAGCAAAGCCCGTCTTTACCTGGTGGAAGCAGCTGGGCTGGGACTGCCTGTAGGGACCCAGGACCACTGGCATCCCATGCGCCGCTTCATGGTCTCACACCGAAAGTCTAATTTATCATTTGTATTGTGGAAAAATAAATGAAGGCCCCATGGCTAGAAGCCGTGAGACAGCAGGGGGCAATGCTCCAGGTCCTAGAACAGCTGGTGGTGGGAGGTCAGGCGGGGCCTCTGTCCCGAGGGCTGGGGGCTCGTGGAGTATTCTGAGCAGGCAGCAGGTGTCCTTGGCCATGGAAGGGATATCAAAAGAGATGGCCGCATTTGTCTAGGCCAGAATTTGCTGTCTGGTTAGAGCAGGGACAGATCTGGGACTCAGAAAGGGGTAAACCCTGAGGGTTGTTGAGCTCCAGGATCTGGCAGACCCCACCACGATGGCAGCTGCTATGTCCAAAAACGGTGTATGACCTTATTCATTTGGACCCACTGCTTTGGGACCTGTAGTGAGTAGTGACTTGTTCCCACGTGTCACTGGCTTTCATATCGGCGGGAAAGCTCTCCTGTGCAGCCTCCCCAGCAGGGAATGGAGGGTTGTACACATTTCTTTTCCCAGCGTTGCTAACTAGTCAAGATGCTGATGGGGCAGTGAGGACAGATGCTGCCACTCCTGGTCCCATGTACCTGCCTGGGGTTAGTGTCAGCATTTAGGCATCTGTACTGGCCTGCCCTTAGGGTCCTGACAGGGTATATCCTCAGCTGTAGCCACTAAGAGCATCCACTGTGTGCATTTCCTGTTTCCTTACAAAAGGAAGGCTTCGCCTGTCTCCTCCCCTCCCCCTCCCCCCTTCACCATCTCTGCCCTTTCTCTCTCCTCCCCTCAATAAACCTCCCATGTGGGCCCTGTGGTGACTCTTTCACGCCAGTTTTAAAATACAACAGTTAGGGTCCACCAGAGTTGTTGGGCATAGCCCAGGCTTGGTGAAGGAACCCTGGCTCGGTTTTTGTGCCTCCCTCTTGGCGTGGACGCTGATTGCCTGGACGAAGGCCCAACCTTGTTAATCCTTTCCCTATAGTATTGTCTGTGCGGGTCATGCTGTACCCATTTTACCTTTGGATCTGATCCTGAAGCTCCATCCCTAGGCTTCTGGACCTGTAGTGGGGTCAGTTAAGTCAATCTCCTGTGTGACTCTGGGCATGATCGCTCCTGGCCTGCCTGGCTGAGGAACAGTTAGAGGAAATGATGTCATGGAAAGCAGGTTCTTGGAAAGCTGGAAGCACTTCTTGGGAGAAACCTGTTCCAGCAGCTTGGCGCACAGGCTCTGGGCTAGCCAGTCCAGGTTCAAGTCTGTGTGGGCCTGTTTCCTCGTCTTGAACTCTTCAGAGGTGGTACTGTGGCTCAAAGCTGGAATCTGAGGCAGGAGGATCAGCTCCAGGCCATCCTCAGCTAGATGATGAGTTGGAAGTCCAGTCTGAAGCATGTTAAGTTCTGTGAAAACAGAAAGTGGCCTTGAGAGAAGGTGGAGGAGTATGGTCTGTTCCTGGGCTGCGTGTGTTTCTGTCATATACGTGTATGACGGGTATGTAGAGATAGCCTGGGCTCCCTGGACTCCTAAGACAGCCTCGTACAGCTCTGCACCCACTGCTGGAACAGGCAGATCTCCTAAATTTCCTGAGGTTCGGCAGAGCCACTGATGTTGTGGACCCTTTTTCTTGTTGTGAACTGGTTTTATGCAGTCCAGGTTGGCCTAGAACTCTGTATGTAGCTGAGGCTGGCATCGAACCCCTCATCCTCCCGACTACCTGCAAGTGCTGGGATTTACAGGCCTGCACCACCACATGCAGCCAAGTCTTTATTTTCAGTTGAAGTATACATACTTAAAAATGCACACATGGGCTGGAGAGATGGCTTAGAGGTTAAAGAGCATTGACTGTTCTTCTGGAAGTCCTGAGTTCAATTCCCAGCACCCACATGGTGGCTCACAACCGTCCATAATGAGATCTGGTGCCCTCTTCTGGCCTGCAGGGATGTGTGCAGACAGAACATTGTGTACATAATAAATGAATACATCTTTTTTTTAAAAAAAATGCACACATTTTATGTATATAGTTAGATTTGTTTTTCTTTTTTTTTTTTCCTTTTTTTTAACAATTTTTTTTTTTAAGATTTATTTATTTATGGCCGGGCGGTGGTGGTGCGTGCCTTTAATTCCAGCACTTGGGAGGCAGAGCCAGGCAGATCTCGGTGAGTTTGAGGCCAGCCTGGTCTCCAGAGCGAGATCTAGGACAGGAACCAAAGCTACACAGAGAAACCCTGTCTTGAAAAAAATTAAAAAAAAAAAAAAAAGATTTATTTATTTATTATGTATACAGTGTTCTGCTTGCAGGCCAGAATAGGGCACCAGATCTCATTACAGACAGTTGTGAGCCACCATGTGGTTGCTGGGAATTGAACCCAGGTCCTCTGGAAGAGCAGCCAGTGCTCTTAACTTCTGAGCCTTCTCTCCAGCCCCAGATTTGTTTTTCTAATGGATGCACCTGTATCACCACCAGTCAAGATGAAGATTTCTCACTGTGCAGGAGACCCTTTCCCTCTCCCCGTCAGTTCCTTTACCACAGAATTTACCTTTGTTTTGTTGTTGTGTTTGGTTGGTTTGCTTTGTTTTCTTTGTTTTTGTTTTTAAAGACAGGGTCTCACTCTGTAGCCCAGGCTGGCCTCGAACTCACAGAGATCCGCCTGCCTCTGCCTCTGAATGCTGTGATTAAAGACTTGTGCCACCGCCCTGCTGTGACATGTCTTTAACCTAGTCGACACTTCAGTGTCTTCCTACAGCCTCCAGCTGCCTCTTCTTGTGGCTGACCGGCTCCTCCAGGCCCTGTCTTGCCCAGAAGCTAGGACATTAAGTCGAGTTGGCCTTCATGGGAACATCTGACCCGCTAACGGGCTCTCTTCTTCTCCCCAGATGAGCTCCCCACACAAGAGCAGCACACCGCCGGCGCTGAACGAGTATGAAGTTCTGCCCAATGGCTGTGAAGCCCACTGGGAGGTGGTAGAGCGGATCCTGTTCATCTATGCCAAGCTCAACCCTGGCATCGCTTATGTGCAGGGCATGAATGAGATCGTGGGCCCCCTCTACTATACTTTTGCCACTGACCCCAACAGCGAGTGGAAAGGTAGACAGGCTCTTAGCCTCCTGAATTTCCCAGGGCTGGCTCCCTAGGGAAAGAGAATGGGACTGATGGGCCGTATGGGGCTCCGGAGCCTCATCTGCTTTCAGATGCCTGTGCTCATGGCAGAGCAGGTGCTGGCCTGGGTTGCACCTAAGACCCTTTCCAGCTCTGCCTTCTAGAATGCTGCTGTTCACTGATCTGTTGGTACTTGTAACTTCCTGTAGAATAGATGGTCACAAGCAGCTGAACGATGTGACCCATGGGCATAGTGTATGATAAACTGCCGAGTGGACGTGGGCCTAGAAGGTGAGGCAGAAGTGGTAGTACCCTTAGAGGTGACAGGGGTCAAGGTGAGGGACCCATTCCAGCCTCCACAGGTGCAGCGGGGTGACACATAGAAGTGGGGTGTATGTCCAGGGTGCGAGGTGAGGAGGGACTGAAGAACACCTCATTCCCTGTGGCCACCCACACCTCACTGTCTGTCCCAGAGCATGCTGAAGCCGACACCTTTTTCTGCTTCACCAACCTCATGGCTGAGATCCGGGACAACTTCATCAAGAGCCTGGATGACTCCCAGTGCGGCATCACCTACAAGATGGAAAAGGTGTACTCCACCTTGAAGGACAAGGATGTAGAACTCTACCTGAAACTGGTGAGGACCAGACCCACAGGCAGGACCCATTGACAGAGCATGCAGGTAGGGCACAGGCCAGGCACACAGCTGCCTGAGTCTGGGGGCTGGAAGTGGCTGCAGTTGAGAACACTGGGCATTTACTGGGGACACGGGCCCAGCGCCAGGGCATGCTGACCCACGTGCTGAGGCAGGCCTGGGAGCCTGGCAGCTGAGCATAGAAGCCCAGGAGGCTGGGAGCGGGTGGAAAGTTCGGAGTGGTGCTTGTAGGCTTGAATGTGGTGGCGCACGCCTTTAGTCCCAGCACTCGGGAGGCAGAGCCAGGCGGATCTCTGTGAGTTTGAGGCCAGCCTGGTCTCCAAAGCGAGTTCCAGGAAAGGCGCAAAGCTACACCGAGAAACCCTGTCTCGGAAGAAAAAAAAAAAAAAAACAAGGAAGAAGATACAGGTGTTTAGCACCAAGCCCAGCCACCTTAGTTCAGTCCCTGGGCCCCCATGGTAGAAGGAGAGCTGACTCCTGCAAGTTGTCCTTTACTCTGCATCCCTCCCTCCAAGAAATACATTCAAACTGTAATACGCTTGTGTATTTCATAAAATAGTCAGTTTAAGCTAGACAGGGAGACACATCCTAGGATAAGATTCAAGCCAGCCTGACCTACATAGTGAGTTTAAGACCATTTTATATGGAAACCTACCTTAAGAAAAAATTAAGGAGCCAGATGGTAGTGGTACAAAATCCCAGTACTTGGGAGGCAGAGGCAGGCAGATCTCTGAGTTTGAAGCCAGCCTGGTCTACAAAGTGAGTTCCAGGACAGCCAGAGCTGTTACACAGAGAAACCCTGTCTCCAAAACAAGCAAAACAAAACAAACCTAAAAAAAAATTTAAAAAGACACATTTTTACATATAAATGTTGCAAGTGTTGTGGGATAGGGATGTGGCTCCGTTGATGGAGTGCTTGCCTAGCATGCATGAAGCCCTGGGCTCCACTGGGTTCCATTCTCAGTGCTGTATTAGCCAGCCACAGTGGTACATGCCTGTAATCTCAACTCTCAGAGGTGGAAGCCAGGGATATCAGGAGTTTAAGGTCATACCTGGCTTCATGGTGACTTTGACCCCAACCTGGGCTGTACATAAAAAAACATTAAAAAAAAAAAAAAAAAAAAAAAAAAAAAAAAAAAAAAAAATGAAGCCAGGCATGGTGGCACACACCTTTAATCCCAGCACTCAGGAGACAGAGGCAGACAGATCTTTGTGAGTTCAAGACCACCTTGGTCTCAAGTTCCAGGACAGCCAGGGCTGTTACCCAGAGAAACCTTGTCTCAAAAAACAAAACAAAAACAAAACCATAAACAATGAATAGGAACAACAACAACAAAAAGCCAATACTCAGGAAGCAGAGCGAGGCAGATTTCTGTGAGTTTGAAGCTAGCCTGATCTGCACAGTGGGTTCAAGACCAGCCAGGGCTATATGATGAGACCCTGTCTAAAAAACAAGTTTATAAAATGTTTTGTGGAAAAAAAAAAAAAAACATATGGACACATGTACTTTTTTTTAATATTCTTTTTTTAAAAGATTTATTTATTTATTATGTATACAACATTCTGCCTCCATGTATGCTTGCACGCTAGAAGAGGGTACCAGATCTCATCATTACAGATGGCATGTGGGTGCTGGGAATTGAACTCAGGACCTCTGGAAGAGCAGCCAGTGCTCTTAACCTCTGAGCCATCTCTTCAGCCCTTTTAATATTCTTATTTTATTTTATTTTGGTTTTTTGAGACAGGGTTTGTCTGTTTAGTCCTGGCTGTCCTGGAACTCACTTTGTAGACCAGGCTGGCCTCAAACTCAAGAGATCTGCCTGCCTCTGCCTCCCCAGCAGGGGGATTAAAGGCGTGCACCACCATGCCTGTCTTGAAGCATTCATTTTTAAATGAGTACGGATGCTATTTTTGCTGTGTAGTGTATGCTGTTTCTGTTAATACCCTCTGTGGCTCACCAAAGTGCTCCTCTCCTGGGGATTCCTGTTCTGTGAGGTGGTTTCATGGGTTATGGAAGCTGAGCACAGGTACTGTGCCGGGTGCTGGTCCTTGTGCATGTGGTGAGCCATCGTTTCCAAATCTGAAGGGCTTCTAGTGTGTCTTGAAGAAATTGAAAGGTACGGCAATGTTGGGTGGGCCAGCAGCAGCTGCCCCTCCAGTGGGCGGAGACTGCGCCCCTCCGAGGGCCCTAGCGGGGCTTGCTCCTAGGCTCTGTTTTCTTTGTGCAGCTGACCCCGATCCCTGCTGTCTCCCCAGCAAGAGCAGAACATCAAGCCCCAGTTCTTCGCCTTCCGCTGGCTGACGCTGCTGCTGTCGCAGGAGTTCTTGCTGCCTGACGTCATCCGCATCTGGGACTCGCTCTTCGCCGACGACAACCGCTTTGACTTCCTCCTCCTGGTCTGCTGTGCCATGCTCATGTGAGTGGGGCCATGGTTTGCCCTGTCTGTAAGGAAAGCTGACCGGGTATCGGGCAAGCGGGACTTGCTGAGGGTGAAGGAGTAAGTGGAGGGCTGCCGGCCTGCTCCTGGGACAGCCAGGCCGCAGCTGTGGCTGCTTGTTTCCTTGCAGACTGATCCGGGAGCAGTTGCTGGAGGGGGATTTCACCGTCAACATGCGGCTTCTGCAGGTAATGGGCACTGGAGGGGAAGCCAGCCTCGGCCACAGGGCAGACACTTTCCACCCTCCACCCTGCAGCAGCCACTGTGGCAGGCTGGCACAGAAACAGGAGCATGTATTGTGGGTTCAGGGTCCAGACTTCTGGACCACATCTGGTTTGGATCTGAGTTGAATCCTGGTCTTCACAGGCCTTGAGTAGTGCACGTCCTTGCCCTCCAGGACTCTGGACGATAAGATGAAGGTAGTGGATGTTGCTGATGGTGCTCAGGCAGGGAGGTGTGTGTCAGGAGGGTCTGACAGCCAGCCTGAGGCTCACCTGTGTTCTGCTCTGCTTGTCATGTGACTTGAGCCAAGTGACATTTTCTAGGCCTCAGTGTCTTCACCAACTCCTGGCTTAGGGTTGGTTTTCAGACACCTCACTAGCTAGGTCTGTAAGATGGATGGGGCTCCTCAGGGGCTACACTGCCCGAAGCAGCTCCAGCCTCTGCATGGGTGTGGCTCCAGGTTCTGTGTCAGGAAATGGGAGGGCTGAGGCCTTGGGCACCCCTGTTCTAAGACAGGCTGTGAGACCCTTTGGACCTCGGGAGTTGTGACCTCAGTGACACGCAGTGTTTGGAGCGGGATACTCGGGGTGTCCGGTATACCATGGTCTCTGCCCTGGTGCCATACCATGGTACCATCTGTGTGGGCAGGCGGTGGGTGTGTTGAGTGGAACCCAGTGCGGCGGCTCCAAGAGCACATTGTGATCTTCTTGGTGTCCAGGATTACCCCATCACAGACGTCTGCCAGATCCTACAGAAAGCCAAGGAACTCCAAGACTCGAAGTAACCTGGTAGCAAGAGGCCTGGGCTTGGAAGAGCAGCCACCTGCGCTCTCCACCCTGGTTTGTGGGACCCAGAGCAGCCAGTGGGAAAGGCAGCCTGAGGGCAAGCTGCAAGCTTGGCCAGCTCCAGGTCTTCCCACCCTGGTTCCCATGGTCCAGGCTCCTCCTCCTGGAGCACACTATGCTGTGCTCCTTCCCAGTGCTCGGCCCTGCCGCCCTCCCTGCACTTCAGCCCTGTGCCCCTCCGCCCAGGCTGCCGAGCAGGGCTGGAGCCCTGAGACCCCCTCCGCCCAGGCTGCCGAGCGGGGCTGGAGCCCTGAGACCCCCTCCGCCCAGGCTGCCGAGCGGGGCTGGAGCTCCTGAACTGGTTTCCTGGGGCTGGGGCATTTGGAGCACAGGAGGCTGGCAAGGGCCCTGCCATGCCTCTGCCAGTAGCTCCATGTCCTTTGTGCTTTCATCCTCCCCTGACCTGGTCAGGGTGAGGTAACTGGCGATGGCCAGAAACCGTTTCTGAGTGTTGGTGCTCAAGCTGCTTGGGGAAGTGAGCCCAGAAGAGCTGCGTGACTGCCAGTTCTCGGTCCACCTTTTGTCTCTCCTGCCTGGTGTGTTTGCTCATGGCCCCAGGTGTCTCTGTGTCTCTGCTTGTGTGTGTGTGTACATGTGTGTTCACACGTGCCCTGGACGTGGAGTGAGGGTATGTTGGAGTCCCTCTAAGGTCCTGCTTCCTCTTTTCTGTGTCTCCTACCTCTGCCTGTCTCCCTCTTCCTCTGCCAGAGGTGTGTGTGACTCCTGTTCCTTCCCCTCCATTTCTTGTTACCCTTCTCTTGGGGTGCCTTACCCCAAACCTCTTCCCCTCTCCTCCTCTCTCTCTCTGCTTCCTGAAGCCAGCAGTCAGAAGGAGGAGTGTGGCTTAGTAAGACCCCTGAAGGCCAGCCTTGGCTTGGGCATTCTGTTCCCATCCCCAGCCCAAGGTCCCCTAGTCAGAGGACCCCACAGTGGCTCGTGAGAGAGCCCTGGCCTGTCCGCTCATGGAAACCACGTGCTGCTGACGATGGTGGGCTGTGAGACTCGGAGTCTCTTGCCTATCTTCTGCCTCTTTGGAGAAAGAGGGGGGAGGAGGAGAGTCATTTCAGGGCCTCCTGGAGACTCATCACCTCAGAGGTCAAGGATGTCCCAGCTGTGCTGGGCCTGGGGGGCGGAGCCTAAGCATTTCAGTAGAGCTGTCATCCCTGTGGCTTCCATGTTCCCACCAAGGGTGTGCCAGTCTCATCAAGGGCAAGGGGACCAAAGATGCCTCTGTGTGTCCAGGAGAGCTGCATCTGTCCTCTCCTCCTACGGGGCTGTAGAGGTGTTGGGCTGTCTCCCGGCTCTGCGCCAGTGTGCCCCTAGCCGCTCCCTGGTCAGCAAGTAGACTTTTTCTGACCTTGCCCCTTCCCTCCTTTTATGTGGAGGCCAGGTTGTTTGGGTCCTGAAGGTAGGTGGACCGAAAAGGTCCTCACCGTCTGGTTGGCCCCAGGAACTGCAGCAGCCACCTGAAGCCTTCCTGAGCCCGGTGGAGAGGGCTTGCTGCCTTCCCAGGCCGCACTCCGAGGAGTACGCAGTGAGCGTTCTCGGGTGCCGCTGGGACTCCGTGCTTGCCTTTTTCCCGTTTTGCTACCTTCTCCCCCAACACACAATATTTGGGTGTTTTGTTTTTTTTTTTAACTATTTATTTAGACACAGGCTATTTATTGCAGATTGGCAAGTGACTTGAGGCAGTGGGTGGCTGGTGGTGGCTGGGATGGTAGAGTTGGTGGCATGGATTGTCTTAATTTCCCAAGGTTAACTCTGACATCCTCTCCCATCCCTGGCTGGGAGGGCTGCCAGCTCTACACTAGAACTGTGTGAGAAGGTCAGAGCTGGTACATTTGCTGTACTCAGAGATACAGGACACATGCACTCCCAGCATCTGGCCGTCCCCTCATCTAGGACCTGTCACTGGTAGTTCAGCCCCAGCATTGACCTCTTCATTGTCTGGAAGCCAGCGGACACTGCCTGGGACACCCAGGGTATTCCCTTTTGCCTCTCCCTCCCTCCCTCCCTCTCTCCCTCATCTCCTTGCCTCTCTTCCTTCCTGGGACCATGCTACTGGAATCACTGCATCCGATTGGTTTCTGTGGGAGACCTGCATCCTGTGCCCACTGCTTGGTCCTTGGGATGAAGGCCAAGGACACACAGACTCTTCTTGAGTAGGGTGGCTCCCCTGTTGGGTGTTGCCCGAGGAAAAGACTTGTCCTCTGAGGACCTGCAGCTTCCCCCCCGGAAGCGGCCCCCAGGAGCTCCGCAGGTCCCCCTGAGGGTCAGGACGGCAATGGCTTTTGTGTTGGCATCCGTTCCGAGTCAGTGCTGTTCATGAGTTGTCTTTAATAAACCGTGTGCTCTTTACCATGTGGATTGGTCCTTCGATGGCCCGACGTGAGACTTTGGAGCAAGGGCAAAGTCAGAGTCCCTTCTACTGTTCTAAGAAAGACCAGGAAGTGCTTTCCAGGAGAGCCTGCCTCTTCCAGTTCAGCTGCCAGTCAGAAGGAGATGGGTGGGCTTAGGAAGGAGGGCTCTGCCAGTACACACTTCATTATTCATTTTTAAGTTGTAGTTGTGTGCGTCCTGTGGGTTAAGAAGTCTTGCTGCAGTCAGTCCCATCATGTGGGTCCCAGAAATCAAACCCAGGCCACCAGGCCTGGTGGCAGATACCTTTACCCACAGAACCATCTCACCTGCTTCTGGCAGTGCACTGTTCTTTAGGTTAGTTAAGACTTAGTTTTAGAGACAAGAGTTTTGCTATGTAGTCCAGGCTAGCTTCAAGCTCTGTTCATCCTCTTTTAGTCTCTGAGGCAGGGGCCTCTGCCTCCTGAGTGTTGGGATTAAAGGCGTGTGCCAGCCCACCTGGCTCAATCAGGAGTGTTTCATATGCTAACTGTAAACTCGGAAAATAATAAAATGCTACTTGCAATACCTAAGAGAAATTAAAGTTCTTATGAATTTTGTGCTTCTCATGAGCCCAGGCCCTCACGCACATCAAGCAAGCACTGGACCTCTGGGCCAGAACCACAGCCCCATGAATACTGAGCGTTGTAAAGCCTTGGAAGAAGTTGATGGAGGTGCAGAGAAAAAGAGGGCACTACTTACTCTGCGTTCCCAGGCTGGAAGAACTTCTCTCCATTCCCAGTATCTAGAACTCTGCAAAGTGAACGGGTGGGTTCTAGGTGTATATAGTTGAATGAATGAATCTTTTCCAGCTGGTGAGAAAAATGAAAATTCCTTCTCTAGCTTAAACAACTCCCGGCTAAATAAGCCCAAGACTGGGAGTGTGGTAAGAAGGTGGTGATTTGGGATGGTGGGTGGAACGGTTCCAGCTCACCGAAATTTAATAGTAAATGAGCTGGGGATCCGGGAGTCTGGTGCACTAACTCAAGCCCAGCTCTGGGTAAATGTGGTCCCCATCAAAATTCCAGTGTGGCCACGTGTGGTGGCACAGACCTGTGGTCTCAGCACTCCACAGAGGATCCTGGCGAATCTGAGACCGGCCTGTGTAGTTCCAGTCTTCCTTGCCTGAAACAAAATTGCTATGACATGGAAGTGTAGCTCAGTGGAGAGTATCTGCTTTGCTTGCCTGAGCCTGTGGGTCCTAACACACGCGCACACACACGCACACGCGCGCACACACACACGCACATGCACACGCATACGCACATGCACACACACACAGTCATTTTTCACAGAAAAAGGAAAGAATCTGAAAATGTGTTAGGGAGTACCTGACATAATTGTGAGCAAAAGGACAAAGCTGGAGGCCACGTGACTTTAAAATCCTAGTTTATGGTAATCAAAACAGCACGATGTGGACAGAAATAGATGACATCGAGTTTATTCCCAGCACTCGGGAGGCAGAGGCAGGTGAATCTCTGTGAGTTCAAGGCCAGCTTGGTCTACAGAGCAAGTTCTAGGACAGCCAGCGCTGCTACACAGAGAAACCCTGTCTTGAGAAACAAAAAAAAAAAAAAAAAAAAAAAGAAGAAGACATCAACCTTTCATGTGTATGTGTGCTTGCCTGCTGTATGTGTACGTGGTGCCCATGGAGGCTAGAAGAGGGCACCAGACTCCCTGAACTGGAGTTACACATGGTTGTGGGTTGTGGGCCACCCTGTGGGTGCTGGGAACTGAACCCAGGTCCTCTGCAAGAGCAGCCAGTGCTCATAACTTTTTTTTTTTTTTTTTTTGGAAAGAATGTCTTACCAAAGTTCGCCCTTTATTTTTATTATTTTTTTTTTCGAGGTGGTTTCTCTGTAGTTTTGCGCCTTTCCTGGAACTCACTTTGTAGCCCCAGGTTGGCCTCAAACTCACAGAGATCCGCCTGCCTCTGCCTCCCGAGTGCTGGGATTAAAGGCGTGCGCCGCCGCCGCCGCCGCCGCCGCCGCCGCCGCCGCCGCCGCCACCACCCGGCAGTGCTCTTAACTTCTGAGCTGTCTCTGCAGCCCCTGTAATCAATTAATTGCCTTTCGACAACGGAGCCAGGAACACAATGGAGAAGGGACAGTCTTCAGTAAATGGTGCTGAGAGAACTGATTTCCACACACAGAAAAGTAAAATGAAACATTTACAACACATAGAGAATCAACTCTCAAATGGATTGCAGGCCTAATCCTGAAGTGCTGTGGGATGGTCTGTATGTCAAATTGCTCTGATTGGTCAATAAATAAAACACTGATTGGCCAGTGGCCAGGCACGAAGTAGGTGGGACAAGGAGAGAGAATTCGGGGAAGTGGAAGGCTGAGGCAGGGAGACACTGCCAGCTGCCGCCATGACAAGCAGCATGTGAAGACTCCGGTAAGCCACAAGCCACGTGGCAAGGTATAGATTTATAGAAATGGATTAATTTAAGATATAAGAACAGTTAGCAAGAAGCCTGCCATGGCCATACAGTTTGTAAGCAATATAAGTCTCTGTGTTTACTTGGTTGGGTCTGAGCGGCTGTGGGACTGGCGGATGACAGATTTGTTCTGACTGTGGGCAAAGCAGGAAAACTTTAGCTACACTGAAGCCTGGAACTGTAGCTGTCAAAAGACAGCAGATGCTGTTTTGACATGGCCCCCAAAGCACTCTTATATTTATTGGTAACATTCACAGGAACCAAAAAATCTAATGTCCATTAGTGGATGAATGGACAGAGAAAATGGTATAGATACACATGGAATACTACTCTGCTTGTGTGTGTGTGTGTGTGTGTGTGTGTGTGTGTGTGTGTGTGTGTGTGCGCGTGCATGCATGTGTGTATAAGGCAGTCACCCCAGGCTGGCCTGGGCTCATGGTAATTCTGCCTCAGCCTCCCTAGTGCTGTGACTACAGATAAGAGTCGCTATGCCCAATTACTATTCATTAGCCTTTCTTTAATGTGTGTGTGTGTGTGTGTGTGTGTGTGTGTGTGTGTGCACGTGCTTGTGCCAGCCCATGTACAGGTATACACATGTTGTAGTAAGAACTCGGGAGTCAGTTCTCTCCTTCCATGTTGTTTCGATGCAGGGTCTCTCATGTCATCCACTGTGCTGTGTACTGTAGGCCCCTGCCTGGGCCTCAAATCTCAGTTTGGGACTGCTAGGATTACAGATGTGAGCTGCTGCCTCTGACGCCTATGTGCGTTCCAGGGATGGAAATCATGTCATCAGGCATGCTTTTACCCACTGAGCTGGCTCCCCTGCCCCTACAAAAACATCTTACAGCTAGGTGGTGGTGGTGGTGCACTGTGGGGCGTTTACCCACCACCCCCACAGCTTCCCAGAGTTTTCTTGAGTGCGAGCAGCAGGAAATATTAGATAGAAGGATTTATAGCGGAGAATCTTGCGGAGATAAACAGAAAATAAAGGATAGCCTCGAGAGGGCCTGGAACCTATTCCAATGGGCCCGGACTGTCTCTGGCCCAGGGTTTTTATAGAGACGCCAAGGGGGTGGAGCAAAAGACCTCCTCCCCCAGCACAGCCAAGTGCAGGCCATCTCAGACACCTGCACTCAGGCCCGTGGTCCTGATCATCCTCTATTCGGACCTGCTGGGTAAAGCCACGAGGAACCCCAGAACGGGCTCCCACAGGTCCCCCCTTCTTAATATATAAAAAAAATAACTATTAATGGCTTACAGCAATCTCCATAGCTGTTACACCTCCCAGTATGGGAGTAGAGGATGATATAGATGACATTTCTCTTTTGAATTAGGTCCAAGGTGACCACAGTAGTCTTAGCTGCCTCAAGCCCTTTCTAAACCAAAACTCTTAAGGCGACTACAAACTTAAAGAATCCCTTAGCTTCATCATTACCATTAACAGGTTAACATAAATATTACTATACATAGTCACAATTCTCTCCATCTTACAACTCAAAACAAACTCTTAACAGAACCATTAGAATTAGCATATATGGTGTTATATATAGTTAACAATTTTCTCCGTCTTACAACTTTAACTCAGTCATTTAAATTTTCTTGTTAACAGAACATAGGAAAAACTTCAATGTATTCACATCAAACTTAAACATTTCCTCAATTCCACAAAGCCAGGGTGCATTAATATCAATAGGTTTCTGCGAACATAATTCAATCTCATAGCTCCTCCTTTTCTTTATAATTTTTAAGCAAAATCTCAAGCCTAGTTAGAAAACCCAAACTTTTCTGTTTAAACAGTTCCATTTGTAACACAAAACCAGTTCCATAAGTAATTCCATTTTTACATAAACAGTTCCACAAAACAATTCATAAATCACCAGTTAATAAAGCATATATGCATACACAAAATTGCATCTCGATTCTAAGTAGAAATACATTTCTTCATTTAAACAGTTCCATTTTTAACCCACTTCCAGAAAACCGTTCCTAGGTCATTACTATAAGTAAGCTCAAAAATTGTCCCATTGCAATGACATCTCTATTGTTCATTTCATTTAAGTACCAAAATTCAAATGATAAATATTGGTACTAGCCTTCCAAATTTGAAGAAATCCATAACCAAAATGTTTTTGTAATTTTATCTCATTTTAAGTTCAAAAAGTTCAAACAAGAAATAAATTCTGGTATCAGGCTTTCACTTCCAAATATGAAGAGATGTTTTACAACCAAAACTTTTTGCAGTTAATTTTTGTTCAAACAAGCGTCTCTGCAACTTTTGTTCTCACAGACAGACCTTTTTAGTTATAGAAATATTTTAAACCACACCGTTTTTGCTGTTAGCTCAGGTTTTTCTGTGCTGCGTTGATATTCCACGGATGCCTTGTGCTGGTTCTGGCGTCCGCCATTCTTAGCTTCTTAGCGGTTTCTGGAGCTTTTAAAACCATTCAGACTGCCTACTTTGCAGTCTACTAGGACACTATCTCCTGTGTCTCAGGTGTTTTCACCATATACATTAATAGACTCACACTTAACATTTACACTTTTTCACAAACTCACATATAACATTTTTTGCCTTGCAAAGCATTTAGACTCATATTCAACATTTACACGTTTTTACAAACTCACATACAACATATTAACATCTACTTATTTATACTTTGAGGAAACTATAGAACTACTTTAGCAAGTATATTTCTTATTAATTCTTATATACTTATATTCATTCCATCTTATTTCTTATTTAAACTTACATTTACAACTAACATCTTACAAGCTTATTACTACATGTCTTAAGACTACCTTAGATACTTCTTACAAGCTTATATTCTTTTTATTTTATTTTTTTTAAAAAAAGATTTATTTATTATGTATACAGCATGTATGTCTACAGGCCAGAAGAGGGCGCCAGATCTCATTACAGATGTTTGTGAGCCACCATATGGTTGCTGGGAATTGAACTCAGGACCTCTGGAAGAGCAATCAGGGCTCTTATCCCCTGAGCCATCTCTCCAGCCCACAAGCTTATATTCTTAAAGGAACTCTATAGATCTATTTTACAAACTTATATAGGGCTACCATTAGCATATATATAACTTAGCAAACACCTAAAGATTTCTTAACACAGATATAACAAGACAATTTTTACAAACTCACATCTTATTTTCATTTTTCTATTTCTTACTCTTAATTATTATCACCATCTCTATTAGAAAGATTCTCTTAACTAGACAGGAAGTACGTACATCATTTCTAAAGTTTAGAGTTTATAGTCAGCTTTGTTATAAAGCACTGGGATTTAGTGAGTGTTGTCATTATAGAGTTGTGATACTTGTTGCTAGGGGATTGTAACATTCTCGGGACGAAGCCACACCCCAAAGTTGCCAGTTCTCTCAGCCTTTCCGGACCGGCAGAGATGCACTGTCAGCGGTAGACAGTTTTTATCTAGAGGCTGTCCCTTCACCCAAATTCATAATAGCTCCCCTAAGTACTTCAATTCAGATGAACGTTTCTATTACAGCAGCACTTTTGGTTTGCTCTACCAAAAAACTTCACTTCACACTGAGGGTGAAATTACCATATTTAGCTGCTGTAAAGCTCTTCGCCAAAAACTGCACAGCTATTAGGTGGTATTCTAAGGATTTTAAAGTGACTTGTTTGCTCTTATAGGTAGCTTTTTGTCATCCAACTGCTGTAAAAACTTTGCACAGCTATTAGGGTAAATAAGGCATTTTACCAACAGAGCCCCAAACCATGAAGCACCTAGTTCCGTATCTTTTCAATTTTTCATTGAAACTGACATTTAGACGATTTTCCTCCTTACTTTTTTAAAAGCTGTATTTTAAGTTTACCATGAACGTATTTTTGAGCTGACAAAAGTGTTTCAGGGCAATTCCGCCATCTTTAGCGGAAAAACTACCTTTCCCATAATGCATTTCCCTTATATCAGTCCATAATAATATCAGTCCCTTATATCAGTCATTTCCCATAGTTCTTTTTGGGTCTGAGAGTCAACAGGTTCTCTTTTACTAGACTTGCTTACAAATTCTTGCCTGGGAGGTTTG
This sequence comes from Peromyscus leucopus, assembly GCF_004664715.2. NCBI lineage: Eukaryota > Metazoa > Chordata > Mammalia > Rodentia > Cricetidae > Peromyscus > Peromyscus leucopus. The sequence goes on along the minus strand of NC_051066.1, from coordinate 9,306,576 downwards.
AACAAAGTCTCTTGCTTTTGCAACAGGAGATTTGAACAAGCATTTTACATTTTCAGCTATGGCACATTGGGAGGTTTCTGGTCTCTCAGCTGGCTTCAACAGGTGTCTCTCCTTCATCAGACACTGGCCCCTGAATCAGAACCACACCTGCCTCGTTAGCCGGCATTGAGGCTGGCATTTCTGATAGCAACTTTCCTCGGGGCTTGTGTTTGTTTTAGCCAGTCAGTGAAAAAACAAGATCATTTACAACAGCTTTTCCATAGCTCCTTCAGAGATTTTCTCCCACTGATTTATCTCATTTTGCTTGTTCCTTCCCCACCCCCACCCCCAGGTACAGAGCTTCAGGTATCTGAGGCTCTGTTCCTCTGCTAGCTGCTTTTGGAGGTAGGGGCTTTTTCTCTCCCGGAATCTGCCTCCAATTCTAGCAGCTTTTTTAGGTCATACATTTTCTGGGGAGGTATTTGTCCCTTCTCTGTTTCTTCAGAGTCTTTCTCCCAGACAGTTCCCAGTTTGGTCTCAATTTATCCCCTCTACCCCAGAAACAGTTTCCGACACTACAGTGGTGGCTTTCCCTGCTACTGAAGGTAGGGGCTTTAGTTCGTGTCTGTTTTCGGGGTCTGTGTGGTTTGCGTACAGACTGAAAATCTAACAAGGGAGGTTTTTACCAATTCTAAACTCCCATTAGGACAGATGCTTTGCCTCATCAGGCCTTCACCTGGCCCAGTCCCCCAGTGGGTTGTGTTTGCTTGTCTGGGTGCTCAAGGACAGAGCTTATGCCAGAGGCAATCACCCCTCAGGGCTGCACTCCCTCATCTCATTGGGAGTCAGTTGAAACAAAGCTTTTTTCAAAGAGATGCTTTCTCTGACAGAAAACAAAGCTTTACTCCTGGATAATCCGGTCTTGCCCTGGCTGGGCTCTTTCCCCAGACAGCGTTCTGACTCGGCAGCACAACTGCTTCAGACACAGTTCAGCTTCACTGTTTTCCCAGAAAGGTCCTTTCTCTGATAGGAAAGCTTTTTCTCAGATTTCTTTTTGCAGTTGTGGACCTATCAACCCGGGACTTGTAGGAAAGTGGACAACTGTGCCGTTCCCACCGGCTTTAGCTTTGTTTGTTCATTAGCAATCTTCCCCTGGGTCCTGCACCTTCCTGCCTCAGCTCTGTGCCCCAGGAAGTTTACAACTGCAGGAACCCTAGTATCCCCGAAATGCACTCCAACTCAGAGACGCTGGCCAGTCGCCTCTGGGTTTTTGCTCAGAAGCGAGGATACAATGCTAACAGTTTTAGGGAATCTTTGCATAGGACAATTAGGAGCACCTTTTCATTCTGAAATGCTCACTCAAAACCTTTGCTGCCTCAGCTCGGCTGTAACTGAAAAGCTTGGCTTTTTGCTTTTCTCTGGTAAAGTTTCCATCCCTTTTGGGCTCTCTGTAGCTCTTCACCCACACTCTCCCCAAGTGTTTCCCTCAGGGTACTCTGAGCCACTGTCTTTTACTAGCTTGAAGAGACAGAGCTTAGAAGAGGTTTTTAGGAACTTGTTCCTGCCTCCTGCATTGCAGGGAGGATTGTTAAAGCTTGAAAGAACTTAGGTTTTGCTGTCTTAAGAGGTTTAGTTGTTTTTCCTTAGAGCTAATCACAGGTGGTCTCCATACTAATATCTTCAGGTGATTCTAATTTTTGTCCTCTCTCAGAAGGACAAATTTGGTTTTTAAGTTTCAGAGCTTTTGAGAAAGATTAAGGCTTTTTAGAGAGATTTTTCCCCAAAAATTTTGCAAGAGCTTTTAGTTTAAGAGAAAGATTTTTTCCCCCAGGAGAAAGACCAACTTTTCCCAAAACTTTCCAACTTTAAACTTTGACTTCTTACACCCTCATTTTTGCTTCAGGGAGAAATTACTTTCTCCTGCTGCTTGGATTTGGCATTTCAGCTGTTCCCAGGTCAAAAGCTTCCATAGGAAACTTTTTCTTCCCCATAAGCTCAAAGAAGAGTTTTTTTACTACCCCGTAAAGCCCAAAGATTTTTTTTCCCAGTTTGCTTTCAAAGCCCCCAAAGTTAGAAAATTAAAGAGTTTTTTCTGTCTAGTTGCCTTATTTTTTCCTACACAATCTTACACTTCTAAGTTTTCCCTAAACTATATTACTACCCTATACCTTATACTTATCACAGATAGAAATTGAGAAAGGGATAGAAGATAGAAAATTTTGACAGAAGAGAATTTCGCTGCAGCATCGGACATCCTTCCAGTCCGCTTTCCTTTTCTCTCGAAGATAAAACCCCTGCCTCACCAAAAAATATATATAAAAAATATATTTTTTTCATAACACCGGCATGCCTTTCCACTAGCAGGGCTGACTCAGCACTTTCACCAAAAACTCTGTAATAAAACTATTATTTTCCTTTATCTTTAGTCCCTATTACTTTGTCTTAATTCCCTGTTCATTTGTCTTTAGTCCCCCCTTTTTTGTTCCTTTTTTTTTCTTCAGTCCCTTTATCTTTAGTCCCTATTACTTTGTCTTAATTCCCTGTTCATTTGTCTTTAGTCCCTTTTTTTTCCTTTTTCTTTAGTCCCTTTTACTTTGTCTTTAGTCCCTGTTCACTTGTCTTTAGTCCCCCCTTTTTTGGTTCCCCTTTTTTTTCTTTAGTCCCTTTTTTTTCTTTTTTCTTTAGTCCCTGTTCGGGCCCAATTCTGTGGGGCGTTTACCCACCACCCCCACAGCTTCCCAGAGTTTTCTTGAGTGTGAGCAGCAGGAAATATTAGATAGAAGGATTTATAGCGGAGAATCTTGCGGAGATAAACAGATAGAAAATAAAGGACAGCCTCGAGAGGACCTGGAACCTATTCCAACGGGCCCCGACTGTCTCTGGCCCAGGGTTTTTATAGAGACGCCAAGGGGGTGGAGCAAAAGACCTCCTCCCCCAGCACAGCCAAGTGCAGGCCATCTCAGACACCTGCACTCAGGCCCGTGGTCCTGATCATCCTCTATTCGGACCTGCTGGGTAAAGCCACGAGGAACCTCAGAACGGGCTCCCACAGTGCACTTCTTTAATCCCAGCACTCAGAGTCAGAGCCAGGTGGATCTCTGTGAGTTCAAGGCCAGCCTGATCTACAGAGTGAGTTCCAGGACAGTCAGGACTGTTACACAGAGAAACCCTGTCTTGAAAAAATAAGCAAACAAAAAAGTGAGTTTCACTATAACACTTCCATATGTATATGCCGGTGCATTTTATTATTTCCTTCCAGTGCCTTCCTGTCTTCCAGCACCTGCTGCTCCCTGTTTTCCAATTTAATGCTTAATAAGTAATTGTTTTTGTCTCATGCTAACGATTGTAGCTCTGATGATACACACTCGTATTGTTCTTTCCCCCACTTTAATAAGTGGTAGGCAAGTTGCTGTCTTAAAATATTCTTAGGTTAAAAACTGTTCCATCTGGTGTGCAGGAAATATTCTTATCCAGCCCCTAGAGTTGAGTACTGTCCAGCTTCTATGGACAGGAAACACTGCCTTACACTACATACTAAACAGGCTCAGCCCTTTAAGAGGGTTGAAAAGACCTGGGTGTGGTGGTGGTGGTGGTGGTGGTGGTGGTGGTGGTGGTGGTGGTGGTGGTAGTGGTGGCGGCGGCGGGCGGTGGTGGTGCACGCCTTTACTCCCAGCACTTGGGAGGCAGAGGCAGGTAAATCTCTGTGAGTTTGAGGCCAGCCTGGGCTACAGAGTGAGTTCCAGGACAGCCAGGGCTACAGAGACCCTATTTCGAAAAACCAAACCAAAACAAACAAAAAATATGGAAAAGTACGACCCTAATATAGGCTTTCAAGCTGCTTTCTACCACCTCACTAGCAACCTTAGCTCCAGGTGGCTGTCAGCAGCTACAGCCTGCACCTGCGCCCTTTTGTCAGCCAATCTAGAGAAACGTTTGGCTCATTTGGCTGGAAAGGAGGGGTCTGACAGATCTGGGTTTCTGTCCTGTTCAAGCAACTAGACTTCCCAGCCCTGTGTGAGGGTTAAATACTCGGCCCTCGGGCTGCGCTAAACGCCCCGCAGGAGGCAAGGTTTCCGGAGACGCACAGGGCGAGGCGGAGCCAGACTTGGCAGCGACCAATTGCAAGCAAGTCAGGCGGTGTCACGCCCCAGCCCGTGTCTGAAAAGGGCGGAGGAAGGCCCCGAGGACACGCGCTAGGGGTCGCCCGATGCTCCTGCGCCTTGCACCGGGACCGCGCTCGTCCTCTTGTAGACCATGCGCGCTCTGCGGGTCGGTCTGACCCTGGCGCTGGGCGCGGGGTTGGGTGCGGCGGCAGAGCACTGGCGGCGACGGGCTGGGAGAGCGCCGGGGCTGCTGGGCCGGGTGCCGGTGTTGCCCGTGGTAGCGGCCGAGCTGCCCGCGCTGCCTGGGGGGCCGGGGGTTGGCACTGGGGAACTGGCCAAGTACGGGCTGCCGGGCGTGGCGCAGCTCCGGAGCCGGGCGTCCTATGTGCTGAGCTACGACCCGCGCACGCGCGGTGCGCTCTGGGTCTTGGAGCAGCTGCGGCCCGAGCGGCTCCGCGGCGACGGCGACCGCAGCGCCTGCGACTTCCGAGAGGACGACTCTGTGCATGCGTACCACCGTGCCACCAACGCCGACTACCGCGGCAGCGGCTTTGACCGCGGCCACTTGGCCGCCGCCGCCAACCACCGCTGGAGCCAGCAGGCCATGGACGACACCTTCTACCTGAGCAACGTGGCCCCGCAGGTAGCCGTGGTCCCCGGGCACCTGCCCGACTGCAGCGCCTAGGTCTGAATTTACACGTGCACTAGCTGGAGAGACGGGGTTTGAACTTACACGGAGTGCTGGGCAACACTCCAGTGGGAAACAGCGCTCCTATCTCCCCAGTCTGTAAGCTACCCGGTGGCCTTCCGGAGGGAACCCGGGAGGTCGCCTGCTCCTACTCCGTATTCCCAGCTGGCCTGCAGCAGCTGCCAGGAAAACAGCTGGCACGAAGTTGGGCTTTTGGTGCCAGTCACATGACCCTGGACACATTGTTAGCACTGCACCTGCTCCCGGGAGGGTTGTGATAGGTGAACTAGGAACATCCACCCAGTGGCTGGAGATGGACAGGGCATGCCCCCCACCTCCACCCCACCCGCAGTGCTTGTTCTGAGGCCTGTCAAGGGACCTAGGGGATCTCTAAATGATTAATGCTCCCTCCTTCCCCGGTTCTTTGAGCTGGGGAAAACTTAAGGATTTGGAGTGCCTAGGAACGGGATGGCGGGTGGCCAGCCGTGGACGGTCCTACGAACGGTCAACCCCTGTAGTCACAGAGCCTCAGGGAGCGACTCCTTTGAGCCTTAGTCCTCCACGTGCTTGGCCATCTCCTTAGGACCTGGGGTATTCCTAACGAAGAAGGTCCCAGGTGTGGTGCTGAGCCTGGCTTCTCCACCAGGTGCCGCACCTCAACCAGAATGCTTGGAACAACCTTGAGAAGTACAGCCGCAGCCTGACTCGCACTTACCAAAATGTCTATGTCTGCACAGGGCCCCTTTTCCTGCCCAGGTAAGTCTGTGGCTGACAGGGCCTTCCAATCCTGTTCTCCCACCTTGGGTGGCCTAGAACCCTCCTGTGTCCACAGTTGCTGGGCCCCAAGTCTGCCTCTGCTCCCCTTTTGACAAGTCACTGCACCAGGCTCTCACCTGTGCTGGGCCTGAAGCACTCCTTCCCAAGGTCAGCCCTGCCGGACAGGCGAGCTAAGTTCCTCTGAACATGGAGAGCCTTGTGATCAGCTCAGGCCGGGCAGGCCGCTGCTGAGGAACCTGGAAGCTCCCATCCATCCAGTGTGGCAGTGCTGATACCAGGCCCAGGGCTGGGACTGCACTGTCATGGCCCTCACACCCTTGCTTGCCTGGTGTACTGCCCGTGGGGACAGGAGGTAGTCACATGTCTGCATGTGAATTCAAGGTCCAGAGGGCTCATTCCTCTAGCAGCATTTATTGTCACCCACTCCATCTGAACCAGTATTGGGCAAAAAAACAGAGGGTTAAGTGTTGGTCCCCACCTTACAGAGTTCCCAGACCCAAGGAGGCAACCAGGCATGGAAATAAATTTCTTGTTGGAAGTTAGGTCAGGGAGGGCTTCCTGGAAGAGGTGGCCTCGTGTCCAACCCTGCTTCCTGGCCACATGTGCCTGGGTCTATCCACAGGACAGAGGCTGATGGGAAGTCCTATGTCAAGTACCAGGTTATTGGAAAGAATCACGTGGCAGTGCCCACGCACTTCTTCAAGGTGCTCATCCTGGAGTCCACCAGCGGGCAAATCGAGCTGCGTTCCTACGTGATGCCCAATGCCCCTGTAGATGAGACTCTCCCTCTGGAGCGCTTCCTCGTGCCCATCGAGAGCATCGAGCGTGCCTCGGGGTTGCTCTTCGTGCCCAATATCCTGGCCCGTGCCGGAAACCTCAAGGCCATCACTGCTGGCAGCAAGTGAGGGTGAAGGACTCAAGACACTGGGGAGATGGGGTGGGTTCATATTAAAGATGGTTATTTTTGCAGACAAGTCTTGACCATCTCTGTTCCTGGTGATGCTCCATTTCCTGCTGTTTCTGCATCCTGGATCCATGAAATTGTCAGGTGGTCCAGGAACCCGCCTGGATGAGACCAGGTTGCAGGGCAGCCAGGGAGATGAGTATGGCTTCCTGGAAGAAAAGAACTTGGCTGGGACCTGGTAGTTAGGCAGCTGCCCCAGCCCCACGTGGGGCCTTCAAGAGCCAAGAAGATGATGATGGGCAGTTGTTTCCAACTGGCTGAGCAGGGTCTCAGGGACAGGCAGACTGGGGCTGTCAACCTACAGTCACCACCCTTGAGACTGATGGAGCAACAGAGCCTCCTCCACATGTTACCCATAGGGACATCATTTTATGTTGGCCTCTGGGATGGTTGCCGTGGCTGCTCTGTTCTTGTGGGACACTTTTCCCAGCACAGAAATGTTGTTGACACCCAGAGGGACCTAGGGCATCACCAAGGAAGCAGAGGCCCTGAATAGGGACAGACAGGTTACCTGGGGCTGTAAGACTACTACTGGCCCAGGACTTGCAACCTTTATGGCTCTGTGTCCTGTCCCTGCCACGAGTTTCCTGTGGTAAGGACCCCATCTTCAGAAAAGGCATTTAAGCTGAGGCTGGGAAGACAGCTCAGAGGTTAAGAGCACTGGTTGCTTTTCCAGAGGTCCTGAGTTCAATTCCCAGCATCCACATGGTGGTTGATAACCGTCTATACCTGTAGTCTCATGGAATCTGGTGCCCTCTTCTGATGTGCAGAAGTACATGGAATACTTAAGTCAATCTTGGGAGAAGGCACAAGGGTGGATCACAAGGAGGACTGGGTGCCTGTGCCTGTGGCTCACCTCAGTGCGGATGGTACGGCTGCCCTGGTTGGGGCATGTGTTGACATAGAAGTCGAAGAGGACACTGGGCTCAGACACTTCAAGGTTGGGGTCGGCATCCACTCCAGCTTCCAGCCCTTGGAGGCCCCCGAACACCACAAGAGCATGCCTGGTACCCAGAGACAGGGAGTCACCGACTTCGAGGCTCCACTGGGTACAGTCCCCAAACCCATATACAGTAGGGCCCAGTCCCTGCCCCAAGCAGCACCCACCTGAAGCTGGGCAGCTGGGCAGAGGCCATGCTGGAGCCACGTTCTGATGTACCAATGGTCAGGTCGTACCCATCCTGGAAGGGAGCCTCAGCAAACACGGCACCTGGGGGGGGGGCGCTCAGTGGGGTGCTGCTCTTGGCTGCCTCGCCAGCACATTGTACCCTGGGGTGACAGCTCAGGTACAGGAGGACATCTACTGCTCTCGGGGAGTTGCGGACAGGGAAAGGCAGAGTTGAAGCTTGGGCTGGGGAGCACACAGGGTGGGCGAGGAGGAGCACCAAGCCCTGGACCACGGTCGGCAGGCTGACACTGGCTTCAGAGGGCTTTCCTGGTTTGGGGTGTCCAGGGAGGTCCCTGTGTTGGCCTCTCCGGGTACTGGGTGCTGGGATGGCAGCCGGGGGCCAAGCACGACCTGCTCTCAGATGTTCTTAGCATCTGGACAGATGTTCAGGGAGAGCAGAGACGGCACCACCTAGACACCACACCATCTGGCAGGACAGACGGACGTTCAGGGAAGGAACTCTGTCCTTACTGAGACAGGAGGCCAGCCGGACAGTGTAGCCCCAGTAGAGACCGGCTTTGGTGCGGGGGTCCTGAGACGACACGACTGTCCCCTTGTAGGTCTTGCATTCTGGGGAATGAAACAGGCTGTGAGGACCAAGGAGACCAGGAGGTCGGTGGAGGCTCTAGGCCAGGCAACTGTAAGGGCCATGGACGCTTCCAGATACCTGGGGGGAGCTGCTTCTGGTTCAGTCGCACGGTCACGCGGAGTCCAGGTTCCAGTTTCTTGTCAATCTTTACCTCCTGCGGAGAAGCTAGAGGAAATGAGCGCCACACCTCCGAAGGGGCCAACCTTCTAAAAAACCCCCCGAGAACTGTGGTGCCAGGTCAGCCCGCCACCCTGTTTCTGGCACTGAGTAGGACCTGCTAAGAGAGACCATTCATGCAGAACAGTTACCACAGGGCACTGGTCAGAGACGGAAGCCCGGGGCTTAGGACATGGAGACAGGCAGTGTCCACAAAGAGATGAAGTCATAGGTTTCCTCCATGCGGTGGCTTTGCCACTTGTTAGCGGCAGAGTGTGAGGGGGTCACTTAACTCCTCATCTGCTGACCAGCAGACTATAAACAGGAGCTACTGTCAGACGGCTCATAGCTAAAGGCACCTGCCCCCAAACATGATGACCAGAGCTCACTCCCCACAGTGCGGGGAGAAAACACTTGTCAAGTCGTCCTCTGACCTCACATTACTCCTTGGCATGTGCATGCTTACACACACATTCACACCCATGTACACTAAAAACGAGAAATTAAAAAAATCACCTAACCCCAAACCAGCAAAGCTGAGGATGAACTTCAACAATAGAGCATAATTAAATCTCAGTAACAAATATAATAAACACACCACAATACTGGGTGTGGTCATGACTTCATCTCCTTTATTTTTCTTTTACGTGTATGGGTGTTTTGCCTACATGTATGTTTGTGCATCATGTTCATGCCTGGGGCCCATGGAGGCCAGAAGAGGGCATCAGATCCCCTGGAACTGGAGTTACAGTTGGTTTGTGAGCCACCAGGTGGGTGCTGGGAACTGAACCTGGGGTCCTCTGCAAGAGCAGCCAGTGCTCCTAACCACTGAGCCACCTCTCCAGCTCCCATGAGTTCACCTCTTAAGTTCTACTTTGGGTACTTCTCTGATCCAGTTATCAATAACTGCTGTTTCACAACAGGCCGACAGTCCGGGTCCATTCATATGTCCCTGCCTGTCTGCCACAGTGAGCAAGTGTCCTCAAGGTGGACCACAGCCTGCTTTCCATTCCTACCTTCTTCATTCCACAGTTGACCAAAGAGCCATGGCCTGCCTTGGTGGGCCGGTCCACCACAACGCCTTCTCGGAACTCGGATTCCTCGTCCTGACGCATGTGGTGAGGACTGTCCAAGGGGTTGAGGATCCCTGTGCGGGTCAGGAGGGTGATGTCAGGTCCAGACCTGCACTCAGGCCTGCTTTCCCACTGGGGTAAGTGGGGCAAGATAGTTTCTCAGTGCCTAGGATGAGCCCTGAGAAATGCGGCAGGCACAGCAGCCATACCTGCAAACTGCAGATCCTGGTGTTTGGGGAAGAACGCCTTTCTCAGGTACCTGGGGCGGAATGCAGCTGTCAGGACCTTCCTGGGGAGGCTGCTTCCCGGCTACATCCGAGGGGACACCACCCGCACCTCACCTGTCAGGACCTTCCTGGGGACACTACCCTCACCTTACCTGTCAAGACCTTCCTGGGGACACCACCCTCACCTCACCTGTCAGGACCTTCCTGGGGACACCACCCTCTCCTCACCTGTCAGGACCTTCCTGGGGACACCACCCTCACCTCACACTTACTGTGGACACTCCAGGTACTGCAGGATGCGGGCCAGCTGTACACACGCCTGCCCCTTCTTGCCAACTCCCTTGAATTCCCCTTCCACAGTCCTGGGAAGACAAAGACAGGGCTCAAGGTTCACATGCGGGGCTGGAGAGACGGCCTACCGGGTTAAGGGCTCCTGTTCCCAATCCTGAAAACCTAAGTTCCATGTCCAGAACCCGCATGAGGAGAGAGCTGACACCTGACTCCTGCACATTGTCTTCTTCGTTTATTTATTGTTTTGGGTTTTGAGACAGGGTTTCTCTGTTAACAGCCCTGACAGTCCTGGATCTCACTCTGTAGCCCAGGCTGGCCTTGAACTCAGAGATTCACCTGCCTCTGCCTCCCAAGTGCTGGGATTGAAGGAGTGTGCTGCCCCTGCCTGGCTCAAGTTCTCATCTGAGCTCACAACCACACTGGTGTGATATACACAAGCACCATAAATAAAAAAAGAAACGTGAGATAGAAGCAAGACGGAGCTAAGAGCTGAACGGCATGGAGCTTCAGTGGTAGAACAAGTACAAAACCCGGAGTTCAATCTCCAGCAGCAAGGGAAAAAAAATCCCAACTGCAGCTGCCTTTTGAGAGCGGCTGCCACCACTGTGAGAGGCCTCGCCTCGACAAAATAAGGATTATAATGTGGGCGTTTTAGGCAGGGCACTGTCAGAGAGCCGGGCAGTGACAAGGGACAGGACGAGTCACAGCCAACCCTGGTGGCCCTCCCTCCCTGGGGAGACTCACTTGCTGTCTTGGCCCGCCTCATCGAACACCACAATCTCGTCGACTCGGAAGATGGCACAGGCTCTAGCGATCTGGCCAGCCAGGTAGGTGCGAAGCTCCGGTGACTGGGCGTTGTCTAGGATGGAGCCCGGCAGGGCCACGCTCAGAGTGTAAGGCCGCCCTAGCAGGGTAGGGGTGCTCCTGGTCATCCTGACAGGCCGTGGCCCGACCTCTCCTCCCTTGCTCTGTCCCCATGGTCAGAGTAAGAGAACTGTCGGACTGGGAGGAGCTTGAGACCAACAAACTAGATCCCACCTCTTCTCTAAAGGTTCCAGTCTCCTCAGGAAGAAATGGACCAAAGTCTCCAAGGCTTCTCAAAGTAAGGCAGCCTGGAGAACAAGGCCAAGCAGTGGTCAGCAGCACCGGCCTACATCTGGATCCTGGCACTGCTCTAAGATACTCAGTTTACCAGCTGTCAAATGTAAATAAGAACAGCTAAAATCTGGCCGTTCTTACACAGGCCCTGAGATCAATTCCCAGCACCAACATGGCGGTTCAAATCTGTAACTATAGTCTCATAGGATCCAATGACCTCTTCTGGTTTTCAGATGTACATCCAGGCAAAATACCCATATGTGTAAAACACACAAATAAATAAACCTTTAAAAGTCAGTGAAAATATAATAAGCATTTGATATCATATAAGCTCCGGGAAGCATCAAGTCTGCCCTCTACCTGTAGGTTCCCCACTTATGGATTCAATCAACCCAGACTGGAAACAAATATATACACATTTATGCACACACATACACAACATGTGTAAGTCACTGATTTGTTGTGAGATAATCTTTTTTGTACACTGTGAAGATGTGTCTTTGCCAAGGTACCTTCTGATTGGTTTAATAAAGAGCTGAATGGCCAATAGCTAGGCAGGAGAGGATAGGCAGGATTTCTGGGGAGAGGGAGGAAGAGAAGGTGCCAGTGAACCTTGGACCAAGTCAGACATACAGAATGGAGGAGAGGTAAAAAAAGCCATGTGGCAGAACGTAGATTAATAGAAGCAGGTTAATTTAAGTTATAAGAGCTAGTTAGGGACAAGCCCAAGCCAAAGGCCAAGCTTTTACAATTAATAAGAAGTCTCCAAATCATTATTTGTGAGCTGGGGGTCCCAAAAGAAAGTCAAACAACACTGACTGTGTGGTGGTTTGTTTTTTATTTTGGGGTGGGGGAGTCTTACTCTAGTCCCCAGACTACTCTCAAACCCATGATCTTCCTGTATCAGTCTTCCTAGTGAGGGAATTTCGTACATCAGGTATAATGCTGAAATATTTACAAAAGAACCCCCTTTTATCTGTGTTAAACATGTTATTAATATATAGTAACAAGTATTCACAAGGCATTGTGCTGTATCATATGTTACAGGTGGTCTGAACTTGGCTCTCGGTATGGGGAGAGGGGATGTATCTGTAAAACTTCACCACCTGAAGATCCATGAGCATCTCCAAGCGGAAGGCTCCTGGAACCAGAGTTCTTCCCATTTACATGAGTATGGTTTGTCCCCCAGGAAAGTCAGATAAGTGTTCTGTCTGTAGTGACATTAAGTGGTGGGGTGGCTGAGATAGGAGATAGGTTGCCTGGCTGTGGAGGAGCCACCACATTCTCTCCCTCCTGGGGTTTCCTTATCAGAAAGAGGTAACACTTACACATCATTTCCAGGGGACCCAAACCCATGTTCAACAGCCTCACTGGTGGCTACTGAGCTCTAAAGGGTACAATGTTCCCACTCTCACACACCCACCAGTGAAAAAGGATACTATGAGCCCGGGACTAGCCTTGAACTCTTTATCTTCCTGCCTCAGCCTCCCAGGTACTGAGATCACAGCTGTGTGTATCACCACAACTAAAAAAAGATGGTCTCTCAGGGTAAATGTACTGACACAAAACACTCAGGGCAGTAACAGGAGATGAGGAAGGCCAGGTCCAGAGCATATAACCAGGACTCAGGGCTGTTACACTGCACATACAGGCTCTGTCCTGCCGCGGCACTAGTCATGTTAGAACAAGCCACAATCACAACCTGCTCAGTTTTTCTTTCTTTTTCATAGTTTTCTGTATCATTTTCAGCATGTATTAGGTATAATGGGAAAATAAAGAAAATTTTTCATTATGAAATTAAATTTAAAACGTAACTAAAGCACTCAGAAGGCTCAAGAGGTCTGAGCCAAGGGTAGTTTGGTGAGAGAATGCCTACCATGAATGAAGGCTCTGGGTTTAATCTTTAGTGCCTCACTGGGGGGGGGGGGGAGGAAGAAGAAGAAAGAGGGAGAGAGGGAGGGAAGGAGGGAGGGAGGGAGAAAAAAGAAGGAAGGGAGAGAGAGAAACAGAGAGAGAGGGAATGAGGAGCGACGGAAGCACGCAGGTTAGCTGCGAGGCTCGGCTTCAGGCCACAACCCGCGTCCTCCCCAGGCCCCAGCTGCCTACCTCGGTCGCTCCTCTGGGCAGCAGCCTCCTCCTCCTCTTGTTGCTTAGCCTGCTCCTCCTGGGCCCGCTGCCGCTCCAGTTTTTTCATTATTTTGAGGTCCTTCCACCTCTTTTTCTCCTCTTTCTCTGGAGAAGAATTAGTGGGGGAAGAGGGCCTTGGCATAGTGCGGAGAGTTCCCGCTCACTGGGCCAGTCTGGGCTCCAGGAGGCTGCCAGGGCAGCGCCACTGGATGGAGACCCAGAGAGGGCTTGGCGGGGCATTAGGTGGTCCGGGGGAAGGGAGGGCTCAGCACTCTTTCCACCCGGCGCCGGCCAGCCCTTACTTACTCTGCTGCTTCCATTTTCGCCATTCAACCCTTTGGCCGTGTTCACCCTGGAAGAGCAGGAGGAAGACTGAGAGGGGAGCATCGTTGCTGGCCTCCCGCCCTCTGAGTTCCCCAATGACACGCTGTAAGCAACCGGGAAGTTAAGGGATGAATTCCCATAGAACAAAGGGGGGAAACTGAGGAAAGGGGAGGAGAGGTCCAGCCACAACGTTGCCCTAGGAAACGGGAACAAGCCAGGAAAGGGCTCCCGAGCATGTCGCCCTGAGGAATGCAGCGCGGGCCAGCTAACCTCGAGAGCTCAGGCCTCGGGCGAGCAGCTAGGAGGGAGCACCCAGGTCGACACCACTGTGAGACGCCGCGGCTCCCCGGCCTTGCCCGGAACCCCACCTGCCGCCACTTACCGGGCCACACGGACGCTTCTTCGGGCGCTCCGCCATGTTTCCGGAGCACCACGCGCTTGCCAATCAGCCTCGCCGCTTCCGGCCACACCCCGGCGGAGCTGCCCAATCGCAGGCCCTGCGGCGTGTAGGGGCGTGGCCTAGGAGTCGGGAGGTGGGGCAGGACACGCCCCCTGCGGATGCGCTGGCAGCAAGCCTAAATGGCTCACATGCGGCCCTCCCGATGACATTCAGCTTCCACGATTTATGTAAGGAGACCCTACTGGAAATTACTTTAGGAGAAGTTTAATCCAGTGCTGCACTTTGTTCATTTGCACTTTCTTTTTATTTATCCATTCAATCATTTTCCTGGGAATCCAACTAAGGGCCTGACATATGCTAAATCAAGTGCTCTATCAGTGGCCTACATTCCCAACCCTGCCTAGACTTTATTCTTTATCACTTTATTTAAGTGTGGTTGTTTAAATTAAAAAAAAATTATTTAAGATAGGGTGTTACTATGTAGCTTGGACTGACCTCAAACACAGGATCACCACCATCAACCTCCTGAGTGCTTTGATGGATTGATTAATTTTTGGCAGGCTTGAGGATCAAATCCAAGGTCTCCAGCATGCGAGCACTCTACCACTGAGCAACATTCCCTGTCCCCTTTAAAGTAATATTTTAAGTTTAAGAAAAAATGGGAAGATAGTTATGAAAGTGGTTCCCCTAAAAACTTTTCTGCCTGGTAGTTTTGTGTTAACTTTTTGTTTTGTTTTGGTTTCTCTGTGTATCCCTGGCTGTCCTGGAACTTGCTCTGTAGACTAGGCTGGGCTCAAATTCAAAGATCCACCTGCCTCTTGAGAGCTGAGATTAAAGGCATGTGCTACCATACAAAGCCTGTATTAACATTTTAGAATGATCTGGTACTTAGTTACATTTGGGGAAGATACTGACACATTATTATCAACCAAACAACATTCTCTCTTGAGTTACACTTTCTTTTTGTCTGTTTTGCTTGCTTTGGTTTTGTTTGTTGAGATAGTGTCAACTGCCTCAATCTCCCAAGTGTGGAAATTAAAGGTGAGTAAGCACCATGCTCTCTGGGTTTTGACTTTACTTATTTTATGTATTTATTTATTGGTTTTTCGAGACAGCGTTTCTCTGTGTAGTTTTGGTGCCTTTCCTGGAACTCACTTGGTAGCCCAGGCTGGCCTTGAACTCACAGAGATCCTCCTGGCTCTGCCTCCTGAGTGCTGGGATCAAAGGCATGCTCCACCACCGCCCAGCTACTTGTTTTATTTATATGCGTGTTTCATCAGCATGTATGTCTGTGTACCACAGGCTTTTCTGGTACCTGAGAAGGCCAGAAGAGAAAACTGGATCCCCTGGGACTGAAGTTACAGGGAGTTGTAAGCCACCATGTGTGTGCCGGGAACTAACCCAGGTCCTCTGAAGAGCAGCCAGTTCTCTTAACCGCTGAACCATCTCTCCAGCTCCCAGGTCACTTCTTTGAAGGTGGGTTGGGGGGCGGTGTGTGACTCAGGGTTCACTGTGTATCTCACACAGGCCTTGATTCAAGATCCTCTTGCCTCAGATTCTTGAGTGCTGGGATTATAAGTGTGCACCAAAAACTGGGGGTAGTAACATATGCCTTTAATCCCAGCACTGGGGAGGCAGAGGCAGAGGCAGGCAGATCTCTGTGAGTTCCAGGACAGCTAGAGCTACATAGTGAGACCCTGTCCCAAACAAAACAAAACAACAGCCAAAACAAAAAAGCAAGCCAGGTGTGCACCACACAGCCAGCTTCACAATCACATCTGTATACTATGAGTTATGGGCAGATTCTGGGATGATTCATGAGAAATGAGATCTTTGGTCAGACTGTTCTGTTTATCTTTATTAATGTGTGTGCATGTCTTTCTGTGTCTGTATGTATACTCTCCACCTTTGAGGCAAGATTGTTCCCTGAGCCTGGGGCTCATGGTTCTGCCCAGGCTGGAAGCTCCCAAGAGTCTCCTGTCTCCACCACATTCCTAGCTGGGGTTAAAGGCATGTGTGGGACACACAGCTTGTAATGTCAGTGCTGGGATCTGATCTCTGCTCCTCCAGATTGTATAGCCATCTCTCCAACCTAGGTTTTGGTTTTGAGACAAAGTCTCATGTATCCGCATTGAACTCAAAATGCAGCAGAGCCAGACCTTGAACTCCTGGTCTTCCCTGCTCCACCTCTGGAGTAAAATAATGGGTGTGTGCCATCAGGCCGGGTCTTTGTCAGGAACTTTAAGAACTCTATGAGTTTACCCTCTACAAGACTTTATCGTCTTGCCATGTGGTGCGGCAGAGGCCTTCAAGCCTGAGCCCTTGAGGTTGAATGTTGGTTCACAATCCTCCCTCTGCACCGGCAGCAGTACCGTGTGGCTTTGTGTCTCTGACACCAAGCGTGTTCCAGTGACGATTCTTGGCTGGGATGCAGCTCAAGAGTTATGAGTGCTTGTCTAGCATGTGTATGCAAAGCCATGAGTTCAATACTTAGCACTGCCAACAAAACAAAACACAAAATCAAGCCAGGACTGATTATAGTTTAGGCTTATAATCCTAATACTCAGGAGGCAGAGACAGGAGGATTGCCATGAGTTTGAAGCCAACCTTGGCTACAGTGTGACACTGACCTCTCCTGGCAACTTCCAAAAAGAAAAATATCATTGGCTTTATGATTGAACTGAAAGTCCAGTCCCACCCCATTCCCCGAGGACAGTAGAGGGGATGGGGCGGCCTCAAAGCTCTGACGCTAACCCCAGGTCCAGAGGAGCTTTATGTGATTAACAAAAACCACTCCCATCTATCACAAAACTTCATGTTGTAGGAATTCTGTTCCAGGAGAAAACTGTTTTGTTGTTTTGTTTTGTTTCATTTCGTTTTTTGTTTTTTGAGACAGGGTTTCTCTGTGTAGTTTTGGAGCCTTCCCTGGAACTTACTCTGTAGCCCAGGCTGGCCTCGAACTCACAGAGATCCGCCTGCCTCTGCCTCCAGAGTGCTGGGATTAAAGGTGTGTACCACCACCGCCTGGCGAGAAAACCTGTTTTAAAGTTCTTATGTTCCCATCATTTCTCTAGGTTCAAGAAAACCTGGCTCCTAGTGCAACCTTCCGTGGGGATTTAGGACTAGAGTGGTTTTAATGAGACAACTGGGATCAAATCCCACTTCTCTGCCAGGTGTGGAACGTGCTGTAATCTCAGTACCCTGGAAGCAGAAGCAGGAGGTTCACAAGTTTGAGTTTCAGGCCTGTCTAAGACCCCTGGCCAAATCCAACCTCACTTCCACTTTAGGTCAAGCACTCACTGGCCAGAGTGGCTCCCACACACTGCCTCCTGCACGCTGCCTCCCCCCCCCCACTGCCCTCCCGCACACTGCCTCCCCCCATGCTGCTTCCCCCATGCTGCCCTCCCCTCACACTGCCTCCCCCACACTGCCTCCCCCCACACTGCCTCCCCCACACTGCCTCCCCCCACGCTGTCCCCCCATGCTGCCCCCCCCACTGCCCTCCCGCACACTGCCTCCCCCCATGCTGCCCTCCCCTCACACTGCCTCCCCCCACACTGCCTCCCACCACACTGCCTCCCCCCACACTGCCTCCCCCCACACTGCCTCCTCAGCAGACTGTTGGGAGTTGCTGGTAAGCCTGGACCAGTGGAGCTGCTCACAGCTGCCCCTCCTACCTCTGTGCATACACCAGGCTGTCCTTGAACTCCTATGAAGATGTCTCCCAGCCCCCATCCCCATCCCCACACACAAACACCCTAACCCAGCCTTCAGCCTGCACCCTCTGCGGGTGAGGAACATAGCAGACAGTGGAGAGTCTGGGTTGCCATGAACAAGCCCTGTGACTTCAGATGAGTTCCAAGTTCCCCGTGTACGTACACACACACACACACACACACACACACACACACACACTTCATAGGGAAGGTGAAGGTGTGGGGTCTGAGGTTCTCTGGGGTCCCTTCCAAACTGTTCCAAGCTCTGTTCAGCAGGCAGGTCCAGAGGAAGAGAGAGGCTGCCTCGAGGGCTCTAATAACTTAAAACTTTATTAGGAACAAAAGCAATCAAGCCAGAAGCAATGTCCTGAAGTCACATGAGCAGAGACGGAGAGCCCTGAGCCTCGGCAGGGCTAAGTTAAGGCTGGGGTGAGGCTGGGACTCCAGGCCTGGTACTCCATCTCAGGCAGAGAGGCCAGAAATAACCACAACCCTCAAGTAACCCACAGAGGAGTAGAGTGAGGCTCAACCCAAGACAGCAGTCCAGACACGATGGGGAAAGATTGCTGAAACCCCCAAGTAAATGGCCTCTTTCCTGGAAGCATGTCCAGTCACAGAGCTGGGCCCTCTAGTGCCATCCCTGGGATCGGCCCAGCTGAGCCCCACTGTGTGGGGAGGGCTGAGGAGCCTCAGGACTGGAGCTCTCTCTTCCACTTCTGCAGCCTCTCATCCATGGCCTGGAGTGTGGCCTCATCCTGCAAGACACACAGTGAGCCTTCTCTCACCCTCCCTGGTGGCTAGCCAGGCCCATCGAGGTTCTCCCAGCCTTTCCTCACCTTCACAAAACAGAAGCGGATGTAGTGGTCGAAGTCCTTCTGATGGGGTTGACTGAAGAAGATGGAGACAGGGATGGCCACCAGGCCCTGGGGAGGAGGAAGCCCATGTGTGCATAGAGCCTTGAGACCCGAGACATCGGCTCAGGGGACAGAGTAGAGGCTCAGGGTGCCCCTCCACCTGCGGCGATGGTCAGGAGAGAAGCCCCAGGGCATTCTACTAGGTTCCTCCCGGGGTGCAGAGAAAGACAGGGACTGGAGGAGAGACTGCAGCACTCTGGGGGAAAGCTAAGTTTGAACCTCAGTAGTCTGCGCAGGCAATGATAGCAAACGGCCTAGACCCTCCCTCACCGCGTAGGAGAGACGGCCCGGCTGGGAGAAGGGCAGGGACTCCTGGGGCCAGCATGGCCTCTTCGCGCCAGCGAAAAGGGCTGTGCCATCAGCCTTGCATCCGGAGTCATGGAAACGGTCCGCTGACTGGACACCCTGGACCAGGGCACGGCCTGTGCATCTCCACCGACTGGCCCTGACAAGAGGCCCAGCCTACCTTGGTTTTGATCATCCACTTGGCAAAGCGTCTGTCGTAGGGCTCATCCGCAGCACCAGGCAGGTCGGGCATCTTGCTCTCTGCGGCAACAGAAGAGGTCATGCTGAGTCCTAGCCAACTTTGGTACCTCCCCACATCCCGAGTGGCCTGGCCAGTGCCACTCACTGAAGCCTGAGATGTCTGCAATGAGGAAGTAGCTGCCCTGGGACATCAAGGGCTTGAGGCCCACCAACTGCAGGCTACGGATCATGTGGTCTCTGTGCAGCTGCATGGCCTGTGGGAGCTGTAAGAAGTAACTGCTGGGTTGTCCGAAGTGTTGCTGCTCCCGCTCAAAGCACCGGGCTACGGCGGCCTGGACAAGGCAGATGGGAGGACAGGTCAGCTGTGGCCGGTCTAGGGGCTTTCACTGCCCCTCTCCCTCTCGCCATGTCTCGAACCCTCACCGGGTGTTTTCCTCCCCTCCTCACCTGGCCCTGGGTGGGACAATGGAAGACAGAGTTCTGATGCACAGTCCGAAGGTGTTTCATGATGTTATCTGGACCCAAAACCCAGCCCACCTAGACCAGAACACAGTCAGTGAGGGACGCGGGGCCAGAGGCGCCCTTTCTTAATCCTCCCACGCTGTCACCTGCCAAGTGACCACACTTACCTTCCAGCCGGTGGCACTGAAGCTCTTGCCTGCGCTGCCGATGGTCAGGGTTCGTCCCCACATGCCAGGGAGGCTGGCTGCCCGAGGCCAAGAAGAGCAAATGCTGAAATGGGGAAGGTGGAGGGAGGGGACCCAGGGACAAGCCTCTCAACTGAGGACTGGTACCCTCTAAGCTGCTGCCAGCACCCATTCCATTTCCTGCCCCTCACAGCCTCAGGAAGCAGATGCTACCGAACTCCTCAGACCTCAGGGAGGGGAAGTCCCTGCCCATGGTCACACCAGGGCACAGTTCCACAGCCCTGGGTCCTGACCCCCAGGCTTAGGCTGCTCCCAGCTTGGGCTCAAGCCCTGCTCACGTGTCCAGGGGAAGCTGCGGCAGGCCCAGCTCACCGATGCTGATGTGCTGGTGCCCATCGTAGACCAGCCACTGGTAGACCTCGTCAGAGATGCACAGGACATCATGCTGCCGGCACAGGTCGGCCACCAGCTCCAGCTCTGTCTTAGAGAACACCTGTGGGATCCAAGGTCACGGGTGTGCAGCTGAGACAGTCCCCAAGTGCAGAGCCTGCTCAGAGGTAGAGTCCAAGACCCTACCAGGTCCTAAGGCTCCTCTGGACGCCCCCTTTGACCAGCTCTGCAATACTGACCCTGTGGGATTGGTCTGGATCCCACTGTACAGAGAGGTCAAGTCACTGTTCCAAAACCACCAGAAAGTGGTGAGACATTCAGCCCATGCACCTAGCACCTCAGGGAGGGTTGGGTTTAAGGCATACAACCCTCCCATTTCACACGTGATCAGAAGGGAAACAGCTTGCAGAAGTCTCTGAATGCACCCCCTGGTACCTTTCCCAGAGGGTTGTTGGGTGTGTTGAGGACCAGAGCCTTGGTACGAGGTGTGAACTTGCTCGCCAGTTCTGTGGGGTCCAATTGCCAGTCATTGGTGGATTCCAATTGTCCCTTAGGAGCAGGGCTCTGCAAGAGGAGGTGGGACAAGCAGCAGTATTTACTTTCCTGACAGCAACTCCTGTCCATATGCATCTGCCTCCATCTCTCTCCTTTCTGCTCTGGACTCCACCTCCACACCTTCCCAGCCTTGTCCCATGCCCTAGGATCTAGCCCAGCTCAGATCTTGGGTCCCTCAACCACCCATAACCACCCAGCATTCCTTACCAGCCTTAGCCAACCCATAACCACCCAGCATTCCTTACCGGCCTCAGGGACACAAACACGGGTCGACCTCCAGCCATCAGGGTCATGGGTTCATAACAATCAAAAGCAGGTTCTATGATGATGACCTGGTTCAAGGGTCAGATTAGCAGGGGTCAGCACTGCTCTGAGCTAGCTCATCCCACCCCATTCAGGTTTCACCTCTCACCTCATCGCCTTCGTCCACCAGGGCCTGGAAGGCTGTGAACAAGGCCCCATAGGCACCCACTGTCACCAGCACATTCTTGAGTGGGTCCAACTCCTGTCCCAGCAGCTTGCCAAAGAAACTTGCCAGGATCTTTGTCAGTGGTGGGTAACCCTGCCAGGACAGCAGGGTCAGGCACCCAGGATCAGCCTAGTCTCCTTCAACTCAGCTGCACCCAGGCCATCAAGAACTTTCTAGCAAAGTCAGCTTTCTTGGGCTGAATTGTTGTATCTCCTCCAGCAGCCTTGGTCATGGAGTCTGACCCAGAGCTGGGATGTGGGGAGATCCTGACATGGTGTTTGTCTTCATCTGTAGTACAACGGAACCTCACACTTCTTTGTGTGTTTAAAAGGTACATTTGTGCTCACCTGACCCACACCCCCAGCAGCCCTGGAGCCTCAGGTTATTTATTTGGGTGCATTCCCTGAGGAACAAAGGTTATAGAACACGAGGTTCAAGAATAACATTTTTTCCTTTAAAAAAAATTGCTAGGTGCCGGGCATGGTGGCGCACACCTTTAATCCCAGCACTCAGAAGGCAGAGCCAGGTGGATCTCTGTAAGTTCAAGGCCAGCCTGGGCTATAATAGACTGGGTTCCAGGAAAGGCTCTAAAGCTACACAGAGAAACCCTGTCTCAAAAAAAAAAAAAAACCTTAAAAAAGAAATTGCCAGGCAGTGGTGGCACATGCTTTAATCCCAACTCTTGGGAAGAAGAGGAGGACTATTCTCTGTGAGTTTGAGGCCAGCCTGATTTACAAAGCAAGTTCCAGGACAGCCAAGGCTGTTAACAGGAGAAACCCTGTCCCAAACAAAACAAAACAAAATTTGCCAGGTGGTAGTGGTGGCATACACCTTTAATCCCAGCACTTGGGAGGTAGAGCTAGGCAGATCTCTGTGAGTTTGAGGCCAGCCTGGGCTACACAGTGAGTTCCAGGACAGCAAGGACTACATAAAGAGACGCTGCCTCAAAGAAAAATTATTGTGTGTGTGTGCCCATGTGTATCATAGGAAGTCAGTGGACATATGGAGGTCAGAGGACATTTAGTTGGCTCTCTCCTTCTTCTTATCCTTTTTATATTATTTTATTCTCTCTTTAAGATTTTATCTTATTATTTATAAACTATTTTTTCTATGACTGTCTATACCCATTTTCTCTTCTTTTTTAAGCTTATGCACATTTTTAAACACACTGTAACATGTTTTGAGGGTTTTTTTCTATCTGGATCTGTCTTTACCAAGCCAGAAGTTGGGTGCAATGTTTTCTTTGGGCTTTCTTTGCCAGATTACAATTAATGACATGGAGACTTATTATTAATTATAAAAGCTCAGCCTTAGCTTAGGCTTGTTCCTAACTAGTTCTTTCTTTCTTTCTTTTTTTTTAAGATTTATTTATTATGTATACAGTGTTCTGTCTGCACATACTCCTGCAGGCCAGAAGAAGGCACCAGATCTCACTACAGATGGTTGTGAGCCACCATGTGGTTGCTGGGAATTGAACTCAGGTCCTCTGGAAGAGCCGACAGTGCTCTTAACCGCTGAGCCATCTCTCCAGCCCCTAACTAGTTCTTATAACTTGAATTAACCCACATTTTTAATCTACGTGCTTTCACACACTCGTTACCTCATCTCCATTTTGCCCATCCTGCTTCCCCTGGATCTGGCTGGCAACTTCTCCTTTCTCTCACCCAGAGCTCTTTCCCTACAAGTCCCACCTGACCCTTTCCTGCTAGCTAATGGCCATTCAGCTCTTTATTAAACCAGTCACAATGACTCAGTGGTTAAGAGCATATCTTGCTCTTTCAGAAGACCTGGGTTCAATTCCCAGCACCCATAGAAAGCAGCTCACAACCACCTGTAACTCCAGCTCCAGGGGAGTCTGCCACCCCTGACCTTCCAGAGCACCTGCCGTCATGTGCACATACCCACATACAGATACACACATCATTAAAAATAACAAAAATAGCACTGGGCGGTGGTGGCACACGCCTTTAATCTCAGCACGAAGGGGGCAGAGGCAGGCGGATCTCCGTGAGTTCGGGGCCAGTCTGGGTTACAGAGTGAGTTCCAGGAAAGGCACAAAGCTATACAGAGAAACCCTGTCTCAAAAAAACCAAACCAAAACAAAACAAAACAAAAAAACAGGCAGTGGTGGTGGCCCACGCCTTTAATCTCAGAATTTAGGAGACAAAGCAGCCAGATTTCTGTGAGTTAGAGGCAGCCTGTTGCAGAATATTTGTTTAACTATGCAAAGATGTGTTGCATTTGTTTAATTATGTAAAGTTGTGTTGCTGTTTTACCTTGCCTACCTAAGACACCTGATTGGTCTACTAAAAAAGCTGAATGGCCAATAGCAAGAGAGGAGGCATAGGTGGGACTTCCTGGCAGGGAGACTAAACAGGAGGAGGAATTTAGGCTCAAGGAAGAAAGAAAGAAGAAAGAGAGACATGGGGGCGGGGGCGCGGCCAGCCAGCAACAGAGGAAGCAGGAAAAGTAGGACGACAGAATGAAAGAAAGGTAAAAAGCCCTGGGGCAAAAAAAATAAAGTTAAGGCCGGGCGGTGGTGGCACACGCCTTTAATCCCAGCACTTGGGAGCAGAGACAGGAGGATCTCTGTGAGTTTAAGGCCAGCCTGGGCTACAGAGTGAGTTCCAGGAAAGGCGCAAAGCTACACAGAGAAACCCTGTCTCAAAAAACCAAAAAAAAATAAAAAATAAAAATAAAAAAAATAAAGTTAAAAGAACTAATGGGACAAGCCTAAGCTAAGGCCCAGCATTCATAATAATTCTCCATTTCTTTATTTGGGAACTGGTTGGTGGCCCAAAGAAAAATCCAACTATATCAGCCTGGTCTACAGAGTGCGTCCAGGACAGCAAGGGCTACACAGAAAAACCCTGTCTCGGAACTCCCTCCCCTCCAAAAAGGCACTATTCTAGTCCAATGTTGGCAAGTATATATTGTGTGGCCCTTACAGAGCAGCTGGGATTTAGTCTAATGCAATCAACAGCCCATCTCTCAGGGGTTGGCCGAGGTATCACCTCCTCCTAGAAGCTCCCCCTCCCACTACCATGTTCCACGTCCTCCTTCCTCCCAGGCTGGACCAGATGCTTTGATCGTGAAGGGTTCCCGATCTGCCTTCTGCACTGGGACCTGAGGCACAGGACACAGGAGCCTCTCAGTAATGGAGAATGCTGAACTCAACCTCCTGGGCTGCACCCCACGAGCCTTGTCACCTATGTGGTGTTGGTGCCTGTCCTTCAGGACCTTCAGGAGATGCAGGAGACTCACAAATGCCTTGGTGTACTGGTTCAGCATGAAGTCCCCACTGACGGCCTGCTGAAAAGCTTGCACAGCGAAGTCCGGAGGTGGGAAGTCGGGGAAGCCCTGACCCAAGTTCACGACATCATACTTTTTGGCCAGTTCAACAAACTCCACCCTGGCAACAAACAGAGAGTGAGCCCCCAGGCCGCCTCCCGGGAATGTTTCTGCCTGTCTGCAGGGCAGGGTGAACATGCATGAGACCACGCTAGAAAGACAGGTAACATATCTCTACCCCCACCTGGGGGTATTTTATTTTAAGGTGTCAGGCCCTGTACCAATTATATGGCTCAACCCAGGAGACTTCAAATTTTGGCCATGCCATGGTAAGAAACATTTGTATCCAAAACCATGTGACTGGCAAGTTAGGGACTCCTGCTACGGCCTCTCCCATCTTACCCTCTCGCTCTGTCATTCCTTCCCCACTGTGCTGGAGAGCAAGCGAGGCAAAGCTCCACCCCTGAGCCACACCCTCGATGCGATGCTGCCTTATACTTTAGAGGCGCCTACTGAACGGGCCGTGGTGATGCGTGACTCAGAGGCCAAAAAGGGATTTCCTAACCTGTACTGTATCTGTCCCCAGCACAATGTGAAACACTTGGCTCACATCACCTCCTGGTGGCCTGTGTGACTCACTGTGCTCTGGGTCACTCCGAGGACACAGAGCTGGGTGCCAGGCAGTGCCAACCTGCTCCTTTGGATCTTGGCAATGGCCTCCCTAATAAGCTGGTGAGGTCAGTAGAGCACATTCGTACATTCTCTGAGTCTTTGCACTGTTCTGCTGAATTAAATGACCCTGCGAGGCTGTCAAGGGGATCAGGAAGTGTGTGTGTGTGTGTGTGTGTGTGTGTGTGTGTGTGTGTGTGTGTGTACATGTGAAGGTCAGAGGACAAACTTGGGTGTCACCTCTCCAACACCTTCTACCTTTTTGTTTGAGGCAAGATATCTCATTGGTCTGGAATTCTACCATGTGAACCTGACCAGTTGGCCAGAGAGCTCCCAGGGATCCACCTGTGTTGTGGAATATTATTTTAACTAGACAAAGATGTGGTACATTTGTTTCTGCTGCATTTGTTGAATTATGTAAAGATGTGTTGCTGTTTCACCTTGCCTGCCTAAGGCACCTGATTGGTCTAATAAAAAGCTGAATGGCCAATAGCTAGGCAGGAGAGGGATAGGCGGAGCTGCTGAGCAGAGAGAATAAATAGAAGAAAAGAGCAAGCAAAGAGAAGAACAAGAGGAGGAGAGAAGAAGGGATGTGCCTGGGGCCAAAGCCAGGCAGGCGCCAGCCAGCCAGAAATGGAGAAGTAAGATATACAGAAGAAAGGTAACGAGCCCCGAGGCAAAAGGTAGATAAAGAGGTTAAATTAAGTTAAAAGAGCTAGCCAGTGGGCTGGAGAGATGGCTCAGAGGTTAAGAGCACTGACTGTTCTTCCAGAGGTCCTGAGTTCAATTCCCAGCACCCACATGGTGGTTCACAACCATCTGTAATGAGATCTGGCACCCTTGTCTGTGTACATAATAAATAAATAAATAAATAAATAAATAAATAAATATATAGCCAGAAATGTGCCTAAGTTAGTCTCTGTCACGATTTGGGAGCTGGTTGGTGGCCCAAAAGAAAGAGACTGATACACACCTGTCTCTGCTTCACCAGTGCCAGGATTACAGATGCTGGAGAGGTCATCACTCTCCTGAATAGGCCATCTTTCCAGCCCCTAAACTAACAGCCAAATAGTCAGAACCACAGACTACAACGTGTGTCTGGGATTGGATCTGTAGTGGACAGTACTGCATCTAAACCCAGGTGTGGGCCATGGCAGGACCATGGACAGAACACATCAGGTATGCTTGGTAAGGGGATCTAAAGGTGTCTGTTGGAGAATCAGCTTTATCACTGCTTGGTGCGTGGCCCCCAGAGTTTGGGGGAGATTTAGCTATATCACTACTTGGTGTGTGGCCCCCAGAGTGTCTCTGTGACTGTCTTCTTGTGGTCTTTCAGGGCAGGACTTCATTTAACTATAGCTGAGCTGTGGTGCCTGCCCGGCCACTTAAAAGACGCATGGTCTAGTGTGACCCAGAAGGAGAGCGAGCGAGGCTTGGGAGGACCCCCGGGCTTGGCTCCCTGGTTCCCAGCCACAGGGCATCCGAGGAACTTTGTGAAATACAAACGCTGCCTGTAAAGGAAGTCTAAAGGAAAGGTGGTCCCCACTTCTTCTAAAACCAAAATCCAAAACATTTTTCCCCTTGAGATGGCATCTATCTCTGCAGCCCAGGCTGGCCTAGAACTCACTATGAAGCCTAGGTTGGCACCGAATTCACCATCCTCCTGCCTCTGCCTCTTGAGTGCTGGGATTACAGGCATATGCCACCATATCTGGCCAATTATTTATTTAAATGTTTTTAATCTTTTAAAATATTTAATTTATGTGTATTCAATATTTAAATTTATGTGAATTTAAAAAAAATAAATAATATTTAATGTATGTGAACACAAGCACATGGGTGTCAAGAGTCCAGAAGCGGGTGTCGGACACCCTGGAGTTGGAGTTGTAGGCAGTGAGCCACCCGATGTGGTTGCTGGGAACCACACTCCAATCCTTTACGAGAGCGCTACGGCTCTTAACCACTGAGCCACTTCTCTGGCCCCTTGTCTGCTTTTGAAAAAGAGTTCCACTGTATAATCAAGGCTGATCTGAAACTCTCATGGTAGATTCCAAACTCATGGAGATCCACATGCCTCTGCCTCTGGACTGCTGGATACAGTCATGAGCTACTGTATGTGGCTTTGTCTTTTAAGCTTTGGGTGTTGACTTGCACCCTGGCTGACCTGGAATTCTGTAGCTAGGCTGGCCTCAAGTTTGTGGTGATCCACTTGCCTCTGCCTCCAGAGCATGAGGATTACAGTACATGTCTTCATACCCAGCATTTCCCCCCAAAATCAAGGTTCCATTGTTGCTCAGGGACCTGGAACTCCTCCGTTCAGGTGACCCCAGAGCCTCTCCAGTAGCTGGGAGGGTCAAGTGCATGCTTCTGCACTGTGATGGTTATTCTTGGTTGTCAACTTGACTACATCTGGAATTAACCAAAACCCAAGTGGCTGGGCACACCTGTGAGGGATTTTCCCTTAATTACATCATTTGACCTGGGAAGACCCACCTTTAATCTAGATCTTTCAAGGCTGGAAGAGCCACCCTTAGTCTGGGCCACACCTTCTGCTCGCGCCTGTATAAGGACGTGGAGGGGACCTTTTGCTCCTTGCTTGCTTGTTCTTGCTCCCCTTCCGAGTCCATTCCCTCACTGTATTACAGCCTACCTGTAGAACCCAGAGGAGCTGGGCAAGTGTCTTGATCTATGCCTCTCTCCTTATTCCCTCGAGATAAGACCTCTGGCTGAACCTGGAGTTAGGGTGATGAAGAGCAGGCCCTGGCAATCCCCCTGTCTCTGTTCTGGTGGCACTAGGGTTACAAACAGGCATGGCTGTGCCCAGCTTTGTGGGAATATGAGTACTAGGATCTGAATGCAGACTCTAGCACAGACCACAGACACTTTCGCCCACCATCTCTCCAGCCACAAGGAAGCATTTTTTTTTTTTTTTAAATGCTTCTGGTCTCCAATTGGTTGAATCCCCAGATGTGTGGAAGCCATAGGTATGGAGCAGAGGATCAGTTAACATCTGTGGGAGCCATGGCCTGCTGCCTGATTTGAGGCTGTTGCTAGTCTACAAGGCCCTTCAAGGAGGTAAAATCATCTCCATTTTGAACCAGTGTGTCTCCTGCTCAGCATCACAGCCAAGCAGGGGGCTGCTGAGACCTAAGGCTGGTCTGCTACCTTGGGTCTTGTCTCTCCTGTGCTGCGGCTGTCACTACCCATCCTGGCTACACTGAGTTACTACAAATCAGGGATGGTAAGCCCATGGGAGAAGGGACACCCAGACACCTCCCAACCCAAAAGTCAGCTCACCAGGGGTTGTGATCAATCCCATTCAGCCTTCGAGCCGGCAGCTGTTTGGCCATGGTGAGCTGGGTACAGAGAAGGGAAGTCCAATATGAGAATCGTGTGGAGTGTGAGCAACCCTACAGTGGCTTTACGGTCACAACCCCGCCCTCCGCTCTCCTGGCATGGGTGGAGACCCAGGCTCAGGTAGCCAGATTGGCTGGAACCTGCTCTCCCAGACTGCTCTTGCTGACTTCCGGCCGGGCTCTATCACCCTTTTATCTTCTCCCACACACTAACAGGGGCCTGTGAGGGTAGAGTGTACCTGTGCTGACTCTGTGTGTCCTGAGAGACAGCCCTGACAGCCAGGTTACAGGTGATTCCAGAAGGGCTGAGGAAGAGGAATGTGAGGAGGGGACAATGGTCACTTGTGTTGGCAAAGGTCATCCTAGTGTACATACACTTAGGATGATCTGGCTGGTTCCTTGAGCAGACGAGAGCTTGGAGTGGGCATGCGGGTAGTGTACTCCAGGTCACACAGCAAACTGATTGAGACTCAGGGCTGCTGACTCCAGGCTAATTTTGGACTCTGGTGAGAGGGTTGCTCACTTAGGCCCAGGAGGGAGCGGTGCTAGGTGACCCCAACGCGTGGAGGCCACCTGCTGCGGCTAGTCGAAGATCATGCTTGTGGGTCAAGATCTGCTGAGTTCCCATAGCTACCACCAGGGCTGGTAAGCTCATCTGCACACAGCACATGGAGACATGAGGCACAGAGGCTCAGAGAAGAAGCTACGGCGGAATCTGTCACAGCGGCTGTGGCAATAATCTTGGCACCAGGCCCTGCCCTGGAGAAGCCTTAGGTCATGTGTGGTGTGTAAGGCTTCTCGGCAGCCTCAGAGTCCTGGGCATGGGGACGAGATGGGACCTGGCACACAGCATCTTTGCCAGCCCTTTGCCCTGCCCCTCCACTGACTCCTGGAAGGTGTCACTGGGCTAGCACCCACAGTGGCGACCACCAAGCTTACAAGAGGACGGCCCTGAGGAGACCACCTCAGTATGATCAAAATGTCAGGGGCGATTTTCTTTGGTATGTTGGTTTTGCTTTTCTACTTCCCAGTTTATATTTGGTTTTCTGATTTGTACAGAGATCACTTTATTTGATTGATTGGGTTTTAGAGTTTTTTTGTTTTGTTTTGTTTTGTTTTTTGAGACAGGGTTTCTCTGTGTAGCCCTGGCTGTCCTGGAACTCGATTTGTAGACCAGACTGGTCTGGAACTCACAGAGATCCACCTGCCTCTGCCTCCCAAGTGCTGGGATTAAAGGTGTGCACCACCACACCTGGCTTAGCATTTTTTAAATTATAGTTTGTTCATTTTGTGGGGGTACACATGCCTGTCACAGCAGGTGTGTGGAGGTCAGGGACAACTTGCAGGAGTCGTCTCAGCTCCTACTGTGTGAGCCCCAGGCACCCAACTCAAGTCATCAGGATTGGTGGCAGGTACCTGCAGCTGACGAGCCACCTCTCAGGCCTTGACTTTCATTTCTGGCTCTTTTTTTGGTTCTTGACTGATTCTAACAATTGCATACTTCACACCGTATCTGTTCTGAATTTGAGCCTGTCCATAACTCACAGCTCCAGCTTATTATCATTTCCCAAATTCATCCCTCTAGCAGCAGAACCTCTCCCTGTGGACAACGGCATGAAGGCAAGTGTGTGGAATGACTATTGGACTCAGGGTGGAGCAGAGAGAGAAGAGAAGAGAATGAATGAATGAATGAATGAATGAATGAATGAATGAATGAAGGCAGCCTGACAGAGTGTTGAGGGACAGGCTGGCATGAGGGAAGGGAGGTTGTGGTGGGGAGGTGTGGAAGGTGCAGGGCACAAGGGCACAAACCTACAGATGAACAGAAATTAGTGGAATCAAATGGGTTGGAGAAGGAGGGAGATAATCGGAACTCCACAAACTTGGAGGACTCAAGAGGATGCCCTTGCAAATGGCAGTCAGTACTTGGATAAATCAGAGACTGGTGGTGTTCTTGAGCTGTGTATAACACAATCAGCCAACCAAGATGTATTGTGCACCCACTGTGTACTATCAGCTGGGCTGGGACCATGGGTGGGCGGGCTGCAGCCGACAAACCGAGTATCCATGCAGGGCTGAGTTCCAGAAGAGAGAAGCAGGCCCAAGGGTGGTGACAGCACAGCTTGCTGGGGTGGCTTCTGGAGGAGCAGGCTCATGCATAGCTTTAGAGGCAGGACCCAGCCAGATCCCAGGGACCCCAGGGCCGTGCATGAGGTAGAGCGCCATGCTGGACACTTACAGTCTGGTGCAAACACCGGGTGAGTGAGGCTCCAGCCTTCCTTCCCCAGAGCGGCCACACCAGGTGCACTGAGATGGCTGCTGAGCTCCTGAACATGCCTCCCAGATCCACAGGCACTGTAGACTTCCCCTCCAGGGGTAGAGGAGAAGGGCAGACAGCCTAGGCCAGAAAATGGCTCCAAGCTAGGGACTTGAGTCCCACACACACAGTTCTAACAACAACAATAAAGTGTCACCGTGCACCAGGCTGGTGCCAGGTGCTTTACTGCCTGACTCTTCCCCTTAGTCACCTCAATCACACACAGTGACCCTTTAAAATTCAAATCGCCTCCAAGGGCAAAGTGACCCAGGTGACAGTCACTGACAGGTTAATAACACAGAGAGCATCAACCCAGACTCATGTTCATTCCAGTTCTGGAAACGCACGCACGCACGCACGCACGCACGCACGCACGCACGCACGCCCAGCATTGTATTGTTCCACGAGACTGAAGAACCTGGTAAGTGATACCACAGAGCTACAACTCACAAACCCAGACGGACAAACTATAAGCAAGCAACTCCACTTCTTCCATTAATAAAATGTAAAGAAAAAGAGGGGCTGGAGAGATGGCTCAGAGGTTAAGAGGTCCTGAGTTCAATTCCCAGCACCCACATGGTGGCTCACAACCATCTGTAATAAAATGTAAAGAAAAAGAAAGGCTGGGGGGCAGCTATGTGGTGGTGCATGTGTATAGCCCCAGCCCTTGAGAGGCAGAGACAGGACCATCAAGTTCTAGGCCAGCTTGAGCTGTAGAATAAGATCTGTCTAAAATATAAGTAAAAAACAAAACAAAAAACCTTAAACCGAAAAACCACCAGCAAACATAAAACCTAACAGACTACTCTGAAAAGGCTGACTGCATCACAGCACACAATTTCAAAGCTCACTACAGAGCAGAGCTGAAGGGATCAAAAGATAAAATAACAGTAATAAACTGAAGGACAGGCATGCAGAGCATTGCATGGGAACCAACAATTCCCAAATCGACTCTCGTGTTTGTGGGTGATTGTCCGTCCCTAGAGAGGCTGAGATCATTCAATGGGCAAAGACACCATCTTCAACAAATGCTGCTAGATCAACTGGACACTAACACTAGCCCGAAATGACGCCCAAGTTCACCCTCAGGCAAAAGGTGTTTACTCAGCCTGTTAATGAGCTGCAATACCGGGAGACAAGGGCCCCGGAGCAACTGGCCTGTGTTCTGAGCACTGGAGGAAAGGGCAGGATTTTAAAAGGCAAAAAACTGAGTCAAAGCCAGGCAGTGGTGGCACACGCCTTTAGTCCCAGCACTCAGGAGGAAGAGCCAGGAGGATGGATCTCTATGAGTTCGAGGCCAGCCTGGTCTACAGAGCGACTTCCAAGGCAGCCAGGGCTACACAGAGTAATCTTGTTTTGAAAAACAAAACAAAACTGAGCCAGGTGTGCTGGCATGGGCATATAATCACAGAACACGGGGAGGAAGAGGAAGAGGGATTGACACAATTATGAGTCCACCCTGTCCACATAGCAAGCTTCAGACCAGCCAGTACTATAACATAGTAAGAGTCTGTCTCACACACACACACACACACACACACACACACACACACACGCACACACGCACACACGAGTATGCATGCGCATGCTTGCACACATCACATTACAAATTGTTTTGCATAATTTTTTTTTTTTTGAGACAGGGTTTCTTTGTGTAGCTTTGCGCCTTTCCTGGAACTCGCTCTGTAGACCAGGCTGGCCTCGAACTCACAAAAATCCACCTGCCTCTGCCTCCCCGAGTGCTGGAATTAAAGGTGTGCACCACCACCGCCCGGCTTGAGATCTCTCTTTACAACAGCTCTAGAGAAAAGAACGAATTTGGTGTTCCCAACCCCCAGCTTCAGTTTCTTTCTTTCCCTTTTCCCTTTTTCTTTCTGCCACCCCCACTTTTTTTTTTTTTTTTTGAGCAGGGTCTTACTGCTGCCACCCAGGCTAGCCTCATACTTGTGATCTCTGAATGCTAAGATCATAGGCATGGGCCACCACATCCAGCTAAGTATTTCATTTTTATGACTTCAGACATAGATTTACCTGTGACCTGGCAATCCCATGCCTACAGACGTACTCTAAAGAACTGGAAACTGACGTCCAAGCAAAGATCTGTCAAGAGCCTTTCTTAGCAACGTTATTACTTCTTTGCAGTGCTGGGGACTGAACACTGGATCTTGTCACATAAGCATGAGCTCTACCATTGAGCTACACCTCTGCCCGATGGCAGCATTGTTCTTTACAGTCAAAAGGTAGAGGAGGCGGCTGAGGAGATGGCTCAGTGGGTAAGAGCTGATCTTGCAGAGGACTCAAGTTCAGTTCCCAGCACTCCTATGGTGGCTCACAACCATCTGTATTCCTGTCCCAGGAGATACATGGCCCTCTTCTGGCCTTCACAGGCACTGTATGCAGGGAACTCACTCTAGAGATCTGGCTGGGCTTGAACCCAGAGATCCACCTGCCTCTGCCTCCCAAGTACTGAGATTAAAGGTGTGTACCACCACTGCCTAGCAAATATATCTTTTTTTTTTTTTTTTCCCCGAGCCAGGGTTTCTCCGTGTAGCTTTGTGCCTTTCCTGGATCTCGATCCGTAGACCAGGCTGGCCTCAAACTCACAAAGATCCACCTGCTTCTGCCTCCCGAGTGCTGGGTTTAAAGGCGTCCACCACCCAGCTATATCTTTTTAAAGACATGTAGAAACCCCCAAACGTTCATCAATGGCTAAGTAAACTGCAGTCACACGAGACACAGTGAAGTTTACTGCCACACGCTCTAATTTGTATGAACCTATGCTGTGCTAGGTTGTTGTGGAGTATTTGTTTACACTGTGAAATGTGCCTTTGCCAAGGTGCCTTCTGAGTGATTTAATAAAGGAGCCGAATGGCCAATAGCTAGGCAGGAAGAGGTTAGGCAGGACTTCTGGGGACAGAGAGGCCTCTGGGAAGAAGAAATGTGGATTGCCAGCCATATGCAGAGGAAGCAGCATGGGCAATATGAAAAGAAAGGTAGAAAGCCACATGGCAAAATGCAGATTAATAAAAGCAGGTTAATTTAATGTGTAAGAGCTAGTGGGACAAGCCTAAGCTAAGGCTGAGCTCTCACAATTAATAATAGGTCTCTGTGTCATTATTTATAAGCTGGCACCCCAAAGAAAAATCCAGTTACACTGAGTGAAAGACACCAGTCACACAAGACCACACATTGCATGATCCCTTTCATAAGATGAATCTAGAACCCAGCCAATGCAGAGGTGACTGCTTACCAGATGTGGACGGGGACAGGAAGGGATTATTTGGTTTGTTTGAGAGATTTTATATAGATAGAAGTTGGAGGCAGGAGGATCATGAGTTTGTATTTTTAAGTATGATTCACATTTATTTACTCATTTATTTATCATCCATGTTGGTGTGTATTTAAGTGTACCACAGCTCACATGTGGACATCAGATGACAACTTTCGGGGGTTTTCTCTTTTCATCATGTAGGTTCTGAAGATAAAAGTCGGGTCATCCACGTTGGCAGCAGATGTCATTACCTGCTCAGCTATCTTGCCAGCCCCAGAATCATTATATGGGTTTCGATGAAACCCAAGCTACTTAGTAAGACCCTGTCACAACAAACAAACAAACAAACAAACAAACAACAACAAAACGTAAGGGCCGGGTGTGCAGCTCAGCAGTGGAGCCCTGATTGGCAGGTTCCAGGCCCTTCTCTGGGACCTCTCCATCAGGGAGCATTTTGGAAGTTTCCCTCCCTGCAGATGGAAGTTTTCCAACAGGGACAGCTACAGTGTCCCTGCAGGGTCAGCAGATGTGACTGCCGTGTCCGGGTCCCTTGCTCGACTGCACTTGTGTCTCTTTGGGCTAACTCTCTTCTGATGATCCACTTTGTGAGATGCTACGTGGGTTATCTGGTTTCATCACTTGGTGAGAGCATGCTTCACTGCCTGTCCCTGGAGGAATACAGTGACTCAGCAACACGTGTCCGACACGGGAGGCCGGGACGCGACGGGACTGGTTGACACTTACATGCAACCTGCCACTCTGCAACCTGCCGTTCCCATCGAGATCGGGGGAGGAACGAACTACAAAGTCCACATACACAGCGACTGGTGATGAACAATTATACGCTTACTGACATCTGAACCGTGTCATTGAGAGCCGGGGTTATTTAACTAAATCTGGACTCCTGTGACTCACTCTTCTTAGAAGAGTTCCATGCGGGCTGCTTATTACGAATGAATGGTTATGCTCAAGAATGTCTCAAGAGGCTCTACTAAATTATAAACACTGGCTTTGGGGACTTACAGACTTGCATATAGTTTGATTTGTGATTGTGTGCTCAGTGTGCATGTTTACGAGTGCCCAGGAGCAGTGTGTGGCTGTGTGTGTGTGGGCCAGAGGTTAACCTTGGGTCTCATTCCTCAGGAGCTGTCCACCTTGTCTCCGTCTCCCCAGGAGGCACTACAGGTGTGCCAGGTTTATTCTTTCACCAGTCCTGGGAATCAAACTTGGGGCCTCAGGCTTACACACCGAGTACTTTACCAACTGGGCCATCTTCCAAGTCTCCTGATACTTTTGGGGAAAAAAAAAAAATTAGAGCACAGTGCTGGAGACGTGGTTTCTGGGTAGAGCACTTGTGTGGTAGTAGTGGATCCAGGCTCTATCCAAAGCAAGGCTTCGAACTTGGAGTGGGGGTGGGACAGAGGCGTGCAAGTGAGGAATGATATCCACAGCCTGAGTGACTTTGGTCCCAACTGGATTGTGGTGAGAACAGCACAAGTCTGAACATTTACTCAAAATCATGAAGAATCTGACGGAATGTAAAATCTACAGGGTGGAGGAGTGGGGTGGGGTAGGGGCCTGGAGAGACCGCTCAGGGGTTAAGAGTGCATGCTGCTCTTTCTGAGGATCTAAGTTTGGTTTCTAGCATCCAAGTCAGATGGCTCACAAACACCTGTAACTCCAGCTCCAGGGGAGCTGACACCTTCTCCTGGCCTCTGACAAAAACCTAAACACACATACACATACACAACACACACACACACACACACACACACACACACACACACACACAAGTAAAAATTACAAATGGCAGAGTGGTGGTGGCTTGTGCCTTTAATACCAGTTTGAGAGGCAGAAGCAGGCAGATCTCTGTGAGTTCAAGGCCAGTCTGGTCTACAGAGTGAGTTCCAGGACAGCCAGGTCTACAAAGTGAGACCCTGTCTAAAAAATTAAAGAGCAAAACCACAAAATAAATTTTTAAAAAAGGGGTGGTGATGGTGGCTGGAGAGCTGTCTCAGAGCACTGGCTGCTCCTCCAGAGGACCTGGAGTTAGTTCCTAGCACCCACATGGAGGCTCACAATCTTCTGTAACTCTGGTTCCTGAGGACTAGAGTCCTCTTCTGTTATCTGTGGACACTGCATGCACATGGTGCCCAGACCCTGTGCTGGCGAATTTTGTTAACTTGACATAAGCTAGAGTCACTGGAGAGGAGGGAGCCTCAATTTCATCAGGCTATAGGCACAATGGTAGGGTATTTTCTTTTTTTCTTTCTTTCTTTCTAGACAAGATTTCTCCGTGTAGCCCTGGTTGTCCTGGAACTCACTCTGTAGACCAGGTTGGCCTCGAACTCACAGAGATCTACCTGCTCTGCCTCCTGAGTGGATGTTTTCTTAATTAGTGATTCATGTGGGAGGGCCCAGTCCATTGTGGGTGCTCCTGGGTTCTATAAGAAGCAGGTTGAGTAAGCCAGGAAGCAGCACCCTCCATGGCCTCTGCATCAGCTCCTACCTGCAGGGTCCTGCCCTGTTTGAGTTCCTGTCCTGCCTTCCTTCATTGATGAACAGCAATGTGGAAGTGTAACCCTTTCCTCCTCAACTGGCTTTTTGCTCATGGTGCTCCCTCACAGCAATAGAAACCCTGACTAAGACAGATATGCATGCAGGCAAAACATTCAAATACATAAACAAAAAATACATAAGTAAATAAATACATTAGAGCCAAGTGTGGTGGTGCACACCTTTAATCCCAGCACTTGGGAGGCAAAGCAGGTGGATCTCTGTGAGTTCAAAGTCAACCTAGTCTACACAGCAATTCCAGGCTAGTCAGGGACACCCAGAGATACTCTGTCACAAACCAACCATCCACCAGAAAAGGGCTGCCATGGGGGCAGAGCAGGTGCTCGGGTACACTAAGGGGACAGCTTTACCAGGGCAGGGATCAGAGGGGCATCATGTGACCTTCCTACAAACTGTGGTTCCTAAGCATCCACACTCTGAGACCGCCTCAGTGTCAGGCCAGGCACTGGCAGCAGGTGCCTCCCCCGACTCACACCTCCCTGAGCCTGGACAGCGGATGGCCACGGGCCTCACCAGGAAGCTGTGGACGACCCTTGGACACTTGGCATGTTTGAATAACTTGGTGCTGATGTCAGCTGTGCCCTGGCTGCTGACCCGCACTGGACACACTTGTCCAGTAGGCTGTGTTGACACGAGAGTGTTGACGTCAGCGCTGAGCCACCTCAGCCTGGCCTCTGGAGTTGGCTGAGCGCCGACTTCGAAGCCTCCATGGTCCCTGCCCCGGCTCCGCGGCCTCCATGGTGCCCTTCCTTTAGGACATACAGGTTCTTTGCTTTAAACATGACCTGACCCATTAGCCGGGCGGTGGTGGCGCACGCCTTTAATCCCAGCACTCGGGAGGCAGAGCCAGGCGGATCTCTGTGAGTTCGAGGCCAGCCTGGGCTACCAAGTGAGTCCCAGGAAAGGCGCAAAGCTACACAGAGAAACCCTGTCTCGAAAAACCAAAAAAAAAAAAAAAAAATAAACATGACCTGACCCACACATGCGCCAGCTCTGCCCGATGCCTGGCATGCACCCCATGCCATTCACCATGACTAGCTGTGCATCCGCATGGGTGTGCACTGTGTGCCCTGGTGTGCACGGAGGCTGACTGTGAAGGAGTCTGGCAAGCAGCGAGAGGGCGTGGAGCAGCCACACACCTGACATGTCCATTGTGTAGCATTCCAGAAACCGCACGTGGGCAATCAGCACGACAGCAGCCCCGTGGACTAATCTCTGTTTTGAGATTTGCAGAACTAAAAAGTCCCTTGTGACGAAGTGCTTGCTAGGGTCACACGTGTACCTCTGGCACCTGGCTGTGAGAAGCTGGTCACCAGCCTGAAAACACATAGCACTCACCCGGATAAACAACCCTACGTCAGCTTCCTGGCAACATAGACAAGAGCAACCTCCCTCCCCCCCCATCCTCTGGTGGGGGTTTATTTATCTATGTATTTACTTGGCTATTCTGAGATAGTCTTACTCACCCTGTACCCTATGCTGGTCTGGAACTCACTGAATCCCTCAAATCCCCAATGTGATAGTGGGCATGAGCTTCCATGCCCAGCCTATAAGCCTGGCTTCAAAAAAAATAAAGTCTCTTGAAAAACCAAAACCAAACAAACAAAACAGAACTCTGTCTTTCGCTGTGTGGTGGTGGGACATGCCTTTAATCCCAGTACTTGGGAGGTACAAACAGGCCAGCCTGGTCTACAGAGTGGAGTTCCAGGACAGCCAAGGCTACATAGAGAAACCCTGTCTTGAAAAACCAAAGTAGGCAAGATGGCTCAGTGGTAAAGAGCACTGGCTGCTCTCCAGAGGACCTGGGTTCAATTCCCAGGAACCACATGGCAGCTCACAACCATCTGTAATGCCAGTTCTAGGGAACCTGAAAATATAACCTAAAAATTAAGAAAGAAGGAAAGAAAAACCTAAATAAATAAATAGGTCAGCCACAGGGCTGGAGAGAGCTCAGTCAGTGATTGCTCTTCCTCAGGCCTCAGGCCTGATTCCCAGCACCTACATGGTGGCTCACAACCATCTGTATCTAGACCAAGGGGATCCAACATCCTCTCTGGCCTGCACCAGAAGTACACACATGTCGTCCAGATACATATTCAGGGAAAATACCCATACACGTTAAAAGAATGTGTGTGTGTGTGGGGGGGGAGAAATAGGTATGATGTTGTACGCCTTTAATCCCAGCACTTAGCAGGCAGAGGCAGGCAGATCTCTGTGAGTCTGAGGCCAGCCTGTCCACATAGAGAGTTTCAGGACAGCCAGGGCTACACAGAGAAACCTTGTCTCAAAAAATAAAATAAAATAAATGACTAAGTAAAATAACTGGGAAAAAAGCATCGCCCTTGCCTCAATACTTCCCTTTATTTAGCTGGCCTGTTGTCTGGTGAGGATGGGGTCCTACAGCCAGACTACCACTGCTGGGAGGCTGTTGCCCTATTTTACTCCAGAGCATAAAGACCGACACCCACTGGACCCGCAATACCCGAACTAGGGTTCATACCACTCTCCATTCACCTTTTCCCAAAACCCCAACTCTTTCCTCAAATGTTCTGCTCCCTGGAAGAACGCTTGCATTTTCTTTGCTCGGCTCAGCCGGCCGGAAGATGGCCACTCACTGAGAAGACACTAACCATGGTGCCCACGCAGGACAGGAGAGAGAGCAGGAGAGTGGACGTCATGCTTGATTAAGACCTGTCCCCACGCCATGGCAAGGAGAAAAAAAATGAAGCTTGGGGCTGGAGAGATGGCTCAGAGGTTAAGAGCACAGGCTGCTCTTCCAGAGGTCCTGAGTTCAATTCCCAGCACCCACATGGTGGCTCACAACCATCTGTAATGAGATCTGGCGCCCTCTTCTGACATGAAGGCATACATTCGGACAGAGCACTGTATACAAAATAAATAAATCTTAAAAAAAAAAAAAAGTTAAAAAAATTGCTTTAAAAAAAAAAATGAAGCTTGGTCTTAGATGAAACGACCCAGCTCCACTGCTGCGCTAGCTATGGACCATGGGTCCCCAGGGCACAGCCTGTGGGCTCAGTTTACCCATCCCTAGAGTGGTAGAGAATCATCACAGCAAGAACAAGGGCTGAACTTGATCCTCAGCACCACAGATAACCAACCAGTCTAACCCATGTCATGCTGTGCTCCTTGTGTGCATGTGGTAACCTGCAATTAGCAAGAAGCCAGTTATTGAAACCCACAAAAACCTGTTTAACAGGGCTAGGGAGAGAGCTTATGGTTGAGAGCCACACTGCTTTGGCAATGCACCTAAACTTGGCCCCGGCACCCACACCTGGCAGCTCACAACTGCCTGTAACTACAGCTTTCAGGAAGATCTGATACCGCTGGCCTCCAAAGGCATCTGTACTCATGTGTACACACACACACACACACACACACACACACACACACACACACACATACACAACCACACAGCAAGACAATCACACATTATTAAAAATAAAAATGTCTTTTTTAAAAATCTATTTCATGATACAAGGTCTCTCCCCAAAAGTCTTTTATTCAGTAATGAATCCAGCCCCCCACCTTTTATTTATTTATTTTGTCTTTTTTTTTTTTTTTTTTTTTTTATTATTATCAAGACAGGGTTTCTCTGTGTAGCTTTGGCTGTCCTGGAACTCACTCTGTAGACCAGGCTGGCCTCGAACTCACAGAGATCCACCTGGCTCTGCCTCCCGAGTGCTGGGATTAAAGGGGTGCACCACCACCACCAGCCTAGCCTCTCTTTTTTAAACAGTAAAAAAGAGGTCCCATATTATAAATATTCCCAGAGGAAATGCTGGCCTCAGAGCTAAGGAACCCAGGATGGAGATCCAGGCCC
The DNA here is from genome assembly GCF_004664715.2 of Peromyscus leucopus. Taxonomy (NCBI): domain Eukaryota; kingdom Metazoa; phylum Chordata; class Mammalia; order Rodentia; family Cricetidae; genus Peromyscus; species Peromyscus leucopus. Next base: position 9,266,113 of record NC_051066.1, on the reverse strand, counting down.
CTTGACCTTGAATGAGCTGAGAAGAAAGGAGTGACTTCTGCAGCTCTGACTGAAGGGTCCCAGCCCACAGGGGTTGGTGGCAATCCCAGGTGTGACAAACAACAGGCAGCTTGTTTCCTGTCCCCTTAGTAAGGATAGAGATGCAAAACTGAAATCCCCCTCCCTGGACAGTTCTGCTTACAGGGAAGTAGGCCCAGCAGGAACCTTGGAGAACAGCCTGCCAAGTTTCTAGGTAGAGCTGAGGGTTGGATCAGGGAAGGGACTTACCCAAAGTCAGAGTCCTAGCAAAGGACAGGAAGCTCCAAGCTCACACTTGCTCCCCTGGGTAAGGAGGTAGGAAACTTTCAGGGGCGGCCTGGGTCCTCCGGGAGTCCTTCAGGCCCGATGTCTGCTGGGACAGGCCTAATGGACCCCTCTCTGGCTAAGCTGATTTGGCCTGTGGGCCACAAAGGAAGGAGCAGTTCTTTTCTTGGTAGTCCCTGTTCCTTGGCAATTTGAGAACTCAGCCAGTAAAAACAACCAGGAAGACAAGAGCTCCTTGTCCTGAGATGTGACACCTTTATTTGCAGCACCAAGACCGCAGCTCTGGGGACAGACTGCCAAGTCCCTGCAGGTGGGCAAGGTCAGGAGCATGTCATTGCTGTGCAGCCTCCAGTGGTCTTCTGGCGCCCCCATCTGGATTAGCAACCAGGAGCCAGGTCTTGAGGTCAGGGAAGGAAAGTGCAGTGGTAGGTGGGGTTGAGGTTTGGCCATAAAGGATGGTGTGCGCAGAAACTAGCCTGGAGGTCTGCAACCTGCCCTTTCTCTGATGATGTCACTACATCAGTCACCTAGGACCCTCAGGGAATGCTGGGCAGTCATTCTAAACACTTCTCTGTCACGTAGGAAAGGTCAGTCACTATCTAGAAGACTCCACCCAGTCTGGTTCTTCGTCCCAGGCAAAGGTTTGCAGTACAGGAGCTGACGGCCTGTCAGCTGCGCTCCCAGAATCAGAGAATGGGAACAGCCAGTTCGCGTCTGTCCAGCTACTGTGTAGACTTTGAACCACTAGAGGCCGATGCTCCCAGAAAGCAGAGGGCGAGACCTGGTGGCCTCAAAGCCTCCTGTGGGTGGGTCGGTGGGAGGGGAGCGAGGACCTGTGGGAATCCCTTTTCCAAACTCTGTGCCTCACCCATCGGTAAATAGGACTGATGTGTATGAAAAGGTGAAAACGTGGGGCCACTCGGTGTCTACTGTTGTGGTCATATCTGTGATTGGATGATGGTCCAGCTCTACCGACTCCAGGGTAGGAAAGGACAGTGAGCCTTGGACTTTATCCTGGGCTCTGACACTGTTCCTCTGTTCACCCTCTTCCTCGGCTAGTCTTCCTGTCAGCCCCATTTGTCCAACAATTCCTGCTGCATGTCTGTGCTATGCCTGGCGGAACACGGGTCAGACCAAAGCAGGCTAAACGCCCCTGTACTCAGATTCCAGCTGCTTCTTTCCATGCTGGCTGTAACACACTAACTAAATTCTTTAACTTCCCCCAACCTGTTTCCTCCTTTATTAAAGGGAAGCAACAAGACCTTTAGGAGAATACCCTAACCTAGGCATTGGCTCAGCAAATAATTTCATCCTTTTCTTTTCAACAATCAAACCGTGAACACAGTAGTTAAATTCCTCGCCTTGTCAGGTACCCAGAACCTCTGATCCCTTGTGCCAGTCCATCAGTTAACAACGTGTGCATATTAGTAGAAAGCTGGCGTGCACGCGAACACTCGAACGGCAGCAGGGCTGAAGGCTATTCTTTCTGTCCCGTAAGTTTTTTTTTTTTTAATCTAAGTTATCTCGGAAATTGTCCCAAATTAGTACTCTAACCCAATTGCCACGCCTGCTGTCAGCCTGGGAATCGTCAGAAGAACCCACGGAGGAGACTGTTATTGGCGCCAGCTCTGCCGAGAATTCTTCGTAACCGCAGTCTTCATCTCCTTGACCAGGATTACCTTGGGCAAGTGAATGTGGGTGCAGAGAGAGCTAGCCTGTCTGGTCCCACAGATGAGTGTAGAGCTGCCAACCGCGCGCGCAAGTTTTTCTCGGGGGACCAGCCTTTCTGTCAGCGAAGCTACACCCCACACACAAACAGCCGCACATGCATCGAGGGCTACAGCACTCGGAACCCTTTGGAGGACCTGCCGGCTTCAACACACGATCTCGGTGAAACCTAGCACCGCAACCTGGTACTGACCTGCTTCAGCGAAGAAATGTGCGGCTTCGTCGAATCGCTGGCAACCCCAAATGCATTACCAAGGTTGCAAACGTCACTGTTCCTTTAAAGAGGCAGAGTCCTAGATGCGCTACTTCCGCCCAGAAGCAACATGGCGCCAAGAGCGCTAAGTTCCCTTTAAAAAACCATGGCGACCCCCGAGGAGCCCCATTTGCGCCCGGTGACATCACTTCCGGGGCGGATACCTATGAACCGGTACAGCGACAGGAAAACAAAACAAGGCGCCAAAGACCCACAGCGCGAACGCGGGCCGGGGCTGCGTGACGTGTGGCCGGGAGCGGCGGCCCAGGGGGTCGGGTGGAGAAAGGGGCGCCGCTGCCCCTCGCAGTGGTTCCACCTGGGCGTTCTCTGGACGGACAGACCCCCTCCAGCTCCCCCGCCCTCTCCTTGGACTTCTCCCTCTTCCGGATCTGCCGGACATTTCCCTGCTGTGGGAGCCGGAGCACAGGCTTTGGGGACTCGGTCTCCGGGCTAGGGGTCCTGTCACCGGTCAGCTAACCAATTAAAAGGAGAATTTTGGCCCAAGAGGTGGAATTTTCTTGAGGAATGGACGTGACCCAAATATAAGGCGGGGCCAAGGGATGCGCGGCCCCTTGGAGGGAGGAACAAGTGGCTAGCAGGCTGTAGGCGTTGCTGGTGAGTCGGTTCACATCTCCAACCCTGTATTGTGGTTTGTGCACATATTTTACTGATAATAAACGGTAATCATTTGACGTCCTTTATCATCTGGCGTCCAACAGGCTGCCGTGCCCACCCACCCGCCAGCACGTCCAGACGATCCCGGAGCCTTCTCACTGCACCCCCCACCCCACCCCACCCCTCACTGGCCCTTTACCTTGTGATTCCTATACTCGCCCCGCCCCCCCGCACACCGCCCCGGAGCTCCCTGTGGCCCCACCTGCTCCAGCAGCTGCCCTCCCATCCAGATGTGTTCTGCTCGGCGCGCACAGGCGCTAAGGCAGGTTCCCTCCGCCTTGCGCATTTGCACTGTTCCGCTACCCTTCCAAGCCCTGCGCAGGCACGCGCCAGCATAAACCAAGCGTGGCATACTGCTGCTCTCTCACACCAATTTTGCTCGCTGGGGACAAGTGCTGGAGCAGAGTCTGGGGCGGTTCAGCCATGCAGAACCAGAGCTACCTTGATGCCTCATCTGCTCCACCTGCTGGTCAAATATTGCCACTACGTCTACAACAATTCTTGAATCGCAAATGTGATAAGTCACTTGACAACTTTTAAACTGTAAACTAGACTATTTATTTATTTAATTAATTTTTTAAAAAGGTAAAAGAATAAGGAGAAAGAACAATCTTAAAACTCTTCCCAGGTCAATGACTGGAAATATCACAAGGCAGGGAATTAGGACCCTGCTCACTGCTATGGACAGGATGCTACAAAAACTGAGGTGATAAAAAACTTAGCTGGGATAGATACGATTTCAGTCATAGTCATTATCAGTCTGGCATTTCATATTTTATCCTTAAAAATGGTTTGATAACTGCCAAATATGATAAATTGACTGATAATATGCAAAATTTAGAAAAACTTACTATTCAAAAGATAACAAGCTTTAGAAAAGGTTACTACTGATAATATGAAAGCCTTACAAATAGTTACTAAGAAAAGTAATACAATCTTGCCTGACAATATAAAGGCTTTAGAAATATTTACTGATTGAGCCGGGCGGTGGTGGCGCACGCCTTTAATCCCAGCACTCGGGAGGCAGAGCCAGGCGGATCTCTGAGTTCGAGGCCAGCCTGGGCTACCAAGTGAGTTCCAGGAAAGGTGCAAAGCTACACAGAGAAACCCTGTCTCGAAAAACCAAAAAAAAAAAAAAAAAAAAAGAAATATTTACTGATGAAGAGAACAAGAAGGTGACTGATAATTCGCAAAACTTAGAAAAATTTACGATTCAAAAGATACAAGCCTTAGAAAGGCCACTACTAATAAACTACAAGCCTTAGAACAATTTATTAAAACTGATAATAAAAGCGTTCAGACACAGACAGAATAATTCAGAGGAGAACCAACCTCATCATTACCTTATGGAATTAGAGAGGAGCAGCCTAAGGTTATTAAAAAAAAAAAAAAACAACCTTGATTTATCCATATATGATTCAAGAAAGACTATCAGATGACAGGTATACCCAAAGCTATACAGAAGTTCAATGGGATCCTATAGAAATGTTAGATTTAAGGAGATTTAAGGAAGCAATGGTTTCCTATGGCATGCATTCATATGACGTGAGGCAGATGTTGAATACATGGTCCACGCAGAAGAGAATTACTTCACAAGACTGGAAAGGTTTAGTTACAGCAGATTGGAATATGGTCTTCAGTTAGTACAGTGGGTACAAAGATCCTCCTGCCTTTGCCTCCCGAGTGCTGGGATTAAATGTGTGTGCTACCACCACCCAGCACTGAAAAAATATTTTTCTATCACTTGGCAACAAAGCCAAAAAAATTATAAGAAAATGTCCTACTTGTTCCTTGTATAATCAAACTTCACTATCTGCAGGAAGTAAACCAAAGAGTATTCAAAGAAATGGAATTTGGCAAATGGGCATGTTTCATTTTGCAGAGTTTGAAAAAATAAAATATGTACACCATACCATAGATACATATTCAGGATTTTAATGGGCAACTGCTTTGAGTTCTGAAAAGACTGATTCTATAATCACACATTTGTTAGAAGTTATGGCCGTCATGGGGATACCTGTATAAATTAAGACTGAGGGGGCTGGAGAGACAGCTCAGCAGTTGAGAGCACTGTCTGCTCTTCCATTTGCTCTTCCAGAGGACCCAGGTTCAATTCCCAGCACCCACGTGGCAGCTCACACCTGTCTTTAACTCTAGTTCCAGGGGATCTGACACCCTCGCACAAACAAAATATCAAGGAATATAAAACAAAAATAAATTATTAAAAAATTAAGACTGACAATGTTCTAGCATATGTCTCTAGTAAAATCAAACTTTTTTTTTGTTTTTTTCGAGACAGGGTTTCTCTGCATAGCTTTGCGCCTTTCCTAGAACTCACTTGGTAGCCCAGGCTGGCCTCGAACTCACAGAAATCTGCCTGCCTCTGCCTCCCGGGTGCTGGGATTAAAGGCGTGCGCCACCACCGCCCAGCAAAATCAAACATTTTTTTGCATGTTAGACCATAAAGCATATTACAGGCATACCACACAATCCTACAGGACAAGCAGTTATAGAAAGAGCTAATCAAACTCTAAAAGGAGTAATGAAGACCCCCAGAGATAGATTGCATAATGCTTTATTAACTTTAAATTTTCCAAATGATTCTATTGGGCATGATACATTTAATTCAATAGTTATATACATTTCAATTGGCTTTGAAAATTATAAATTTATAAACTCAAGTTCCATTTGCTTTTGGGATACCATCTTACAAGGACTCCAATTTGCAGTAAGGCTCGTTAAGGAAGGGAATGGCTCAGTTGCCTTTAGCTTACTGGCTATGGGTGAGATAGGACATCTGTTGGTCTTTTCTGTGTCAAACACACAGATTGCAAGCCCAGTGCCACTTTAAGATCTTGGCAGCAGTTAACTATGCAGCTCACACAGGATTGAGCCTGTATGATGAGTATTCAGAGACGGGTAATGCCTGGGGGGTGATCATCAACCTAAGACAGTGTGCCTGTGTGGCCTGGGCAGTCGTCTTCATGATGGGTAAGGTGACCTGCTGACATCCCACGCAACCTAAGTCAGAAACTCATTTTTTAGTATAAGGGGGACCTGTAGGGTCCTAGCTCCCGTTTTGGGTAACTGTTGCCTTGCTTGCTGACCTTGACCTTGATATCCTTCCTATGCTAATTCCCTGCCGGGTTCCACCCTCCTGAATGCTTAAGGGAAGTTCCTTGTCTGTGTATCCTGCATAATGGGCATTAACAGCTTAGATGCAAGATTATAAAACATCTGTAGCGATCTTCTGCCCTCCAGGGTTCTCCCATTGTGCTGTAAGCCTGTATTTAAGACCTCCTCCCTCCTTCAATAAACAGCATTCAGCATTAAAAAAAAAAAAAAAAGTTAACTTAAAATTTTTAATACATTTTAATTAAAATATAATTATTTCCCTTCCTTCCTTCCCTTTCCTTCCTCCAGTTCCCTCAAAGACCCCTCCACCTAGCTCCCCCCCCCCAATTTGATAGCCTCATTCAAAAAAAAATCCTTGTTAAGGTCTACATGCATAAATGTATTACAACCTGAGTGTTACACGTGAGTAAGACTTACCGTACCATTATGGATTGCTGTCTGTGCTGTCTGTTGCTGTGATGTAGAGGTGTCCCAGCTGGGGTGGATTGTAATTGCCTCCCTCCCTCGGCAGCGTGCACAGTGTTTTCTGGTACCGGGGAAGCAGGACTGCAGAGGGGAGCTCTCGGGTTAGATCCAGCTCCAACAGCGGGAGCTCCATAGCCTGAGTCAGTCTTCAGCAAGGGAGCTCCCAGGTTAGATCCAGCTCCAAAAGTGGGAGCTCCATACACTGAGTGTGCAGTCTTCAGCAAGGGAGGTTTCAGGTTAGATCCAGCTCCAACAGCGGGAGCTCCATACACTGAGTGTGCAGTCTTCACCAAGGGAGCTCCCGGGTTAGATCCAGCTCCAACAGCGGGAGCTCCATAGCCTGAGTCAAATATAAAATAATAAGTTTCCACAAGAGTTGATCAAAAAACCTTGGGGTAGCCGGGCGATGGTGGCTCAGGACTTTAATCCCAGCACTCAGGAGGCAGAGCCAGGTGGATCTCTGTGAGTTCGAGGCCAGCCTGGGCTACCAAGCGAGTTCCAGGAGAGGCGCAAAGCTACACAGAGAAACCCTGTCTCGAAAAACAAAACAAAACAAAACAAAAAAACCTTGGTATTACCTGTCCCTCTTCCTCCCCTCTCCTTCTGTATTGACCTCCTTCCCTCCACTCAACTGAAATCTCCCTCCCCATTTTTCCATTTTCCACTTTATATCACCTGTACCCTGCTATACCCTTCTCAAGCCCCCCTTCCCGATCACACAGTCCCTTTATCGCTGCCTGGTTTCTGCTGTTACTCCATGTATATCCTCACATCTGAAGATTTGGAGCTAGGAACCACAGAAAAAAGAGAAACACAGCATTTGTCTTTCTGAGTCTGGGTGTGGGGCGTTTACCCACCACCCCCACAGCTTCCCAGAGTTTTCTTGAGTGCGAGCAGCAGGAAATATTAGATAGAAGGATTTATAGCGGAGAATCTTGTGGAGATAAACAGATAGAAAATAAAGGATAGCCTCGAGAGGGCCTGGAACCTATTCCAACGGGCCCGGACTGTCTCTGGTCCAGGGTTTTTATAGAGACGCCAAGGGGTGGAGCAAAAGACCTCCTCCCCCAGCACAGCCAAGTGCAGGCCATCTCAGACACCTGCACTCAGGCCCGTGGTCCTGATCATCCTCTATTCGGACCTGCTGGGTAAAGCCACGAGGAACCCCAGAACGGGCTCCCACATCTGGGGTACCAAACTCAATAGAATCTTTTCTAGGTCCATCCATTTACCTTCAGACATTCTGCTCTCCCTTCTCTCTACAGCTGAACCGTATTCCATAGGGTACATGTACCACATTTTCATTATCCATGTCTCTGTTGAAGGCCAGTTAGGTTGTTTCCACTTCCCAGCTACTGTGAATAGAGCAGCAATGGCCACGGCTGAGCAAGTAGTATCTGTGGAGTAGGATGTTGAGTCATTTTGGCATTAGATTAGAGTCGTGGTGTAGCTGCCTCATATAGTTTGGTTGTTGGTTTGTTCACTTACTGATTGAGATGTGTAGATGTGTAGTCACTGTGTAGTCTTGGCTGGCCTGGACCTCACTATCTAGACCAGGCTGGCCTTGAAATCATAGAGATCCATCTGCCTCTGCCTCCCAACCACACTTTCTAAAAAGTACTTACAGAATTTTTCACTTAAATCCTCACACCAACCTTATGACGAACTATCTTACCCAGTTGTACAGGTGAATAGGTTAAACCAGATAGAGGCAAGTGTGTATTTGTATGTATCAGTATTTATTGTTATTGTTGTCAAAAAAATTTTTTTTTCTTTTCTGGAGCTGAGGACCGAACCCAGGGCCTTGTGCTTGCTAGGCAAGCGCTCTACCACTGAGTTAAATCCCCAATGTTCATTTTTGTTTTTAAGCAGGATCTTGCTATATAGCCCAGGGAGACTGGGAGTTTGAGATCTTCCTTCCCCTCCTGAGTGCTGGGATTACAGGCATGCATCTCAGAGCTGATTAACATTATTAATTGATACATTTATTTTAGGCTTGGTGGGTATGTGGGCTGGGTATTGGCTATATCAAGATATATCTTAGGGAGATAAGTGGAAAAAAACCACTGAATTTTGTAATAATAAAATTGTTTAATATTGGAAAATAGAATTAACAAAACAACAATCATACAAAAACTGCTGAGCAATATCCCTGGGCCTACAATTAAATTTTTTAATAGTTGTGTATCATTTATCTCCACAGATTACTGTTTAACTGATACTACTAAATATTGAGTGTTTGACTTATTTCTACCAATTACCCAGAAAATGCTTAATGAGCAATTACTGTGTGCCACATTTTTATAATAAAGTGCAGAACAATCCTAAAAAAAAATTTCTAAATGCTAATGAGAAAGGAACAACAGCTGTGGAGATACATTGGACAGTAGAAAAAAAACTACTGAATTAAATCAGCCTGTATACTTTAAAGATGTGTTGACCTCAGAATGGAAACCAGGATATGTGTTACATTGGTGAAAGAGTTTTGCTTTTGTTTCCACAGGAGAAGATAAGTTGTGGATTCTATCAAAACTGATTAAAGGTTCAATTTGAGCAGGAGAGACCTCTTAATTAGAAGAGGTGATAGTTCATCAACCAGCATGACCATTCAATCTAAACTAACTTATATGACTAACAAGTGCTTCTCATTTGATCAGATATAACTTGCAAAAAGTGAAACTCAGGGGCTGGAGAGATGGCGCAGAGGTTAAGACCTCTTCCAGAGGTCTTGAGTTCAATTCCCAGCATCAACATGGTGGCTCACAACCATCTGTAATGAGATCTGGTGCCCTCTTCTGGCCTGCAGGGACACACACAGACAGAACATTGTAATAAATAAATAAATAAATAAATAAATAAATAAATAAATAAATAAATAAATCTTTAAAAAAACCGTGAAACTCCCCAAAGTTAGGGTTGGAACAGGGTTTTGTTTTTGTCTTTTCAGGAGAATGAAGGCATCCAGCTAAGGAATCTGAAGACAAATGAGACATCTGAAGAAAAAGGAAAAATCATCCAGAGAAAATGTCCCAAGAAAAAGATTAAATTGTCCTAATGATATAGCACATTTCCAACAGGATAAAATTTCATATATCTTCCCAAATCTTTATTTCTGCTGTTCTCTAGAGACACATAATGCAAATGGTCTTTTTGTAGTCCCAGTTCAATTAAAAATTAAAGCTGGCTTTGGAGTTGGAGCATGGCTCTCCTTTTAAACCCAAGCATGTTGTTAAAGGAAAATCCAAGCTGGGCTGTGGTGGTGCATGCCTTTAATGCCTTTATCCTTTAATCCCAGCACTTGAGAGGCAGATGCAGGTGGATCTCTGTGAGTTCAAGGCCAGTCTAGTCAGATCGAGTTCTGGGACAGGCACCAAAACTACACAGAGAAACCCTGTCTCAAAAAAAACCAAAACAAACAAACAAACAAAACCACCCCCCAAAAAAAGGAAAATAATCTCTGTCTCATGTCAGAAGAGCCACCTGATACAGGAGAGAAGGAAAACCAAAATCAAGGGACTATTCTATTGCCACCAATCTTACAATCCTTTGTTTTTGACTCTTTAAAACTTTTAAGGTATAAATATATCCAAATTTATAATATATATAAATATATGTATACTTTTTTTCAACTTTTTGTCATATTAATGATCATATAGAGTATTAATTCTACAAAAGGGCTTTACCTAGCATCCTGTACATGATTTTGGGTTTGAGTCTTTATCAAGTAATTAGAAATTGAATTTTTGTACTCTTTTTTTTCTTCCCTTTGGTTTTTTGAGACAAGGTTTCTCTGTGTAGCTTTGCTCCTTTCCTGGATCTCACTCTGTAGACCAACCAGGCTGGCCTCGAACTCACAAAGATCCGCCGGGCTCTGCCTCTGGAGTGCTGGGATTAAAGGCATGTGCCACCACCGCCCGGCTGAATTTTTGTACTCTTGATATATATAACAAATTATGGTCCTTTAACCTCTTTGAGATCTGTTACATACGACATTTAAAATGTTTTAAGTTTTCTGCAGTGAACCATGGCCATACCTAATAGCAACCTTTGAAGTCTCCAAAAGGAAGAAGGTTATTGTCCTTATACTGTACATCTGTTTCTATTTTGCTTGAAGTATTACGTATACTGCTCACACCTACACAGCTTGTTTATTTATGCAATGTGAAGTTTTAGTCCTCAAACGCTGTATAGGATTATAAAGAAATACAGGTTAACAGCCACCCATATTTATCAAACTTATAGTCATGTTAGTTAGGTTTTCTAGGTATACAGAGATATGTGTCAAATAGATAGGTAATCTTCAAACACTTCAAAGACCTACAGAATATGGCATTTTAAAATGTTTTAATAACTTGGACTTTTCTTTTTCTTTTTTTTTCCCCGAGACAGGGTTTCTCTGCGTAGCTTTGCTCCTTTCCTGGAACTCACTCTGTAGCCTGGCTCTGCCTCCCGAGTACTGGGATTAAAGGCATGACACCACCGCCTAGCACTTGGACTTTTCTTGATGTGAGCTATGTCTGCTCCTGGCAGCACCAATCTACTTCTAAAGAGGATGATGGGCACTGAACACACTCCATATGGAGTTTGCTTTCTTTATGGCACACACTGACCTATAGCGCAAGAAACTGCCCTTGCCTCAACTGCTGACAGTAAGTATGCTGCACAATCTGGACAAGCAGGACACAAAGAAAAGTGACTGCTGAACTTTGCCAAGACAGGGTCCTTTCAATTTTTCTGCTTCTGAAAAAGGTCTGTCAGATATTTTAGGCCTATAGGCCAAAGATGGGTGCCCCAATGTTGCAGAGGAACCTTGGTAACTGTCCAGGCACCCAGCTGTTTGTCATTTCTTACATTGTTTGGAAGTCGCTTGCTTGCACTTCCTGCTTACTCAGGTAATACTGTTTTCCTTCTCAGGTCTTTGATGGGGCTGAAGACTAGACAGTTGGTTACAGAATCTTGGCAAAAGACATACTAGGTACAAAACTTTGGACTCTTCAGGACAGGAGAACCATTGGAGTAGTCTATAAATTTGCCAGTTACTTATGGACTAGACATTTAGAATATATTTTTTATAAAGATTTTATTTAATGTGCAAGACTTTAATCCTAGCACTCAGGAGGCAGAGGCAGGCGGATCTCTGTGAGTTCGATGCCAGCCTGTTCTACAGAGTGAGATCCAGGACAGCCAGGACTACAACAGAGAAACCCTGTCTTGAAAAACAAAAAACAAAACAAACAAACAAAAATAATAATAAAAATAAAATAAGTGAATGAATAAATAAACAAGACTCGAGTCTCTATTCAGACCTGGGCTAGAGTCACAGCTGCCACATGCTCACTTACACTCTTCTCTGAATTTCAGGTAACTCATCTTTTTTAAAACTTTCTAGGTTGTCATATTTATCTATTTATTGGGAGGGTCCCACCATGTAGCTCTGGCTGACTTTGGACTCACAGAGATCCACTTGCTTCAGGCTTCCACATGCTGGGATTAAAGGTGTGCACCACTAGGCCCAGCTCTTCCGCATCGTTTTAGAGGTTCCCTTCAGTACCCAGCTCCCTTTAGGATGTTTTGAAAATATGTTGGTGTAGAGAAGGCACTTAGAATGCTCACCCCAGGCTCATAACCCCAAACTGGCCTGTTTAGAGACTGTCATGTAATCTGCAAAATAAACCCATGACATCAACCTCATGACCTTTGGCAATGGCCTTTGTCCCATGTTGACAAACAAGCATGAAGACTCAGAGTGAGCAACATGTTGCAACCAACACCTCAGGAAAAAAAGTAAGGTTGTGAACGTGAACATGCACACTGCAGTACTGGGGCTAGGTCCTTGGTTCTTTCTGACCTCCTCCTCAGTTCTCCCCAACACCAGGCATGAGACTCTGCCCCCCCCCCCCTTAAACAGATTCTTATCTTGGGGCTTTTCCTTCTTTGTTTTTTTTTTTTTTTTTTTTTTTTTTTTGAGACAGGGTTTCTCTGTAGCTTTGTGCCTTTCCTGGTACTCACTTTGGAGACCAGGCTGGCCTCGAACTCACGGAGATCCACCTGCCTCTGCCTCCCCAGTGCTGGGATTAAAGGCGTGCGCCACCACCTGGCTTTTTTTTTTTTTTTTTTTTAAAGATTTATTTATTATGTATACAGCATGTATGACTGCAGGCCAGAAGAGGGCACTAGATCCCAGATCTCATTATAGATGGCTGTGAGCCACCATGTGGGTGCTGGGAATTGAACTCAGGACCTCTGGAAGAGCAGTCAGTGCTCTTAACCTCTGAGAAATCTCTCCAGCCCTTGTTTTGTTTTTTGAGACATGGTTTCTCTGTATAGTCCTGGCTACTGCAGAACTCATTCTGTAGACCAGGCTGCCTGCCTCTGCTGGCATTAAAGACGTGCCAGCACCACCCGGTTACCGTTTTTTTAATAAACAAGGAGATGCATCTTTGTTAACGGTTTCATACTATTTGGATTCCTGATATCAAAAGTAAAGACTTCTCTGATCAGCTCTTCACACATGGAATCGGGGAGTAACCCTCTGTCGTGGGATGTTATCCTCCAGGCATGACTTGGGGTGACCATCTTGAAATCAGAGCAGCTATGGGCACCCACAGGAGTCCCTCACAAGATCGAATCTACATTCCCTGGTAGAAGTGTGAGGGGGTAATCAGACCCTCACCTAATAGTTCAGCCACTCACTCTCCTCTCTCCACCCCATGTAGCCTTGCTGTAGCTATAGGTGCCCTCCCCCACCCCCAGTTCCCAAATAACTGACACATAGACTTTATTATAAAGGCTCAGCCAATAGCTCAGGCTTATTACTAACTAGCTCTTACAACTTAAATTAATCCATTTATATTAATCTACATTCTGCCACATGGTACTACCTCTCTTTCCTCTTGCACCTCCTGTTTCCTCTCCCTGTCTCACTGGTGACTTCTCTCACTCCGCCCTCCTTCCCATTGTTCTTAGTTTGGTTCTCCCACCTAATCTTATCCTGTCCAGCTATTAGCCAATCAGCTTCTTTATTAAGCCAATCACAGCTACATATATTCACACAGTGTAAAGGAGTATTCCACACGTAGCTATATGTGATCTCAAGAAGTGCAGTATTTTACAGGATGTGTCAGGCTAACCGAAAGGGATAGTCTCCAGCTATCACAGCCAGCAGCCATCCTGTGGTACAAGGGATCACTCACGAGCCTGTAAGTAGTCTCAGTAAACTCACTGATTCGCCATGCTGGACTCGGTGGGACTTTTTTTGGTCTGTTATTGCCCTTTCCTATCTGGCCTCAGTAGAAATGTGCCCTAAGTGAGGCTGGAAAGTGTAGAAGGCTTTCTTGGGCCACTAGCCCCCAAATCATGACATAGAGACTTAGTAATTATGGATGCTCGGCCTTATGGTCCACTAACTCTTTTATAACTTATATTAACCTGTTTCTCTCCATCTATGTTTTGCCTCAGGGCTTTCACCTTTCTTTCATTCTGTATGTCCTACTTTCCTGCTTCCCGCATGTCTGTCTGGCAGCTGGCTGGCCCCGGCACCTCCCTCTTTTTCTTCCTCCTTCTCTTCTCCCTCAAGCCTTGATTCACTCCTCCTACTACTTATTCTCTCTGCCTGCCAGCCCCGCCTATCCCTCTCCTGCCTCGCTATTGGCCGGTCAGCTTTTTATTAGACCAATCAGGTACCTTAGGCAGGCAAGGTGAAACAAATGTAACACATCTTTACATCATTAAACAAATGCAGCACACCTTTACATCGTTAAAGTAATAATCCACAGCACGAAAGATTGCTCAGTGGTAAAGATTTTGCACTGGACTTGTGGTACCTGAGTTCAGTTCCCAGCACCCATGTCATGTGGCTTGTAACTTCAGTTCCGGGGCATGTGACACCCTCTTTCGGTCTCTACAGGCAACTATGTACATATCACTTATGCGTGCTGGTACACACACGTACATTCACAAATATAACTCTTAAAAGTCTCCCAAGCTGGGCATGAATCCCAGTACTCAGAAGGCAGAGACAGGTGGATCCTTGAGTTCAAGGTCGGCTGGGTATACAGAGTTCCAGGACAGCCATGGCTATACAGAGAAACAAAACAAGGGGCTGGAGAGATGGCTCAGAGGTTAAGAGCACTGACTGCTCTTCCAGAGGTCCTGAGTTCAATTCCCAGCAACCACGTGGTGGCTCACAACCATCTGTAATGAGATCTGGTGTCCTCCTCTGTATACATAATAAATTTAAAAAATCTTAAAAACAAAACAAAACAAAACAAAACGAAACAGTCTCCCCAGAAGAGTCACACAGTACCTTCGACATTCTAGTCCCTCACAAAAGTCAGGTGACCTTGGAGCTGCTAATGGCAGAGCAGCAGCATCTGGAGCCCTTTCCCAGGCCAGGGGCAAGCAGAAGGCACATTCCAGCTGCAGCCCTCCCCTATCCCCAGAGTGCCCCCCCCCCCCCCGTGGAGGAAGTGGGAAGCGCATGGCTTGTGGCACTGTCAAACTCTTGTTTATGAGAAGAAGGTCAGCAGTGGCAGCCCCGCCTGTGGGAATTTCCTGTTGATCTTGAAGAGCTGTTCCTGGGAAGAGGAAGCCTGAGCCTGCCTTGCTGGGTGACCATGAAGAAGCCTCGGAAGCTTGTTTGTCACAACAGTATCCAGAGCCACCACATGCTGTCCTGCAGTGCGGCCTGGTGGCTGCTACAGGGACAGAAACCACTTGGGTCATTGCACATGCCTGCGTGTGACTCTCCCTGATCTCCAGGAACACGCTGTCTAACTCAGTAGACTCTTGATGGTGCCCGGAGGAGGGTTTGGTTCCTAGCTGTGTTTGTTTTTTTCCAGACTGGGTGTCTCTGTGCAACCTTGGCTGTCCTGGAACTCACTCTGTAGACCAGTTTGGCCTCGAACTCACAGAGATCCGCCTGCCTCTGCCTTCTGAGTGCTGGGATTAAAGGTGTGCACCACCACTGTTCAGTCTTTATTTTTTTTTTAATTTTATGTGCAATGGTGTTTTGACTGCACGTATATCTGTGTGAGGGTGTCAGATCCCCTGCAACTGTTGTTACAGACCATTGTGAACTGCCATGTGGGTGCTGGGAATTGAACCCTGGTCCTCGGGAAGAGCAGCCAGTGTTCTTAACCACTGAGCCATCTCTGCAACTCTTGCTCCTTTTGTGTGTGTGTTATTACTTTGGAAGGTTTCTGCTTTTAGTGTTGAAGCTAACAGGCAAGAAGGGGGTGTCCTCCTCTCCCCCCGCCCCCACAACCTGGGTGCACACCTGATCTTGCAGTGTAGGTGACTTCATAGGCTCTGTAAAGGCATGGCTGTTAATGGAGTCCAGAGAAAGGCCCCTCCCCTATACCTGCCTCTCTCTGCGGGTAGGTGGGGCTGTTTATAGCAATGCTCAGAGCTGCACCATGCACTCAGGTCCAGAGGCTGCCTCTGACTAGTGGAGATGAGCAGAAGCTTCTCTCTCTGAGCCTCAAGGTGTGTGTGTATGAACTGGGTACAGCGAACATTAATTAGCCTTAAAAAAAAAAAAGGCTAACTTCTGAAAACACTACAGATATGAACCTTGAAGACTAAAGGCTAAGGAAGGAGTGTGGTCACAAGAGGACAGTCATTCCGGGGCCCGGGGACAGGCAGTGAAAAGTCTCCTCTGACCAGAGAGTAATTAACTGAAGAGATGAAGAGGCTACAAAGGAGCTACTCATAGTGGAACAGACCTGTAATCGCAGCTCCTCAGGAGGATTGCAAGTTCAAGCCCAGCCTAGGTGACACAGTGAGTGAGGCTCTGTCTCAAAAACTAAGACGGGCTGGGGATAGAGCTTCCTGGCAGAACGCCTGCTTGGCCAGCTCAGCACCTCAGCCTGAAAGGAAAACAAAGGCCTCAGATACATATGGAGACCTGGGTACTGTAGTGTGAGATCTTAGTTCCCCTGACTAGGACACTGAAATATGGGGAAACTCACATATGTATAATTTCACAGTAGCATGAAGCCATCCGGGAGTGGGGCAAGGGATTGGCTGTAACTGGCATAGAGAGAGTGTGCATGGGCAAAGCCAGCCTTGGGGTCTGAGCTCTGCCTTCACTGGAGCTTCTCATCAATGGCCCCGGTGTGGATCTGTCCTGCACCAAACACATTGGTTCTTCCATGTACACCTCTCAGCCCAGCCTTACCTTCATAAAACAGATGCAGTTAAGCCGGGCGGTGGTGGCGCACGCCTTTAACCCCAGCACTCGGGAGGCAGAGCCAGGTGGATCTCTGTGAGTTCGAGGCCCAGCCTGGGCTACCAAGTGAGTTCCAGGAAAGGTGCAAAGCTACACAGAGAAACTCTGTCTCGAAAAAAAACCAAAACAACAGCAACAACAACAAAAAAAACAAACAGATGCAGTTATTCTGACGGTACCAGCTGGAGAAGGTGGAGTCTGGAATGGCCACCAGGCCTTGGGGAGGCAGAAGTTCATATCTGAAGTTCATGAGGCCCGAGGCCTTAGCTCAGGTGACAGATCGTTTCCCACAGGGTGCAGGTGCAGTGTGTCAGCACATCATGTGACCAAATCGCCCCGGAAACAACGACTAGGAGAAGGGTTTGACTCTTAGTGTGATCAGGAGTTGCAATCCAGCAATGGGGAGGGCGCTGCTCGACTGTGGAGTTGCGGGCTGTGCTGGAGGCAGCATGGGGAGAAGACTGTTCACAACATGACCAAGAGAGAAGCAGCGAGCTGCCTCTATGAATTTAGGTCAGCCTGGTCTACAGAGTGAGTTCTAGGACAGCCAGGGCTATGTAGAGCGGCTCTGTCTCAAAAAACCAAACCAAACATAAAAAGCATCAAGCTGGGCTGGAGAGAGATGGCTCAGTGCCCTTGCTGCTGTTGCAGAGGACACAGGTTTGGTTCCCAGCACCCCAGTGGCAGCTCATAACCGTCTGTACCTTTAGTTCTAGGGGATCTGATGTCCACTTCTGGTGTCACTACACACATAGCTGCACATACATGCATGCAAGCAAAACATTCATACACATAAAGATAAAAATAAATATCTTTGGCCGGGCAGTGGTGGCGCACATCTTTAATCCCAGCACTTAGGAGGCAGAGGCAGGCGGATCTCTGTGAGTTCGAGACCAGCCTGGTCTATAAAGTGAGTTCCAGGAAAGGTGCAAAGCTACACAGAGAAACCCTGTCTGGAAAAACATATATATATATATAAAATCTCTTTGGAGTCAGGTGGTAGTGGCACACACTTTAATCCAATCCCAGGGCTCAGGAGGCAGAGGCAGGCAGATCTCTGAGTTGGAGGGCAGCCTGGTCTACAGAGAGAGTTCCAGGACAGCCAAGGCTACACAGAGAAACCCTGTCTTGAAAAAAAAAAAAAAAAAAAACTAAGAACAAACAAAAAAATAATAAATAAAAACATCTTTGGGCTGGGCATGGTGGTACATACCTTCAATACCAGCACTCCTTTTCTGCTCAAATTGTACGGTTTTCAAATCCCATTCCACTTCCCCTTCCAATTCTCATTATAAAACCTCACTAAAGCAGAACCATCCCCAGTCTGAAGCTCTGCTGTCTTGACCCTTCCTCTGCCAAAAAAATTAGTCTATATTTTTAGTCTAACCTCATCCCAATTTCCAAGACATGGACAGAACGCAGACAGATTCTTCGCCTCTTGTGCACTTCCCGGTGAAGTGACGGTCAGTGTTTCTGGAAGCCGTCCCACCAGATCGTACACTAGGTGGCGCTCATGCCACCCTAGCGCTTCTCTAGCCCCAGCTTGGAACGGAACTGTCCCACCTCCTCCCTCAGGCCAGTTCCAAAGGTCTGAGCAGCACTCGGTCAGCTTATCACAGCAACAATTCTGCAGACAGCACCAATTTTTTGTTAGTAGTTTCTGTGCTGTCTTGACTAAAATACCAAACGGAAACAATTGGCGCGGGGGTGGGGGAGTAATTGTGGCTCCAGGTTTCACAGCAGGAAAAGCACAGCGGAGCAGTAGGCGCCTTGAGGCGAAGACAGTTCACACTGGGACAGTCCAGGAAACTAAAGCAGGGTGTGTGTAGGGGGGGTGGGGGGGTTGATGGGGGCGCATGGGCACATAGTGGGTGGTGGGGTGGGTGGTGAGCAGAACCCAGAGTTGGGAAATACTTTTCAAAGGTCCATGCCTAGGAACATGCTTCCATGAGCTAGGATCAACCTCTTAAAACAGCCAGCCATGATGGCACACCACTTTAATCCCAGCACTCCAGAGGCAGAAGGGTCTCTGTGAGTTCCAGCGAGCCTACATAGTGAGACCCTACCTCATAAAACTAACACCTTCCAGAACCTCCCAAACGACCCCACCAGCTGGGAAACAAGCATCAGGGACTTGAGTCTGTGAGGGGCATTTCAGACTCATTTCAGGAATGTTGGCTTCAGCGTATGCTCTCCACCTGCTATAGCAGAATAGGAATGCCAGGGCATGATATCGTGCCCAGCCCTGCCAGTGTGCACAGAGATAGACAGGAGGAAATGAGAGGGCAGACTGTGCAGCAAGCCAGGGCAGAGCCAGAGAGAAATAAATCACAGGATCCAGGATCTCCATGAGGTGACTTCAGAGATAATGGACTAGCTCTTCATTGTATGGATAGAGGTGTAATGAGTCTTACTCTGTCCTACCAGCCAGCTCCCAAATAAGGACACAAAACTTATTAATTATGGAAGTTTGGCCTTAGCTTAGGCTTGGTTTTAGCTCACCTAAATAAATTAACCCGTGTCTAATAATCTACTTTCTGCCCTGTACCGCCCATGCTGCTTCTTCCAGGTCTCTGGCATGCTTAGATTTTTTTCTGCTTCCTCTCTCTGCCCAGAAGTCCTGCCTATACCTCCTGCCTATGTACTGGCCATTCAGCTCTTTAGGAAAGCAATCACAGCAATATATCTTCACACAGTGTACACATATCTCACAGCATAGAAAGGCCAGACCTGGAGAGGCCAGAATTCCTGCCATCCTGGCATCTGTTAGCAAATCAGAAATGGGCTTTTCCCACCCAAAGCTTGGCTGTCTCGAAAAGGAAACAAAACATAACAGTAATACTAAAAGCTGGAGAGTTTTCTGGCTAACCAGTTAAGAGCACTGGCTGCTTTTCTAGAGGACCCTGGTTCAATTCCCAGCACCCACATGCTGGCTCATAGCTATCAGTAGCTCCAGTTCCAGGGGATCCAACTCCCTCTGCTGGCCTCCACAGGCAATTGGGTACATAGACATAAATTCATGCAAAATGTCCATATACAAAAAATAAAGCAGTAAAGCTAAGCCGGGTGGTGGTGGCACATGACTTTAATCCTAGCACTTAGGAGGCAGAGGCAGGTCAGTCTCTGTCAGAGGCCAGCCTGTTCTACAGGACAGCCAGAGCTGTTACATGGAGAAACCCTGTCTCAAAAAACCACAAAAACAAATGAACAAAAAACAGTAAAGCTTCCTGGAAGATAATTTACCACTGTATCTACTGCAAATTAATTTGTTTATTTATTTGAGACAAGGTTTCTCTATGTAGTCCTGGCTGGCCTAGAACTCTCTATGTAGACCAGGCCTTGAACGCAAAGATATCCACCTGCCTCTGCCTCCCAAGTGCTAAGATTAACCTACTGTATATTTAAACATGTACAACCATTCACTAGTTTCACTTGTAGGAACTTATGGTATAGAAATGCACATGTGTACAAAGATGGCATCTCTTGTGACAGGAGACATGGGAAGTGGACCAGGAGTTAGGACTGCATCAGTAAACCATGGCACATCTGGGCAATGGAATATAAACAGTCATTAAAAGCAGTGAGGGGCTGCAGTGTGGCCCAGTGGGTTGTGTAGGTGGACTTTCCTGTCCCGCCAGCCCACTCCAAAATAACCACACAGAGACTTATTATTATATTATATTATTATAAATACTCAGCTGATAGCTTAGGCTTGTTACTAACTAGCTCTTTCATCTTAAATTAACCTGTATCTCTTATCTACATTCTGCCACGTGGCAGTACCTTTTTTCAGCACAGCATGTTCGTCTGCTTTCTCCTTCCCAGTGTTCTCTCTGTCTGGCTCTCCTGTTTAACCTCTTTCTGCCTAGCTATTGGCCAGTTGGCTCTTTATTAAACCAGCAAGATTAAAACATCTTCACAGTGCACAAAAGGATTATTCCACAGCAGGTTGTGCTTGGCATGCCCAAGGCCCTGGGCTGAATCCCTAGCATTGAAAATAGAGTATCCAGGATATACTGTTTAGCAAAATAAGTCACACATTATGTACCGCATGAATCCATCTAGGATGGATAATGATTTATATGTTGCAATGAATGTTGGCAAATTCCCTCTAGGCAACACTTCTGCTTAGCAAGGTTCTAATCCACGGTTGGCAACTTTCTACTGTGTGTTCCTTACCTAACAGCTTGGTTCAGAGTGTAATGCAGTCTGCACCCATCTTTCAGGGTTTGGCTGGGTTGTCACCTCCTCCAGGAAGCTTCCCTGATTTACCCCTGTCCCAGGTGTTCTTTCTGCCTCCTTCTCAAAGCAAAAAGAGTCAATGTCTGGAAAGGAAGAAAAAGCTGGAAGCTTCACTATATAGGGTTTTCAAGTTGATTAAAATATGGATGTGTTGGGGTTGGGGATTTAGCTCAGCGGTAGAGTTTTGCCTAGCAAGCTCAAGGCCCTGGGTTCGATCCTCAGCTCAATAAATAAAAAATAAATGAATAAAATATGGATGTGACTGGCTGAAGGATAGATATATCAGTGAACAATTTACAGTCCAGAGACAGACTCTCGCGTTTATGGTCAATTGTCACTGTAAAAGGGGGCGGAGATTATTCAGTGAGGGAAGTATAATCTGTACAGTTTGTGCATCTTTATCAGTCAGCTGGTGCACACACACACCCCCATACCCACGTCCACATCCACAAAAACGCCCTGCCGTTCATTGCTGTCCTGTCTGCCTTTCTAGAAGGATGTACTCGGGCACATGGAACACTTCGTTTTAATGGCTGAACAATTTACCAACGTATGGATCACTTCAGTTAGCCTGGGAATTATGAGGACCCAGGAGGGTCCACACAGATGAAGAGCTGGCGGCTGATGACCTGGAGACGTGGATCCACCCGCAGCTCAGCTCAGAATGTTAACGCGGGCTTCCACGGGACGACCTTCGCTAGCGGGATGTGTGTGCAAAAGGGAAGAGTGCGCGTCGGTTAGCAGCAGCACGAAAGTTCCATTTGCGGGCACCTGCATCTTTTGGGCAGCTACTCAGATAACGTGCAGCACTAAAGGGATGAGGACTCTGGCCCAGTGTCGACGGGGCGTGAGCAGCTACTTACGTCCTTTTCGGTCACTTCGCCTCTCTTCCAGCAGCAGCGCACCCTCAGGCTGCTGTCCCTTTAAGGGGGCTGAACTTCGCTCCGTTACTTCCGCCCCGAAGTGACTTGGCGCAGGCGCGTTGGGGAGAGTAGGGTGAAGCGGTGGGAAGCGTTCCCCTTTACAGACATGGTAACGCCCTGGCTGCCGCGGGTGCGCCCGGCCGTGACGTCACTTCCTGGGCGGAGGAGGGAGAGTGGTGCAGTGAGGGACAAACAAAAGGAGGGCGCCCGAGGAGCGCGGCGTCCGGCGGTGGGACTGTGTGGCGGAGGACCGGGGCTGCCTGCCGGGCGGCTGCCAGCGGCGAGCTAAGGTGAGTGGGTCGGGTGGGGGATGAGACATACGCTGTCACCTCGCGGAATCCATCCTGATGTGTGCCCCGCCTCCGCAAGCCCTGGGCGGCTCTCGCTGCCCGCGGGCGCCGGCCACCCAGGCCCTGCGCCCGGCTGCGCCCCGCTCCGCCCGGCCTCCGGCGGGCGCCGCTCCCAACCCCACCCTCCTGGCCGTGCCGCGGCTCGCGAGCCCCCTCCCGGGCACCCTGTGCCCAGCGCGCGCCTCTCCCGCGAGTTTCCGCCGCGCTCCCCCCGGCCACACTTGCTGCGCTGCTCCCCGCAGATCCGCGCTCCTCCACGCACGCACGCGCCCCTTTCCCAGTGGTTCCACCTGGGCGTTCTCCGGACAGCTCTCCCACCAGCTCCCCTAGTTCTCAGCCGCGGGCTTCCCGGCGCCAGCTTCTTTCCTTGGACCCCTCCCTCTTCCTGATCTGCGGGACCGTTCCCATGGCAGGAGCACAGGCTTTTGGGACCTCGGTCTTTGGGCTTCGGTTCCCCGGACGACCGATTCTTGATGTGAAACTCCACTGGGTTCTGCCCTTGTCTTCTGTATCCATCGGCGGGCAGGAGTATCAGATCTGTGAAAGTGTGGGTGAGCTGAAGGTCAGCAAAGATGCTCCCAGGCTGAAGGAAGAGCCCAGAGAGCTGTTTGTTTGTTTGTTTGTTTGTTTTTTGAGACAGGGTCTCACTATGTAGCCTTGGCTGTTCTAGAACTCTCTATGTAGACCAGGCTAGCTTCGAACTCACAGAGATTAGCCTGCCTCTAGCCTCCCGAGTGCTGGGTAAAGACGCGGGCCACTAAGCTGTGCTTGAGCCCTGGGTTCTTGAACCTGCTTTGGTGAGGATTCCTTCCCTTCCTCTGGACTGAAGTGAACCAAGATGGGCTGGCTCTCCTCTGGTGCAATTACTGCCTTTTTTGGGAAGGACATCCGAATTGAGTGAGCGGTGAGTGTTAGCTTTCTTCCGACGGGAACCGGGCTGACACAGTGGTGGTTCCAGGACAGTCACACTTACACCGCCTCCTCTTCCCCTGCCTCAGCTAGGATACCTTTAAGGATGAGGTGTGGAAGGGGAAGAGGGTGTGTGAGGACAGGGGACAGACACTTGTGTGCTGAATTTTGGAGGCAGAAATGAGTAGCCAGAGGCTCCAAGGTCCTTGCAAGTGTGTCAGTGGCTCCTTTAAGCCGGCCATCTGTGTTCTGCCCTCTGGAGCAGACGCACCAGCAGACAGACAGACAGACAGACACTGCAGAAAGAAGAGTAGGTTGACTGTTGGGGGTAGGAAAGTGGGAGTGTATTCAGAGGCCCCGGGTGGGGTGGTGCCGGTGGGCTAGGCCATCACACTACTGTTCCCTTGATGAAGGTCATGCTCTCCTGTGGCTGTCTGGAGTAGGGCAAGGACATATGGGTAATGCTGGAGGACACCTTGCTGGAGCGTGTGAGATGGGGTTTGATGCTCCACCTTGGGGGATGGTGTACAAGAGCAGAGACCAGAGAAGCATTTGACACCCCCCCACACACACACCACCACCACCACCAGAAGTCAGCCTCACGCATTTGTTCTCTGTACCTAAGGCATACTTGTTAGGATGAAGTTTCCTTGCAAATTTGAGTGGCCTTTGTGGAGGGGGTGGGCTCCTGAGGCTCATCCTAATGGGGTAGAACCCCAGCTTGCTGCCTAGAAGAGCTGGAACCAGCCTGTTCCCCACTCACTCACCTGAGACTGTAGATGATTCCAGGTTTTTACGTGGAGATACCGAGGCACAGGCTGAGCAGCCAAGACCTCCTGATAACTCAGGAGGAATAAATGTAGACTTTAACTATAGACAGCGGAGGAAGGAGGAGGGGGCCTTGGGTTAGTGAGCAGGCTGCCCAGGGTACATGTCCTTTAAGAAGGGGCTAGAACAGCGTGAGTCCAGAGTCCTGCTTTAGTCCTGGCTGTGAAGTGACAAGTTACTGTCCAGCGTCAGCGATGTCCCAGTCCTGCCCGAGACAGAGGGTGGGGCACAGGTGGCCTGGATGGCCTCTGCTCCTTCCTGGCTCTGGCTGCCGGTGCCTGCCTGTCTTGTCTTCCTGTGGCTTGGAAGACTGTGTTTGATGTCCATCCTTTACCAGAGACTGCATCCTCACAAGTTGACGGGTGCTCCCCAACCCCTCCTAGACGCGTCCAGGTCCTGCCGTCTGCTGCTTCCTTCCTGGATAACTCCTAATGTTTTAAGTCCCTCACAGCTGGGCCACACTGCCATCCTGGGCTGCTTTTGCTGTCTCCCAAGTCTGGAGTGGCGCCCACACTCACTCCTCTCTCACACTGCCACCTTGTCTCTGGTAAGCAGTGCAGAGCAGGGCGCCCCGTGGGGAGTTGAGTGCTTGCTCACAGTGGAGAGTGTGTCCTCATGTTTGAGGAGAAATCCTGTCTGGCTTGGCTCACCCTTCCCACTCCTCACTCTCCACTTCCACCTCCAGGACTAGCTGTGACCAAAGAGTAGCTTGTAGCGTCTTGCCCACCTCTTCTCTCCTGCCAGTGAATACATACTCTGCTCCTGCCTGGATCATTCTCCTACTCCTCATGCTCAGGGATCACCAGAAACCTGCTCTTCTGGCAGCCTGTACTAACTAACCCCTCTGGGCTGGGCTGGGCCTGAGTCCCCAGCAAGAGCCTTGCCTCCAGATTGAAAAAGCTGCCTGGGGGCTCTTTGGAGAACCAGGGTCTGTGGGGCAGGTGCTCCTGTTCCCCTAAAGCCCCAGATAGGCCCTGACAGTATCCCCAGGCTCTCTAAAAATGCTGGCCCAATGTAAGTATCTCTGAGACCCACAGATGCACCTATTGACTGTAGCTCTTGACTTCCTCCTAGGGCAGCAGCCGCGTCCATGGAGCAAAAGGAATGCCCGGACCCTGTGCATCCAGGCAGGGACCAGCCTCAGCACCAACAGCCAGCACGAAGATAGCAGAGCCACCTCAGGGTAAGGCCCTCTCCAGACTTTGTGTACTGCCTCTCCCAGGCAGATAGCATGGCCCACGCTTCCATTTTCATAGTCCTTTGGCCTTTATTAGGATCCAGGGCTTCTGAGTGTTCCTGCTTGCTCTTCCTTGGTGTTTTTGTTTTTGTTTAGTAGTGGGGACTGAACCCAGGGCCTCACATGTGTCACACAAGTGCTCTTTTTTTTTTTTTTAAAGATTTATTTATTTATTATTATGTATACAGTGTTCTGTTTGTATATATGTCTGCACGCCAGAAGAGGGCATCAGATCTCATTGTAGATGGTTGTGAGCCACCATGTGGTTACTGGAAATTGAACTCAAGACCTCTGGAAGATCAGTCAGTGCTCTTAACCTCTGAGCCATCTCTCCAGCCCCAAGTGCTCTATCTTTAAATTACTTCTTAAACTCAATATGTATCCGAGGCTGGCCTTGAACTCCTGATCTTCCTGATTCTATCTCCCAGTCCTAGGATTACAGGCACACAGCACCAGTCTGGGGTAATGTGGTGCTGGGGATGGGACCCAGGTTCTCTGTGTGCAAGGCATGCACTACTACCTCCCACCCCCAGCTTTCTCCTTGGACCTTGTTTCACCTTTATGGTCAGGCAGGATCTTCCTAACTTGCCGGGTCAGACCTTGAACTCGCAGCTCTGCATCAGCTCCAGAGTCGCTGGACTCCAGGCTCAGTGAGCAGGCCCAGCAGGCTGTGTTCTTGGAACCCAGTGCTGTTGCACTGAGCCTCACATTTGTCTCCCCCCACCTCTTACCAGTGTGGGTAGCTAGAAATGCTGCCTGAGCCACATTTCCCAAGTGTGTTCCTTTGGTCATGGAGCTTAGATAGTCCTGCAGCTGCTGCAGGACTGGTCAGTCTTGAAGGCATGGGCTTGAGCATGATGAACGTGAGCAGTCCTCACGCTTACGTGGTCATAGGCATAGCTGTTGGAGGCGGGGCTTCCTTCAGACTCTGTATACTTTCTTTTTCTATTTGCTTTCTGAGGCGAGGTTGTACTCAGACTTGGTAGGTAGCTGAGGACGGTCTCCTGCCTCCTGAGTACCTGGATTACTTGTACCACTGAGTGTGCTTTCTGTGGGTGCTGGACCTGGCCCCCAGGGCTGTGTGCACACTAGGCCGACGCTACCAACTGAGCTCCTTCTCCAGCCCTCCATTGCGCTGGAGAGGCTCCCCAGGACCGGAGGCTCACTAGCTAGGCCCTGACTCAGGGTTAGATCTAGTCAGACTCAGCATTGTTTGCTGAGGGATTGTGGGGGTCTCAGTGTTGAGAGCCTTGGCTGCGGGTGGGACTGCAGCCCTGCCATCAGCACTGGGGAGGCTGAGGCAGGAGGTTTGCCAGCCTGAGCTACATACTGAGACTCTGTCTCAAGAAAAGAAACTAGGAAGTGGGTCTCTGAGTTTGAGGCCAGCGCGGGCCACACAGAGAGACCCTGTCTCAAGAACAACAACAAAACAAAAAGCAGATGGAACAGGGGGAGGGGGTTCATTGACATTGTTAGCAGGGAGTCAGGTCCGCAGCAAGCCTCCAGAACAGGTGGTGGTGATGGTCACTTCCTGAGGACTGGTGTGGAGAAGGCACTTAGAACACTCGGTGACAGGATCTTGGGATCGTTTGCCAAAGCTTGAGCTTGGTCTCTGTCGGTGTCAACTCATAGAAACTGAGGCTCAAAGCCAGGAAGCAACATGCTACACCCACCCATGAAGGACGGTGACGTGGATTTGAACTCAGATCCTGTAACTCTGTCTGGGTCTGGTCCTTTGTTCTTGCCTCAGTCCCCCAACCTCTGTTTATGCCTCAGCTTTTCCTGGAGGATTGTAAGAGCCCCCACCCCACCCCCAGCCTGGACTTTAAGGAAATAGTCATCCTGGGGGTAGGGTGGGGGGTGGGTTGCTGCTGCTTTCAACATCCATGTAGCCCAGGCCAGCCTCAAACGGCTTTTTTTATTTTCAAGTTGTATTATGTGTATGAATGATGAATGGTTTACCTGCATGTATGTCTATGCACCATGGATGTGCCTGGTACCTTGAAGATCAGAAGAGGGCTTCAGATTCCCTTGAACTGGAGTTAGAGACAGTTGTGAGCTGCAGCGTGTGTGTGTGTGTGTGTGTGTGTGTGTGTGTGTGTGTGTGTGTGTGTGTGTGTTGGGAATCGAACCTGGGTCTTCTGTGAGAGCAACAAGTGATCCTAACTCCTGAGCCATCTCTTCAGCCCCAACTCTTGATCCTCTTCCCTCAGCCTCCAGGGGGTTGGAATTGTAGACGTGCTGTATTATACTGTTTAGATTTTAATGTCAAAGAGAAGGTAAAGTCCTGACCCTGTCTTCGGAGACCCCCACAACATCTCCTCTCTGGTGCCTGCCTGCTTCACGAAAGTCAGGGCACTCAGGGGCTGTCTGCTTTGGCTCTCTTGTGTTTTGGAAGGGCAGCCAGCTCTAGAGCCCTCTCCTCGGACAGATGC
This sequence comes from Peromyscus leucopus, assembly GCF_004664715.2. NCBI lineage: Eukaryota > Metazoa > Chordata > Mammalia > Rodentia > Cricetidae > Peromyscus > Peromyscus leucopus. Next base: position 9,238,399 of record NC_051066.1, on the reverse strand, counting down.
AGGCAGGCTGCTGAGCCCGGCAGACAGAAGGCACATTCCTGCTACAGCACCCCTGGGGCCTGCCCTGGCCCTGCTGGGCTTTCCTGCTGGTGTGGGGCCTTGACATCAGAGAGGAAGGTGGAAAACGCCCGGTGTGTGGTGCTGTTCGTACTCTTGTTTATGGGACCGAGGCCAGCAGTGACTGCTTTACCCTGTGGGAGCTTCCTGTTGGTTGTTGAGGAACTCTGTCCCGGGAGAGAGGAGGCCTGAGCTGGAGCCTGCCTTGCTGGACAGTGGTGAACAGGGAGCAGTGGGAAGTGCCTGTGTGAGATGGGAATTCCTTCTCTGCTTGGAAACTGGACAGAAGAGCCACCACATGCTGGCCTGAGGTTTGGCCTGCCAGTTTCGGCCTCTGCTGTCTGCCTGAGCTGGGACCCAGGTGCAGGTCAGGGAGACGTGTGGCATTTGAGTGGGATCGGATTGCTGTATATGCCTCTCTGTCCCGTACAGACACTCGAGTCATAAGTTAGCCCTGACTCGCTTTATCCTTACAGTACCTAAAGTCAGTTTTGTCCTGGTCGCAGAGTGTTCCTTTCAGACATAGATCCCAAGGGTTGGACAGTAAGGGAAGGGCTCCCCAGTGGTCAGAGTCTACAGATCTGTTGGGCACAGCTGACATGAGAACATTTTTTAAAATGGGATCTCATGTAGCCCAGGCTGGCCTTGAACTCCTGCTCTTCCTGCCTTTACCTCCCAAGTGCTAGATTACAGGTGTGCACCTCCACCCCAGCACCAGCAGGGATTTTTAGAGTGCGCATGTCAAGTCCGGCAGCTGGAGTCTGTGGAGTGTTGTTCGGCAGATTCTGAGTTCTCTGCCAAGCTCCTGTGCCCACTTCACCTGCTGGTTTTCCTAGGTCCTCCCCGGCCTTGCCCTCCAGGTCCTCCTCTGCTCTCCTTTGCCGTTTCCCCGCTTCTAGAGAGACAGGAGCTGACCTCTGAGTAGCTGATGGCTCCACTTCGCCTTCCCCTCCTCGCCAGCACCTTCCCCTCCAGGAACATCCTCGGTGCTAAGAAGCCCTACCAGGTCACTGCATTCACCTCCACCCCAGCCTCGTGAGTGGGACCGACAGGGCCAGGCTTGGGACGCGGTCACTGGCCTCCAGTTGTAGGTGATAACACAACACCGGGATTGAAACGGAAGTCATGGCGTGGTGGCCCGTGCTCGTCTGCTCCACCCTCTGGTTCCTCTCTGTCTCTTTACCTTGAGGGTGCTTTCAGAGCGTGACCCCAGCATGTGTGCTCAGGCTTGGTGTCTGCAGACTGTGCTGGGGTCACTGACCAGAAAGCCACTTAGCTTCAGGACAGAATCCATCTTTGGTGAATGAAGCCCAGGGAGTGGAGTGGAGCGCCCTCTAGAACCAGGCTGGGTGTGTGTGTGTGTGTGTGTGTGTGTGTGTGTGTTTTAGTGTTTCTGTGTGTGTGTGTTTTAGTGTTTCTGTGTGTGTGTGTGTGTGCGCGCGCGCGCGCGCGCACGCGCGTGTGTTTCTGTGTGTGTGTGTGTTTGTGTGTGTTTCTCTGTGTGTGTGAGTGTGTGTGTGTTTTAGTGTTTCTGTGTGTGTGTGTGTGTGTGTGTGTGTGTGTGTGTGAGAGAGAGAGAGAGACAGACAGACAGACAGACAGAGCCCCGGGCTCTCTCGGTGTGTTTCAGCTGCACCTCCTGGTTTGCGGTAAGTTATCTTCTGTCTCTTGAGGGCTTGAAATCTCAAAATTAAATTGCTTGCTGCATTACAGCCACACACTTGGTGTGACGCTCCTCCGGTGTAAAAGTGGCTGTAAAATTCCATGGTTTCACGTGCTCGCCCACCTCAGAGGCGCAGCTGCCAAACCCGTGCCCTCTCTGACAGCACGACAAATGTGCCGCCCAGCAGCTCAGGTGGTGTGGCAGAATCCTGGCCTTGTGGGCATCCAGCTCCCTGGGTTCTTATTCGGGGAGTGGGTAGACAGCTTGCCTCCGGCTGGGTCCCCTTGCCTGCCTGGGCCAGGCCAGCACCTTATTCCCCTGGGCCCCAGCACATGTGTTTACAAGCTTGTCCAGGGTTCTTACACCTCCGCTTCTTTCTTTTCTTTTCTTTTCTTTTCTTTTCTTTTCTTTTCTTTTCTTTTCTTTTCTTTTCTTTTCTTTCTCTCTTCCTTCCTTCCTTTCCTTCCTTCCTTCCTTCCTTCCTTCCTTCTTTTTTCTCTCTCTCCCTTTCTCTCTTTCTTTCTCTCTCTTTCTTTCCTTTCTTTCTCTCTCCTCTCTTTTTCTTTTTTTCTTTCTTTTTTTGAGACAGGGTTTCTCTGTTTAGTTTTTGATGCCTGTCCTGGATCTCGCTCTGTAGACCAGGCTAGCCTCGAACTCACAGAGATCTGCCTGGCTCTGCCTCCCGAGTGCTGGGATTAAAGGCGTGCGCCACCACCGCCCGGCGACACCTCCGTTTCTTAAACAGTCTCAGAAGACTGAAGATGTTCATGGCAGCTCATTACCAGTCTTCAAGGATGCTTTGTCCCCAGGTACACAGACCCCAGACTCCAGTGTTTTCTTAACTCCTGAAATACTAGAGGCTCCTGAGTATGACTTGTCAGGGTATTTGCAAAGGCCTCATGCTGCTCATGCCTTGGCAAAAGGAGGCTTTTCCTAAGAAGCCTTTTGAAAGGCCTGTGGGTGCATTGGGGCCCAGGAGACCTGTTGTCTTAGGGACTGCTTGGCATAGTGGCAACTCAGATCTGTGTCATCTTCCCATTTACCTCTCTGGACCTTGATTTCACGTTGTAAAGGGACTTTTCAGCCCTTCTGTTCTGAGAGCAACAGCAATAGTGACATGTGCCTGTAGTCCAGGAGGAGTTCATGAGTTCACAAAATCAGAGGCAGCCCGGGCACCATCTCTAACAACCCCGGTAATAGCTGTAGTAAGCATTTTTACTGCGTGGGCATGATCCAAATGCTTTTTAGGGACCGCTTTATTCAGTCCCCACTATAACCCCCCGAGGAAATAGACATTACAGCCTGTTTTACAGGTGAGGTGAGATTCTTTTCTCAGGTCACTCACTGGCGAGGTTGGAGCCGCCAAGGTTTGCCTGGCTGTTGAAAGCTAAGGTGCAAGAAGTGCTGGGCACAGAGCAGGGCAGGCAGTGGGTCTGAGCCTCACCTGCTGCACTGCGTACTGGATTCCAGTGGCCAGTGGGGGTAGTCCAGGAGGTGGCCCTTGCCTGTCACCTTTTACCAGAACACAGGCCACACCCCTGCAGGTCTGCAGAGGACGGACCTGTTTGGAAGCCCTGCCCTAAAGTGAGAGCAGTTCAAATACTTCTAAGCCTGCTGTTCCAGCCTGCTGTCTCCCCTAGGCTGTTTCCAAGAAGTGGGGGAGTGCCCTTGTGTGCAGGGTAAGTCCCCAGCCCACAGTCTTTGACTCATTCCAGCTGGGGGTGGGGGTCTGGCCAGGATGGGTGCTGTGTACCACAGGAGTGGGAGACCTCCTCTTACCTCCTAGCCCCTACATGAAGAAGCATAAACCCTGAGGTAGATTCATAGGCCTGAGACCGTGGGGCCTGAGACTGTCTGACAGGGCCTCTGGGGACCAGCCCTTCCCCTCCCTGAGAGCATTTTAGAGGGACGGCGGGCGGCCCATCTGTGCTTCGGGGAGGGTGCCAGCCTCCTCCTGCCTGCAGGGAAGTTTTCTCTTAGGCTCTGTTTGTGTTCAACAAAAGGCTCTTTGTGCCCTGCATGCTTGCCAGCTCCTGAGGGCTGTGGCCCAGGTGTCGGAGCTGCCTGAAGTCCTGTAAGGTCTGCGCATGCTTGGGTGGTCTCTCTGCAGATGGAAGGGGCAGCATGTAGTTTCTCTGACCCCGTGAGTGTGTGTGTGTGTGTATAAGAAGCATCAGCAGGAAATTAGGTGCAATACAGTGCACTGCTGTAGTTCCAGCTGCTCAGGTAGCTGAGGCAGGAGGATCATCCATGCCAGGGCTTTGGGGCCAGCCCAGGCAACATAGACCCCTCTTGAGGAAAAAGAAGAGGTGTGGGGGGAGGAGTGAAGACAGGAGGCAGGGGGGAAAGGGGGGCTCTGGGTGGAGATGGGGCCTGACGCCTGAGGGCTGTCTCTTCGGGCCTTTCCTGGGCCCTAGAACCAGTAAGAAACTCCACCCTCACCCAGACGGAAACAGCAGAACTAGGGGGCGGTCTCAGGGATGGCAGGTTGGGTTGTGGGTCCATGCTGTCTTGCCTGTGCCAGGTTTCAAACAAGTGCAGGACGTTATCTTGTCCTCAGTTCCTACAGTGACGCTCTGGACAGCCATGGTCCTCCTCAGTTCCTATAGTGACACTCTGGACAACCAAGGTCCTCCTCAGTTCCTACAGTGACACTCTGGACAGCCATGGTCCTCCTCAGTTCCTACAGTGACACTCTGGACAGCCATGGTCCTCCTCAGTTCCTACAGTGACACTCTGGACAGCCACGGTCCTCCTCAGTTCTTACAGTGTCACTCTGGACAGCCATGGTCCTCCTCAGTTCCTACAGTGACACTCTGGACAGCCATGGTCCTCCTCAGTTCTTACAGTGTCACTCTGGACAGCCATGGTCCTCCTCAGTTCCTACAGTGACACTCTGGACAGCCATGGTCCTACCTTACAGTTGTGACAGCAGAGCGGACATGACTAAATGATGCTCCCCTCTCCAGGTTCTTCCTGCCCTGTGTGTTGCCCGTTAGAATGAGGGCTGTGGTGGCTGTGGTGTCACATGGTGGCGGGGCACAGGGCTGACCTTTCCTCGTGTGGTAGCATCCTGTCCTTGTCATTTCATTGATAGTCCCAGTAGTCACACAAGGTTGAAGGCAACTTTTTCCCAAGTGTGTTTCCTACTTACAGACTCAACATATTTAAATAGTAAGATGTGGAAGAGACAAGCTTACCCACCCTCTGACTTAACCTCATGGAGTTTATGTGCTTTTCCGTACATGCAGTAGTGAGGGATTTTTGTTTGTTTTGGTTTGTTTCTTTAAACTGATGGACTGTTTTGGAGTAAGAACAGGTATGTAGTCGGTTGCTACAGCTCATGCAGGCAGCCCTATGCTCTTGAGCAGTGCTTCTTAACCTTCCTAATGCGGCAGCCCTTTAATACAGTTCCTCATGGTGTGGGGACACCAACCATAGAATTATTTTTATTGCTACCTCATAACTAACTTTGCTGCTGTTATGAATTATAATGTAAATATCTGGTATGCAACTCTGTAAAAGGGTTGTTTGACCCCCAAAGGGGCTGTGACCCACAACCTGAGGACCACTGCTTTAGTGCATGGACCCACAACCCTGCCTGGCATCCCTAAAGACCTTCCCATCGTTCCACTGTTTCAGACAGCCCTCAGAACCACTGCTTTAGTAGATGACAGATGGCAGGATGGGCCGATGGGTAAGGGTGCCTCTAAGCCTGACCACCTGAGCCCATTCCTCAGCGGCTGCATGGTGGAAGGAGAGAGCTGACTCCCTCAAGTGTCCTCCGACCTCCACTTGCACTTGGTCTGTGCTCTTGCATATGCACGGTGCACACACACACACTAAATAAATGAAATTAGTTACAAGAAAGATTGCGCAACTCGTCTTGAGTCATCTTCTAGCTGCAGAGCTATTTTTTTCCTTAATAAACTCTGCTCACTTGCCCCTCACTCTCTCTCTCTTTCTTTTCCAAGACAGGGTTTCTCTGTGTATCCCTGGCTGTCCTGGAGCTCACTCTGTAGACCAGGCTGGCCTTGAACTCACAGAGATCCACCTGCTCCTGCCTCCCGAGTGCTGGAACTAAAGGTGTGCGCTGCTGCCACCGGCGAGCTTTTCTTTGCTTTTGTAGTAATCCGTGTAACTTAAAGTCCTCGTTCTCACTGCGTTTGGTGTAGGCCGGTGGCTCAGGGCAGGGTGTTGGATGGGCAGGGGTGGGGTGATGTTGGCTGCATTCCTTTCTTTCTGTACAGTGCTCCCCGCCTCTATCTCAGGAGGGTTCACCTTGCAGACATTCCTTTGTGTGCAGTGCTCCCCGCCCCTGTCTCGGGAACTTTGTCCCCAGTAGCTCCCCCACTCCCCGGGAGACGTGGCTCTCTTTGAGTTTGACCTCTTGGTACTGTTGTTGGCGTCACCTGGCAGCAGTGACCTTGTCCTGACCGGCTGCTTTTGGGGATCACACCTCTCGTGTCCTTGTCAGCAAGTTCTTTTTAGGCTGGTGTCTCCGGGACATCATCTGGTCGTTGCATACAGGTTTGTGAAGAGGGACGTTCCTGTTTCAGAGCTACAATAACAGATGTTTAGGCTAAATTATGTGCTTGGGGCCACAAGATGATTTCGTGCTGGAGATGAATTTGAACTCACCGATTTCCTACCCTTCCCCTACCATCTGCCTGCCGCCTAGGGGAGAGCAGTGGCTCTCTGGGTGGTTTATTTGACCCTTCTGCAGCTTGCTTAGAATACATTTCTGTGTCTCTAGGGCATGGATGGGGCTGCCTGCTCCCCATGCTCAGGGACAGCGCCCTTGGGCAGAAAGAGTGTATACCGGCTGGAAGGAGGGGCTGTGTCCACTACTGTAGTCACCCCCACAGTAGCTGCTGCCGCCTGCTGGACCTTCACAAGTGTGAGGATGGGGAGAGGACCAGCCCCTGGGCTGGCGCCTTTTTTTTTTTTTTTTTTTTTTTGGTTTTTCGAGACAGGGTTTCTCTGTGTAGCTTTGCTCCTTTCCTGGAACTCACTTTGTAGACCAGGCTGGCCTCGAACTCACAGAGATCCACCTGGCTCTGACTCCCAAGTGCTGGGATTAAAGGCGTGTGCCACCACCACCCGGCTTGGTGCCTTTTATATAATGAAATAGCTTAGGCACGTAGGAAAGTGTCAATCCTGCATCAGAGCTCAGTCTCCTTCCATCGTGGGGGTCCCAGGGATCTGACAGGACAGATGGGCAGAGCAAAGAAAGTCTGCAGACCTGGAAATGTCAGACATGACACAGTTACTTCTGCAGCTCAGGGGAAAGAATGAGGCCTAGAAACTGTGCCAGCCTCAAGTTTCACATGGTCAGAACCTATTCCATTGAGCTACAACAATGAATCCCAGTGAGTTAAAGACCTGAAGCAAGGGGCCTGGGGAGATGGCTCAGTGGTTAAGAGGACTGACTGTTCTTCCAGAGGTCCTGAGTTCAGTCCTGTGAACCACATGGTGGCTCACAACCATCTGTAATAAGATCTGATTCTCTCTTCTGGTTTACATGAAGACAGACCACTCATATACATAAAATACATGGATAAATAAATCTTAAAAACAAAACAAACAGCCAGGTGGCGGTGGCGGCCGCCTTTAATCCCAGCACTCGGGAGGCAGAGGCAGGCGGATCTCTGTGAGTTCAAGGCCAGCCTGGGCTACCAAGTGAGTTCCAGGAAAGGAGCAAAGCTACACAGAGAAACCCTGTCTCAAAAAACCAAAAACAAACAAACAAACAAAAAACCTGAAGCAAAGCTTGGAAATGCTTGGGAAGGCAGCTCAGTGGCAGGGTACTCATATAGCACATGTGAGACTCATGTGAGCACATGTGATTCCCTGTACCAGAGAGAGACAGTCTTAACGTGCCTGCCAACAAAGCTCAGTGATGCCACACTCACAGAGACATGGTCAGTGCAGAGCTGGGATCATGGTGCACTACATGTATAAGAACCCCCTTTGAACAAGTAGTTCAAGAAGTTGCCATCTTCTCTCAAAGTCCCCAACACACTGGGTAAAAATGTCATCTCTGAAAATCGAGAAAAGAAGATGAGGTGGTGCCCTTCTTTAATCCCAGCACTCGGCAGGCAGATGCAGGTGGATCTCTGTGAGTTGGAGGCCAGGTGAACCAATAGGAAAGAGGACTGCAGTGCCAGCGAGGCGGCGAGGCAGGCAGAGGTGCTGTTGCCAAGGCTGACCTGACTCCAATACCTACATCTACATGGTAGAAGGAGAGAGCCACCTCCACAGGCTGACCTGACTCCAATACCTATATCCTCATGGTAGAAGGAGAGAGCCACCTCCACAGGCTGACCTGACCTCCACTTACAGCCCTCTCCAAATAAATAAATGAATCTAATGAGAATGAACTCTTTTCCCGCATTTATGTGACTATGACATATGTTTATAATGAAAAGAACTGGGCCGGAAGTGAGACGGAGTAACAGCAGCAGTCCTCTGGTTACCACCTTTACGTAGTTAGCATACATGCTTCTGTCCCTGTGTCCTTATGTGGTTTTCACAAATGCACTTTTGTCTGCTGTATAGTATTTCATCCTCTGGTCCTTTAACAAATATCTAACCCATCACCTATAGCAGGCACACAGTTTCCTGCTTCTGCTCACTGATGACTACTCCTAGGACGGTGTGTCTGTCTAGGAGTCCATCTCAAGCACTTGCCTACCTTTCTTTTCTTAGCTCATTCTGCTTGAGAAATCCTTGGTCCACCTTCCCACACCCCAAACTCTGCACACAGGCCTGGGATGTGCCCCAAATGGTCCGTGATATACAGAAATTGCCAGCCTTTTCTCTCCCCTCAGGGATCTCCCACCCACCATACTGTCTGCCTCCCGTCCATGTGACAGTCTCCAGAGGACATTGATTCATCTGTGCTAGAACAAATAGGGCTGGGATGTGGCTCAGTTGGTAGACTGCTTGCCTGTCATGCATGACACCCGGCTTTGACCCCAGTACTGGATAAACTGGGGTACTGTGTAGTGGTACCTGCCTGTTATCCAGCACCGGGAAGGTGGAGGCAGGAGGATCAGGAGTTGAAGGTCATTTTCAGCTACATAGCGATTTTGGGGCTAACCTGTACTATGTGAGACCCTTTTTCTAAAAAATAAAGTAAGAGCCAGGCGGTGGTGGCAGCTCACGCCTTTAATCCCAGCACTCGGGAGGCAGAGCCAGGCGGATCTCTGTGAGTTCAAGGCCAGCCTGGTCTACAGAGTGAGTTCCAGGAAAGGTGCAAAGCTACACAGAGAAACCCTGTCTCGAAAAACCAAAAAATAAAATAAAATAATAGAAACAGCTGTAGCAAGGCAAGGCCCAGCCCTCTTCTGACATTCCTCAGCCCTATTTGACACCCTTCATCTTTGTTCTTGGGGAGAGACCTGACTTGACCCGTTCTCTGTTGCCTCCTGAACCTCACCTCAGAGTGTGTGTGTGTGTGTGTGTGTGTGTGTGTGTGTGTGTGTGTGTGTGTGTTGGTGTGTGCGTGTTGGTCAAGCACTCGATATCGAGCCATGACCATGGGCTCCATACAATTTTGTAATCAAAAGGAAAATGCATGTTGATTAGAAGCCTAAGCTTCCACTTTGGGTCTCTGCTCCTTATCTCCGTGGAAAACCTCCCGTGGGTGCAGAGGTAACGCTCAGCACTGTGGGGCATATCCTTAGTGTATGGACTGGCTTTTCCTTGCAGCTCATGAAGAGCCTCTTCCTTCCCAGTTCCCATTTGGCTGTTTGCCCACCTACTGTGTGCTGAGCCCCATCTGTCTCTCCACTGGGCGCCCCAGAGGCTTTCCTCCTGTTCCTGTCCTCTTTGACCTCTCCCACATAACTTTCCTTTCACTAGCAAGTGTTGGAAGGCCTGCCCTGGGGTGGGGTCCAGACATACCTGTTTTGTTCACCTGCCCCTCCCTCCCACCTCCAGGCTCTGGCCCAGAACCTGACACTGTCAGAAAGGAGTCAGGGCTCAGAAAGGTCAAGCCACCTGTCCAAGGTCACTCAGCCAGGGAGCAGCAGAGCCATCCTGGCCCCAGTCTGTTGCTCCTCTCTGGAGCTCAGGGCCTTGGTCCTACCTAACTCCATGATGGCCTGCCTGACTGTATTGGGAAACTGAGATGGGTCTCTCCCGCCGCTGCCGCAGCAGGAGTCAGGACAAGGGGTGCCTGTGGGGATGACAGTATCCCCAGGACCCAGGCCCTGCTTGAATGAGCTGGGGTAGCATACAAAGGAGGGGGCAGGAGACTGGGCTCTGTCACTTGCCTTTCAAGTCCTTGACCCATATTTTATACACATGGGCATATTTCCTGCAGTCTCTGCTCCCTTCCAGACAGGAAAACAGAGAATCTAGACAGTCTTCAGGTCCCTTCCTGAGAAAGGTTCTACCCCATGTACCCATCCTATCCCTCTGCTGCTCTCACTTCACACCCAGGGGCACCCAAGTGAGCCCAGGTGGGGCTGCTCATTGGAGTGGCCCCCGGGGACGTGGGTTGTCTGGGCTGCACTGTGCGTAGGTGTGCAGTTTGCTCTAAGCCTGTATGTGAATCCTGAGCCTTAAGGAAGACATGAAGTGTGGCTGCATGCCTACAATCTAAGCCCTTAGCAAACTGACACATGAGGATTGCTGAGGAGAGGCGAGTCTGGACTGTATAGTGAAACCGTGCCTCAAAATAAAATCTGTTTTTTAAGAGAAAAATAGAGGCTGGAGACATGACCTGGCAGTTAAGGCTCTTGCTCCTTTCGCAGAGAATCTGAGTTTGGTTCCCATGTCAGGTGACTTAGAACTAACTGCCTGTAACTCCTGTCTCCTTTCTCTGTCTCTCTCTGTCTCTGTCTCTCTCTGCAGTGGTTTGAATAAGAATAGCTCCCATAAGCCTGGCAGTGGTGGCACATGCCTTAATCCCAGCACCTGGGAGACAGAGGTAGGTGGATCTCTGAGTTCAATACCAGCCTGGTCTACAGAGTGAGTTCCACAACAGTCAGGACTCCACAGAGAAACCCCGTCTGGAAAAACCAGAAGTCCGTCTAACATAGGTTACAACATGATGAACCCTGAGGAGTCCCAGTTAAGGAAGGGGTAGCATGATGGCAGGCAGCAGGGCAGAGCTACATGACCTCCAGAGAGACTTAGAGCCATCGAGTTCCTGGAGACGGATAGACAGTAGCTGCCAGTGTTGGGGACTGGAGGAGTCGGTGACTAACATCCGAGTTTCTGTTTTGCAAGACGAAGAGGCTGTGCCAGCAGATGGTGAGGACAGCTGAGCCACGGCTCCCCTGTTCCCCACCACTGGCCGACACAGGCATGAGACAATGGCCGCATTGATGGTAGTTGCATCTTTTCATATCCCAGAGCCAGCTGGGAAAGCCATGGGCACCACAGTGGGTTCTGGACTGGGCCCCCTCCCCAGCCTCTGCATGAAGAGCTGCTCCCAGTGTGGGTGCTTACTCACTCATCGGGCTCCCTGGGTGCCGGAGGGTACTGCACCTCACCACTCCCTATAGCTCCAGACCCTCCCTGAGGCAGGAAGTGGGAGGGGTCACCCCTTGCTGGCCCTACCCAAGCCACAGCCACCTGAAACTGCTTGCCCACCACACCCAGGTCCACACCCATCCCTGCCCACTCCCACCCTGTCTCTGAGAGTGCTATGGACTGCTGTGCTGAAGAAGCGCCTGGCCCCAGAGGTGCAGGGGTAGCTGATCATGCCAGCTCAAACTGCAGAAGTAATAGGACTGACTGTCTGTAGGAGGTAACCCTCCACTCAGGTCACCTTCACTAGGCTTAGGACTCCTCTGGGCTCTCGTCCTCTTCCCTCTCAGCTCTGGGGTTAACCCACACTCTGGCCTGAGGTGGGGGGACACTTTGGATGTGTTCATTACCCCCACAGGGCCTCGCCAAGGCTGAATAGAATCCAGGATGAACTTGGAGATGGGGGAGGAGGCAGGTGGATGAGCATGATGGATTGAAGTGTCTCCTTCTTCAGGTAGCTAGCTGGTCTGACCTCTCAGAGCCTGGGCCCCTTACCTGCGTCTTGGAGCCTGATTACTACTACCTTGCTGGGCACACAGCTGAACTTGTCTTTCGTAAGGAGGCTGGATATTCCCCATGAACTAACAGGCTCAACTTCTCACCAGCAATCAAAGGAAGTACTGTGGAATGGAAGCCACAGCCGGAAGCTGCTCCTACCCCAAATGGCTGGCTCTCTATCCCTTCCTGTCTCCTGAATGAGTGGGACAGGATGCCTCACTCCCTCGGGCCCAGTCTAACCCCTCCCCTTCTCCAATCTTCAGCTGCCCTGGATGAGGCCTTGGAGGCAGGAAAGATACCCTGTGTGGTTCCCAGCTGGAGGTCAGCTGTGTGATTCAGCCCGCCCTCTCCAGCCCACCCCAGTGCCCCTCTCTCCCAGAGGTGTGGGTGGTGTACAAAGCCAGCTGGTCATTAGAGGGCTGGGGCCTTCCTGTGGAATAGGCGCTCATCCTGGCCCGAGAGTCCAGGCCTCACCAGGAGAGCTGTCTCTGGGTGGCTGCCGGTATTGTCTGCTGGCCCTGAGGTGACCTAAACAATGGGAGCCCGGGGGTGGGGGCGGGGGAAGCTGGACACCTTTGAGGGTTTCTTCAGTACCATGTGTATCAGGCACCTCCTGTACATGGGACCCTAGGCAAGAGGAGGGCAAACTCCATAGAGCAATGAAGCCTGAGCTCAGCCAGGAGGAATAGGACAGTGTTTTACTTGGTAAAAAAAACTCCATTGGAAGCCCGGCGGTGGTGGCGCACGCCTTTAATCCCAGCACTCAGGAGGCAGAGCCAGGCGGATCTCTGTGAGTTCGAGGCCAGCCTGGGCTACCAAGTGAGTTCCAGGAAAGGCGCAAAGCTACACAGAGAAACCCTGTCTTGAAAAACCAAAAAAAAAAAAAAAAAAACCTCCATTGGGCAGATGTTTTACCTCCCTGAAACTCTATTTTCCCCTATCTGTGGAATGGGCTAAAGGACAGGCGGAGAGATTCCAGCAGAGCCAGTGTGGGAGGAGCCTGCCCTGTACTGTAGCTATTGCCAGCCCTACTAAAGGCCCGAATGCCTCCTCCCTCATGGCCATCCTCAGGTGCCCTCGAGAGACTGGCTGGGAGCACTTAGCACTTGTGGAGAGGATTCAACAGACTGAAGGAGCTGTTACTGCTGTCATGATCAGCGTCAGTGTGAAAATGCAGTAGCCGGGTCCACTCCCCAGGGGGTCCCCCTCCTCTTCCAAGACAGTGAGACCTACCTAACACAGTATTTAAAGTTGGTGTGAACTCTAGATTCTGATCACCGAAGTACCGGTTAAGTAAAAGCACAGTTTTACTTTTTAAAATGGGGTGGTGATATAGCCCTTGTATAGCGTGCAGGAAGTTGTGGGTTTGATCCTTAGCAACTCATAAACTGGGTGTAGTGGCTTAGGGAGTAGACTGGATCAGAAATTCAAGGTCATTATTGGCTCTATGCTGATGAGTCTGAGGCCAGCCTACAGCTATAGAAGACCCTGTCTCAGATGAGTTATCAGTCAGTGTGTGCACTGGGCAGCCTGGCAGCCGAGTGAGCAAGCCTTTTCCCCATCCCTTGCTTTTCATAGTTTTCCAGATGCCCTCTAGCGAACTTCCAGGGATAGCTGCTTCCTGCCCCCCACTCATTACAGTTCTGTAGACAGAGGCAGCTCAGCCTCCGGGCAGAGTGTTCAGGGATACCAAGGACCCCTTCCACCCGTGTTTGGGGCACAGGCTGGCTCTCCCCAAAGCAGCTTCTGGTCCAGCATTTCTCAGTGGGCTAACCACTTGGGGCACAGAAACCACTGTAGATTCCCAGGCTTCCCGAGTCCAGCCAGATGGAGCTCTGGGGAGACTCTCCTGGACTTGCTGTTTACAGCTCCCTGCTCCACACCGCAGGGTATTCACAGGAAGTCACACAGGACCTCCCTCCTGTACCCCACCCCTGGGAGTCCCTCACTGGACCTACACCCACTGTGTACAAACTTGCAGATGTGTTTTGGTTTCTTTTGTTTCAAGACAGGGTTTCTCTGTGTAGCCCTGGCTGTCCTGGAACTCACTCCGTAGACCAGGCTAGCCTCAAACTCACAGAGATCGTCTGCCTCTACCTCCCAAGTGCTGGAATTAAAGGCATGTGCCACCACCGACCAGCTCCAGTGGTGGAATTTGTATATTCTTCCCTCATTCTTGGGGTGCACACTTGTGATCTGCCTGTGGTAACTTCCTCTTATGGGTCCCTTTCAGGGTGAACCATGATCCCGGTGACAGAGCTCCGCTACTTTGCGGACACCCAGCCAGCATACCGGATCCTGAAGCCATGGTGGGATGTGTTCACTGACTACATCTCCATTGTCATGCTGATGATTGCTGTCTTTGGGGGGACACTGCAAGTCACCCAGGACAAGATGATCTGCCTACCATGTAAGTGGGTCACCAAAGACTCCTGCAACGACTCCTTCCGGGGCTGGGCAGCCTCCAGCCCAGAGCCCACTTACCCCAACTCCACAGTCCCGCCGGCTACCGACACAGGCCCCACAGGCATAAAGTATGACCTAGACCGCCACCAGTACAACTACGTAGACGCCGTGTGCTACGAGAACCGCCTGCACTGGTTCGCCAAGTACTTCCCCTACCTCGTGCTCCTGCACACCCTCATCTTCCTGGCCTGCAGCAACTTCTGGTTCAAGTTCCCTCGCACCAGTTCCAAGTTGGAGCACTTTGTGTCCATCCTGCTCAAGTGCTTCGATTCGCCGTGGACCACAAGGGCCCTGTCCGAGACAGTGGTGGAGGAGAGTGACCCCAAGCCAGCCTTCAGCAAGATGAACGGCTCCATGGACAAGAAGTCATCTACAGTCAGCGAGGACGTGGAGGCCACTGTGCCCATGCTGCAGCGGACCAAGTCTCGGATTGAGCAGGGCATCGTGGACCGATCAGAGACGGGTGTGCTGGACAAGAAGGAAGGGGAGCAGGCAAAGGCACTGTTTGAGAAGGTGAAGAAGTTTCGGACCCACGTGGAGGAGGGGGACATCGTGTACCGCCTCTACATGCGGCAGACCATCATCAAGGTGATCAAGTTCATCCTCATCATCTGCTACACTGTCTACTATGTGCACAACATCAAGTTCGATGTGGACTGCACTGTGGACATCGAGAGCCTGACGGGTTACCGCACCTACCGGTGTGCCCACCCTCTGGCCACGCTCTTCAAGATCTTGGCGTCCTTCTACATCAGCTTGGTCATCTTCTATGGGCTCATCTGCATGTACACGCTGTGGTGGATGCTGCGGCGCTCCCTCAAGAAGTACTCGTTTGAGTCAATCCGAGAGGAGAGCAGCTACAGCGACATCCCCGATGTCAAGAACGACTTCGCTTTCATGCTGCACCTCATCGACCAATATGACCCGCTTTACTCAAAGCGCTTTGCCGTCTTCCTGTCCGAAGTGAGCGAGAACAAGCTGCGACAGCTGAACCTCAACAACGAGTGGACGCTGGACAAGCTGCGGCAGCGGCTCACCAAGAATGCCCAGGACAAGCTGGAGCTGCACCTCTTCATGCTCAGTGGCATCCCTGACACTGTGTTTGACCTGGTCGAGCTGGAGGTCCTGAAGCTGGAACTGATCCCCGATGTGACCATCCCGCCCAGCATCGCCCAGCTCACGGGCCTTAAGGAGCTGTGGCTCTACCACACAGCAGCCAAGATCGAGGCCCCTGCTCTGGCCTTCCTGCGTGAGAACCTGCGGGCACTGCACATCAAGTTCACCGACATCAAGGAGATCCCCCTGTGGATCTACAGCCTGAAGACACTGGAGGAGCTGCACCTGACGGGGAACCTGAGTGCGGAGAACAACCGTTACATTGTCATCGACGGGCTCCGGGAGCTCAAGCGCCTCAAGGTGCTGCGCCTCAAGAGCAACCTGAGCAAGCTCCCGCAGGTGGTCACGGATGTGGGCGTGCACCTGCAGAAGCTCTCCATCAACAACGAGGGCACCAAGCTCATCGTCCTCAACAGCCTCAAGAAGATGGTGAACCTGACGGAGCTGGAGCTGATCCGCTGTGACCTGGAGCGCATCCCTCACTCCATCTTCAGCCTCCACAACCTGCAGGAGATTGACCTCAAGGACAACAACCTCAAGACCATCGAGGAGATCATCAGCTTCCAGCATCTGCACCGCCTCACCTGCCTTAAGCTGTGGTACAACCACATTGCCTACATCCCCATCCAGATCGGCAACCTCACCAACCTCGAGCGCCTCTACCTGAACCGCAACAAGATCGAGAAGATCCCCACCCAGCTCTTCTACTGCCGCAAGCTGCGCTACCTGGACCTCAGCCACAACAACCTGACCTTCCTTCCCGCTGACATCGGCCTCCTGCAGAACCTCCAGAACCTGGCTGTCACGGCCAATAGGGTGAGTGGTCTGCCCCAGGATGGCCTGCCGGGCGGGAGGGCGGGCTGGCGTTCAGGAGAACTAGTGCCTCCGGACAGTGATTGCTTCTGAGGTTGAGGTCCTCACTTGTTTCTGGAAACTCGGATACTTGTTCAGGAGCCAGATTCCTAGGCCTCACTGCAGATCTGCTAAATCAGAATCTCGGGCTGGGAGTCTGTCCTTGTCACATAAGCCCAGAGTTCTGCCACGAGAGTGGTGTGGTCAGGCAGGGCCTGTGTTTCAGGGGTGTACATAACACAGGAGTCCCAAGACCAAGGTTCTCTTGGAGTAGGCTGGTGGGAGGTAGGTCTTAACCTGGAGTTTGTGGTATCTGTCTCCCTCAGCTTGTCTCCAATGAGATTTCGAGCCAAGGGCCCAGCTTGGGTCTCCTCAGCAAGAGAAGCTCTGAGGGCGGCTTTGCTGGCTGAGGTGAAGGCAGATGGTCTCTGTAGCTCCACCATTGCTCATGTCCCTCTCTCTTTTGTGGCGGGAAAAGTCGGGCTTAAGTGGCATGGCTCATCCCCACCTGCTTTTCTGGAGAAGAATTATGCAGACCGGGGCCTGGCATGTGGGAAGCAATGCCCTTGAGACCGTAGGTGGCCTCTCTGCCCCAGCTCTTTGTGTGACACGAAAGCCCCCACCAAGCAGTAACGGGGCAGTTAGATTGGGGTGGAGGGCAGGGCACTTCTGTGGCTTGTGGTCTAGCCTCCGGGGGAAACCAGGCTGCAGCCACTGATGTTGGGGGGGCAGTTCCGCTGTACTCAGGGCCTTCAGGATGTCTTCCTGTCAGAGGTGGGGAGCCTGAGGTTAGGGGGCAGGAGACGGAGCCAGAGCACCAGTTCCGCCACCGCCTCTGTGCCTTTAAGTTCTGCTGGCTCTTGAGTGACGGTTGTGGTGGCCTTGAGCAGGTGTGACCCCAACACCACACCCCCGACACACAGCTTCCTGCTGCTGCCTTCTGCTGCAGCCTCCTCCTCCTGCTGCAGCCTCCTCCTCCTGCCGCAGCCTCCTCCTCCTGCCGCAGCCTCCTCCTGCTGCCGCAGCCTCCTCCTGCTGCTGCAGCCTCCACCTCCTGCTGCCGCAGCCTCCTTCTCCTGCTACCGCAGCCTCCTCCTCCTGCTGCCGCAGCCTCCTGCTGCCGCAGCCTCCTCCTCCTGCTGCCGCAGCCTCCTCCTGCTGCTGCAGCCTCCTCCTGCCGCAGCCTCCTCCTGCTGCTGCAGCCTCCTCCTGCCGCAGCCTCCTCCTGCTGCTGCAGCCTCCTCCTGCCGCAGCCTCCTCCTGCTGCTGCAGCCTCCACCTCCTGCTGCCGCAGCCTCCTTCTCCTGCTGCCGCAGCCTCCTCCTCCTGCTGCCGCAGCCTCCTGCTGCCGCAGCCTCCTCCTGCTGCTGCAGCCTCCACCTCCTGCTGCCGCAGCCTCCTTCTCCTGCTGCTGCAGCCTCCTCCTCCTGCTGCCGCAGCCTCCTGCTGCCGCAGCCTCCTCCTCCTGCTGCCGCAGCCTCCTCCTGCTGCTGCAGCCTCCTCCTGCCGCAGCCTCCTCCTGCTGCTGCAGCCTCCACCTCCTGCTGCCGCAGCCTCCTTCTCCTGCTGCCTCAGCCTCCTCCTCCTGCTGCCGCAGCCTCCTGCTGCAGCCTCCTTCTCCTGCTGCCTCAGCCTCCTCCTGCCGCAGCCTCCTCCTGCTGCAGCCTCCTCCTCCTGCTGCAGCCTCCTCCTGCTGCTGCAGCCTCCTGCTGCTGCTGCAGCCTCCTCCTGCTGCTGCAGCCTCCTCCTCCTGCTGCAGCCTCCTCCTTCTGCTGCTGCTGCCTCCTCCTGCCGCAGCCTCCTCCTCCTGCTGCTGCCGCAGCCTCCTCCTGCTTTCTCCTGTCGCAGCCTCCTCCTGCTGCAGCCTCCTTCTCCTGCTGCCGCAGCCTCCTCCTACCACAGCCTCCTGCTGCTGCCGGCCGCTCTTTCTACCAGCCTCAGACATGGAGGACAGTGGATCTCTAGCTCAAGACTCGCCTCAATGTGGCACAAATTGGTGATGGCCTAGGTGCTTCCTTCCTTTGTTGCTGCTCACCTTTAGTGCAGGCCATCCTGATCCTCCATGTCAGAGGGACTGGGACAATCTTTATTTCCCCAGCCCAGCTATGGCTTATGTATATTTGAGAGTATTCAAGGATGGTGGCCCAACTCTGGTTGTTTTCACTATAGTGGGACCCATTGAAAAGGCGAAGTGGATGTCCATAAAGGAAAAAAAAAAAAGCAAAAACCCAAACAAAACATGTTTGGGAAGCACTGCACAGGCCAGTCCCTTCTATAATGTGGGGTGGGGTACCAAGTGGTTCCCTGCGGCGTAATGTTGGAGCCTGGTTACTCCAGGAAGTTGGAATGGACTCTCCATCCCTCACCCTGAGGTAGGCTATGCTTTAGGTGCTGGGCCAGGCCCTCCTGCAGGGTTCAGGAAGGTGTAGGACAGCTTTCAGCCTTGCCTCATCTCGTCCCCCACCCCCGGGTTCTCACACCAGGCTTGCCTGTTAGTGTCGTGCCTGTAGGCTGAGGTCACCCCTTAGGAAAGGAGCTGGCGGAGGCATGTTGTTCTTTAGGAGGAAGGGGACCCTCTGACACCCTGTTAAGCACATTGCTTAATCACATCCTGTCCCCACCCCCGGGAGTACCCAGAGAAAGGCCTTTTATAGGAAAAAATGTGCTTGGACCAATTACAGGCAGGCAGGGCTGCTGGATTGAGACTACAGTAGGGTGGGCAGTGAGGTGGGAGGCTTGAATTCCACAAGGCTGCTAGGGACAGAAGTGAGGACGATCTGGGAGAGCCTTTGAAGGTGGAGTCATGGGTCCCCACGGGGAGGGAGTGTGAGGTGGTTCTCAGCACCTGAGAGGTGGGGCGGGTCTTCAGAGGAATGATGAAGTGTACATCCTGTGTTGGGCCCTCAATGAATTGTCCTGAGACTTCAGAGTCATCCTTGCTGTGCTCCAAGATGAAGAGGGGTCTTGAACTTTGAGGTGAAAAGCGAGGTCAGCTTGGAGCATATGGCTCCTTATGCATGGGGAATCAGTGAAAGGACAGATGTGGATCCAGCTTGTGACTGGCCAGAGGCAAGGCTAGGCAGAAGGGCAGAGGCTAGGTTATGTGAGCTCAGAGGGAGCACTTTTCCAGATGGTGGTCAGGAAGGTTGAGGAGCCATGGAGGAGGGGGCAGCCCAGAGGCTCCTGGAAGGGTCATCTTTCCTGAAGACCAAGTGGACCTGAGGTCATTTCTACACCAGTCAGGGAGCCACTGAGGTCTCCTGAAGGGACAGGATAGATGGCATTCAGGGTGACTGGAAACAACTTTAAGCCTTCGGTGGACCAGGGACAAGTCTAAAAGGTTAGGCAGGCGTGGCCATGGCCAAGCTACCAAAAGGACCTGCACTTTTCTCTGAGGCTTAGGGAGTGCTTGGAGGCAGAGTGGTGGTGGTGGTGGGATTCTGGGGAGGGGACTTTGAAGAAGGGGTCTCTGGAAGCACAGACTAACTCGGAGTGGACCTGACTCTGCCACTCACTGGCCAGGACCATTGCTACCGCCCTTGACTTTGTATCATTGCAGGTGACAGGATGTGTGGTGGTGGAGGGGTGGAGGAGGCAGGAAGGCCATGTGGCTGTTCTGGGGTGGCGCTGCTCCCCAGGTCCTTCCTGCAGAGTCCACTTCCTGTCTGTGCTTGACTTTCATGTCCCTGAACTTGAACCTGTAGCCGCCACCTTACCCCATCTCTGGCCATAGCAGAGGTAGCTTTGGATACCCAGGTCAGACATCTTGACAAATCAGTGGGGTCCTCCTGTTCTGGTGCTGAGGCTATAGCCACACTCATTTCCCTACCAAGAAAACTAAGGTGCTCATAAGAGAGCAGAACTATGAGGTTAAGGTCCAAGACTGAAAAAAGGTCCTGAGTTTGGAATGCTGGAGATGAGAAGGATTTCTAGTCCAACCTTTGTGGTTCAGAAATGGGGAAGCTGGGCCAGGCGGTGGTGGCGCATGCCTTTAATCCTAGCACTCGGGAGGCAGAGGCAGGCGGATCTCTGTGAGTTCGAGGCCAGCCTGGTCTCCAAAGCAAGTTCCAGGAAAGGTGCAAGGCTACACAGAGAAACCCTGTCTCGGGAAAAAAAAAAAAGAAAACAAAACAAAACCCAAAGCTGCATGGTAAGACCCTGTCTGAAAAACATAAAATAAAAGAAAGAAGGACCGGAGAGATGGCTCGGCGGTTAGGAGCACTAGCTGCTCTTCCAGAGGTCCTGAGTTCAATTCCCAGCAACCACATGGTGGCTTCCAACCATCTGTAATGAGATCTGGTGCCCTCTTCTGGCCTGCAGTCATACATGCAGACAGAACACTGTATACATAATAAATAAATCTTTTAGAGAGAGAGAGAAATTTAAGCCAGGCATGGTGGCACACGCCTTTAGTCCTGGCACTCGTGGGTTTGAGGCCAGTCCTGATCTACATAGCAAGTTCTAGAGCAGCCAGGGCTAGGTAGTGAGACCGTCTCCAAACAAGCAAGCAAACCAGCCAAGAGGGGCTGGAGAGATGCTCAGTGCTTGTCAGCACTTGTGCCTGCAGAGGACCTGGGTCAGTCCCAG
The DNA here is from genome assembly GCF_004664715.2 of Peromyscus leucopus. Taxonomy (NCBI): domain Eukaryota; kingdom Metazoa; phylum Chordata; class Mammalia; order Rodentia; family Cricetidae; genus Peromyscus; species Peromyscus leucopus. The sequence continues at coordinate 9,217,614 of NC_051066.1, read as the reverse complement.
CATCCACATGACAACTTAAAACCGTTTGTTAGTGCCAGGAAATCTGACACCCTCTTCTGGCCCCCACAGTCACTAGGCATGCACATGGGTGCCCGTACATACATCCATGTGGTCAAGGACTCACACACATAAAAATAAGTACATCTGGGGGGATGGAGAGGTGGCTCTGAGGTTAGGAGCACTCGATGCTCTTCAAGGGATGCAGGTTCAATTCCCAGCACCCACATGATTCTGGCCCTGGGATGTGGAGGTGAGTGGGACAGGCAGGAGCTGCCAGCTTGATGTGCCTCTTAAGGCAGGTACTGGGTAGACCCACCCTGCACTCTGAGAGCCCACAGACCAGGAGATGACAAGCAGAAGGATTAGCATTATGAATGTTATAGGACCCAGGAAGTCAGGATGGCTTCCTGGAAGAAGTGACTGCAGAGGCAATACCTACCTACCGGTAGCTGTTGGCCAGATTTGGGCCCACACTAAGGGTTGTCAGGCTCTGGAGAAAGCCCAAAGGCCCTGTCCAGCCGCACACCTCACTCTGGCTCTTTGCTCCCTCCTGCAGATCGAGGCGCTCCCCCCAGAGCTCTTCCAGTGCCGGAAGCTGCGGGCTCTGCACCTGGGCAACAATGTACTGCAGTCGCTGCCCTCGAGAGTGGGTGAGCTGACCAACCTGACGCAGATCGAGCTTCGGGGCAACCGGCTGGAATGCCTGCCTGTGGAGCTGGGCGAGTGCCCGCTGCTCAAGCGCAGTGGCCTGGTGGTGGAGGAGGATCTGTTCAGCACGCTGCCGCCCGAGGTGAAGGAGCGGCTCTGGAGAGCTGACAAGGAGCAGGCCTGAGCACAGCCCGGAGGAGCAGCAAGGACCCTCAGCAGGCCCGCAGGCCAAGTGGGCAGTCCAGCCAGGCAGAGCCCAGGCCAGGCGTGAGCTGGGCCAGGGCAGAAGACAGGAATTGAGGGGCTGGCCCCTTTTCTCCCTCTGGGGCTCATACACCCAGGGCAGGCACTTGCTGGGGACCGGAGACTCTTGAGACTAGTCTCAGAGTACAGTATTTGGACAATCAGGGTCTTCACCCTGGGGGCCATCTCTGCCTCGGGCTGAGCTGGCACCAGAGACCCAGGGACAGTAACTTAGAGCTGGGTATTTATTTTTCTCCACCTCCCATCTCCTCCCTGCAGATAACTTAGACATTCCCAAGACGGTTTGGCTCTGTGGGAAGAGTTTAAGCAACCTGGCAGTGTTGGCCTCTTTCTTTTCGGGCGATGCTGACAGAGTCAGCGCCCACCCAGACGCAGGCAGAGTCGGGCAAGGTGAGCCAGCGCAGGATGGTCTCCTTATTGGCGCTGGGCTAGGATCTGGCAGCAGCGCTTGTGGGAGACCAGGCCTCCAGGTGAAAGGGTCAGGCCTGGGGCTTGCCCCATCAGTTTTTGAAGCAATTTTAGTTTTTGTTTTCTTTCTTTCTTTTTTTTTAGTCTTTTTTTTTTAAGTTTTGAAAATGATGGTTTGGGTATTTAAAAAAAAAAAAAGAAAGAAAGAAAGAAAAGAAAAAAACGACACTAAAGGCCAGTGAGTTGGAAGTCTCAGGGTGGGTGGTATTTCCCCTTGAGCAAAGCAGCAAGACATTGAAGGAGACTTCCTGTCCCTGTGGTGTGGGCCAGGAGGTCTTCCCAGTCTGTCCTGACCTTGGTCCAGAGTGCTGTTTGTTCTTCTCTTCTCCTGGGGCAGGGCTTTTATTTTTGTTTGCTTTTAGGGTTTTTTTGGTGTCCTGTTATTTTTTTCTCCTCCATGGGTCTTGGCAGGCGCCCTTTAGGTGGCTGTCAGCCAAAAGGAAAGCTCTGGAGCTGCCAAGAAGGGAGGAGACTCGGGCTGGCTAATCCCCAGATGAACGGTGCTCCATCCCTGCCCCCCCCCCCCATGCCCCTCACGCACAGTGTTAAGGAGCCCGGGCAGCTGCTCCCTCAGACTGTCCCCACGTGTGTCGTGGGTTTGCTCATGCCACACTCGCCTCTGCTGCTGCTTACCCTGGCTCTGTCACCATCTGGTCCCTCGTGAAGAACAGACATTAGAGGCAGGTTGGGCACGGAGAGGTCACCACTGCGAGGGGCAGGTTCCCAGTTTTTGGTTCCAGCCAGTCTCTATACTGGGCATCTGGTTTGCACACAGTACAGTTAGCGCCTAGTGGCAGTGAGCCACTCTGCTTTAGATCAGTCACTAGGGTCCCCACTTTAGAAGGGGCCTCGCCTTAGATCAATCACATGGACACTAAGGCACGTTTTAGCGTCTCTTGTCTTAACGACTATGTCTGTCCGTCCATTTGTGTTTTCTGCGTCGTGTCATTGGATGTAACCCTTGGAAATACTGCACACTAGCCTCTGTCGACCATGAAGCAATCCGTTACACATGGGTCAAATATCCAATAAATCTATAACACAGTTGCCTCTGGAGGTCTCCATGCCATAGAAGGCGGGTTTGTCCCTTCACTTCTCTAAGGTGTTTTGGTCCTGGTTGACTAGTTTGTTGAAGGACCCTTTCTTGGGTCCTACAGTAGCCCTGCTCCCCTCTCTACCCTGTGAAACTAGGGTACCTACCTTTGAGGGCACTTGCTGGACGGTGCACCTGTATGCTTCAGGCACAGTTCCTGACCAGGAGTCTTGTGGCCTGTGCATTTTCTGTTGTCCCAGGCACCTGTTTGGGCCCTCATGAGCTTTGATTGGTTGGGGCCGGGAGTCATCTGGATGGGAGCTAGTAGCCAGAAGTCTTTATTGGAGCCCAGTTGTCTTGTGCATGAAGCTAAGGCCACCTCTCCCTCTGCGGCCTCCATATTCCCATCTGTGCCGTGGGCGTTTCTATCCTGCTTTCAGAAGATGCTTGGGGTTGCAACACCCAAGTCTCCATGGTTCTGCAAAGGTAAGGCTGGCAGTGACCAAGGGGAGGCCTCCCTGGTTTCCAGAACTGCCTTCAGAGCTCAGCTCAACTGAGACTTCAGTTCCCCTAATTTTTTTGTTGGCTTTTTCCCCTCCTTGGTTTCTTTTTCCCCCTCTCATTTGTAAAATTGGAGTAATAATGTCGTGGGCAGGCTTGTTAAAGGAGCCGTGGTTTTACTGTCCACTTTGTGTTCTCTATGGCTGTAGTACCTAACCGTGGTACATGGACTGGGGGGAGGACATTCCTGGGAATGGAGCCCAAAGCCTTGAACATGCTGAGCAAGGGTTCTTTTCGTCCACTGGGCTGTACTCCTCACTCCTGGGTGATCTGTAGAGGAAGGCTCTTTTAGGGTCACGGTTGCGGAGGTAAGAAGTCCAGGATCTGATTGATGGCTGTACCCAGTGAGGGGGACAGGCCACTTCCTAACATCACAGCAGTCGGAGGGCTAGCCTGTTCCCAGGAGAGGCATTGACCCGCTCATGCGGGAGGACCGAACACTCCAACTCTGCCTACCTCCCGTGGTGGACTCGGGTGCAGTATAGCCACTGCTGTAATCTCGGATGCCAGAGGACAGAGCCAGTGTGGGCTCTATGGTGTGGGCCAGCCAGACCTGTGGAACCAGCAGCGAGGGCCACTTGACGGTTTATCAGAAACTCAAAACAAGTGGAATTAAGTTTCTAACAGATGGATTTGGGGTTACAAGCTCAAACCATAGCATGTGCCTGGTCAGCAGTCTCCCACTTCCTTCTGGACCATGTGGCCATCATGAGGGCTTAACTTAGGTGAGAAAGAAGGGCCGAAGCGAGATCTCAGTGAGGAGGCCGGAGTTGTCTGGGCAGTTCTGGAATTGACTGGAGTCTGTCTCCCTCCCTGCACAGGGACGGACCCCCAGAACTGAGCCAGAGCTTCCTCTCCCTCTGCCCTGTGGGCTGCTAGAGGACAGTGAGCCACTCACTGGAAGACCCTCTTTCATACCTTCATGTGGGGAACTTCCGGTCCTCCTGTCCTGTCTGGTCTAGTCTGTTCTGAGCCGGGTCTCTCCCCTCCCCCCCTGCCCCTCCCCCCTGTTTCTACCCTAGGGTAGGACTTTAGAGGCCTGGGCTCTGGAGAATTCAATCTGGAACTGGTTAGCATCTGAGGGAAAATGGTGTGGAAACATGGCCCACCCTCCCCTCAAGGCCAGCAGAATGAATAGAACGGAACGCATCCCCCCACACACACACACTACCTAAAACCACAGTGGTGGCCTAACCCCTACTTACAAAAGCAACTTAGAAAACTTGAGAAACTGAGAAATAGTTTTTTTGTTTGTTTTTTTGTGGGTGCTGGGAATTGAACCTGGGTTCATCTGGAAGAGCAGTCAGTGTTCTTAACAGCTAAGCCGTCTCTCCAGCCCCCAGGGTAGTAGTTTTAAAAACAATACTTCCACCTGGTCTGCTGGCTCACCCCTACTCGGCCAGCACTGGGTGAGCCATTGGGAGGGACTGGCTAGGTGCTAGCCCCAGGCCAGCCTCCTTATCAGCGGTGACCGCTACCTGCTGTTCACTGAGGTCCTGTTATCACCAACTGCAGAATGTAAGGGCTGGACCCCACCTCCTGCCCGTCGCCCCTGCTCCCAGGCTCCGGTGAGGTCCCCAGGCCAACTGCTGACTCAGCAGTGGGGGCCTCTCGGCTCTGTTCCTGGAACTGGGTTGGGTGTCGTCTGGTTCTGCTCAGCTGTTGCATCAGAAAGGACGAGTCTGCGTGCCCTGCCTTGTGACTCTCCCTGTTCTGTCTCCAGGGCCTTCCCCAGCCTGTCCCAAGAGAATTTCCATTAGCCCCAGGGGCCAGTGGGCACGGCTCTCAATGGCTTTCTTGAGGCCTGGACAGCCTAGACAAAGCTGTAGCTCCCAGTGTTATGACCCAGAAAACACTTGATCTGGAGCCAAAGCTCTTTTGACAGCTGAGAGTGCCCCTCGCTCACTCTTGAGACACTCTGTCCCTTGGCTGTTCAAAGCACCATTTCTGGGAAGGCCAGTGGACAGCTTTCCAGAGCCCAGTGTCCCCGTCAGCTGCAGAGCCAGCAGGTGGTTCTAACTACCCTGCCTGCCCCTCTGAAGACACCAGTCATCTTAGGTCTGAGGCTGGAGAGCAGCGGGAAGTGTCTGTCATCCCTCATTCTGAGGCCCCAGTACCCTCTCATCCCCCTCCCTCAGCACCCCTCCAGTCTCCCAGCATCTAGAGGGCTTCAAACCAAAGCTAGAGCACACAGTTATTTTATAGGACCTCTTGGGCCTTCACAATGCAAAGCCACTTAGGCCCACAGGCCCCGCCTCGGGGTAAATTTAGATCCTGTGACTGGGGACTTCCCAGCCTTTACCTTCCTCGGGCTAGGAGTGACTTAAGTGTTCTGGCGGTCTTCTGCCTGCCCTACACTAAATAACAGTTCCTAGAACTGCCCAGGAGTGGATTCAAGACAAACCTGAGGGATCAAGGGAGCCTGTGAAGGGAAGTAGGGAAGGCTGGTCCTGGATTAACTGGAGGCTGGCTGGGGCAGAGAACAGGCCGACTTCCGGGGTCAGAAATGGGGGTGGGGGGAAGGGGAGGGACTGGGACCAGAGTGGAAGGCACAGACTGGACTGGACGTGTTTAGGAGGCTGGGTCTGTGGGTTGGGCTATTATCTGAGTGGGTAAGGGCTAAGCCCTTCTCTCTCCCCTCCGGAACTTTCTCCTCTCCAGCCCTGGAGTCAGCAACCTGAGCCAGCAGTGTCCTGCAGTTCCCCATGGCCTGCCTGAGTCCCTCACAACTCAAGAAGGTAGGGGCCTGTGGCTGGGATAGTCAGAGAAGGAGGTACAGGCCTCTAGTGACCCTTGGATTTAACCTGCCCCTGACATTTCACGAAGGAGAGAAGTTTCTCTGGGCATGAGCCTGTGTACATAGCCTGAGGTGGACAGACCACAGACCCCCACCCCCCACCCCCAGGGGGGGTATGGTGGGGATTGGGGATAGGGGATAGGAAGCAGAGGAACCAGAATTCAGATCAGCCAATCCAGCCAGCTCCAGGGGCCTGTTGAGGAAGGCAGAGAAACTAGACGGGACAGGCCAGTCGCATGATGGAAACCTCCCATACGGGGTGAGGAGTTGGAGTACACACACTTCGGAATAGCCACCATGAATTCATGTGCCAAGACTGCTAGTGTTCTAGATGTTTCAAAGTCTCCTGGAGGTACAGATGTGTTGCTTAGTAGTTGAGTGCTTGCTGGGGGCCCTGATAGATTCCAGCATGCACACACACACACACACACACACACACACACACACACACACACACACACACACACACACCACACCCTAGTCTCTCACGCCTGCCACTGTTGTCCCAGTTCTCAAGCTGTGGTTGAGTACTCACTGGAAGTCAGTCCTTTTTCCTGTCTCACAGTGTATCCAGGACAGAGCCCCTTGTTGGGTCCTGCACCCCCCTGGCCCCCAAACAAGGTCTCTCTGGTGTAGTCCAGGCTGTCCTGGAACTCGCTCTGTAGACCAGGCTGGCCTTGAACTCAGATCCACCTGCTGTACCTCCTGAGTGCTGGGACTAAAGGTGCGCCTCGTTGCCCAGTCACCTTTGCTTCCGGACCCCTAGTTTTGTCTTTGTTTTCAATCCTGGAAGCCAGGGCCGTGTCTTCGCTGGGTAAGCGGTCTGTCTGAGCGGCATCCCAGCCCTGAAGATGCTCTTCCTCACCTTATCTCTCAGTCCCAAGATAAAAGCCTTGGGGCTATGTCAGAATAAGCCCTCTGTGTTCACCCCACGGGCTTCCCACTGCACTCAGGAGAAAGCCCAGCTCCTCCTCTGAATCAGCCCTGCAGCCTTCCCTTCCTGCCCGCTCCTCCAGCCCTCCCCTCACCCTGTGCCCCATTCCTTCCCAGTTTCTCATGTTCTTCCAGTACCCGGGGCTCTGCGCACCCTAGTCTCTGTCTGCAGTGTTCCTTTGTATCTCTGGTTCCCAACACTCTGTGCTTTCTTTTAGACTTCCTCAGAGCTGCCCTTTGACCCTTCACCTCATTAGCTGCTCTGCCTTTCATTCTCAAAGCCCACCCTTCTCTCCCTGTACTCAACATGGTGTGGGATGGTGTGTTTGCCTGAGGGTGAGTGACGTGTGGGTCTCCGTCACTGGACTGTAAATTGTGTGAGGGTGGCTAGTTCGTTACCATGCGTCTGTCTCCTAAAACTGTCTCAAACATACTCATGCTTAGTCAAGATTGGAATAGCCAGACATGGTGGTGCACATCTGTAATGCCAGCTTTCAGGAGGATGACGCAGGAGGATCTTGAGTTTGAGGCCTCCCTGGGCTGCACAAAGAGACCCTGTCTGTAGTGGTATTTGCTCCACCCATGGCCTTGGGCTATAGGGTCCAGAAGGAGGTGGTGCTTCTTGCCTTCATATGTGTGACCCCTTAAAAGGAAAGGGAGCAGGTCACATCCTTCCTTCTTTCTGGCGTGATTGGATGGCCAGGTGCATTCCGGACAGAACAGAGGATGACTTCAGCTGTTTACTCGGTTCTGTATTCGTGAGTTATTTCCTCAATTTATATCTTAATAAATCCCTGTTACCCATTAAATAGACTCACGTGGATGGATCTTAAGTGTCGCCCAGTGTGGGGCCACATAGGAAGGCAAGAAGCACTACCTCCTTTGGGCTGTATAGCCCAAAGTCATGGTCATAGGTGGAGGAAATACCACTACACCTGTCTTCAAACAAACAAACATAAAAGGGGCCGGGGCTAGAGAGGTGAGTCAGTGGTTAAGAGCACTTGTGCAATCTTGAGGACCACTGTTTGAATCTCAGCGCCCACTTAAGCTGCACACGCCTATAAGCCTACCTTCTGGGTGGGGACAGGATTACTGGGCTTACAGGCCCCCAGTCCAGTGAAGAAAACGGAAGCCCAGGTTCAAGGAGAGCGCCTGCCTCAGGAATAGAGAAAGTGGTAGAGAACACCTAATGTCTTCTTCCGGTGTCCCTGCACATGCATAAATGTGCACACGTGCAAGCACACACACACACACACACACACACACACACACACACACACACACACACACACGGTTCTGTACTCACACTGACACATTTACACATAAATAAATAAGCAAAAAAGGACTTATATATTTCCACATGTCCCAAACCCACTGGAGGCCAAGAGCAAAGACAAGCTCCTCTTCCCTTTCCTCTCGAAGATCCAAGCAGCCATACTGACTGTTCCTCACTGAGTACCAGACACCCATGTCCAGGCTAGGGGACAGAGCAGCAGCAGGACACTCGATCTTGGTTCAGGTTTGTGCTCAAACAGGGATCATAAGGAGTGGGTGAGGACAGAGAATTCTGCAGCTTGTTTCTGCTGCAGTTTCAGGAGGATGGCTTTCTGCTGTTGGAAGGATTCTTGACAGCAGATGAGTGTGAGGCCATGCAACAGAGGATTGGGGAGATTGTGGCTGAGATGGATGTCCCTCTGCACTGCCGGACGGAGTTTTCCACCCAGGAAGATGAGCAGCTTCGAACTCAGGTAGGTCCCTGGGTCGATAAGGATGGGCATCTGGTTTTTGATGAGAGCTCAGTACCCTCTTGAGGCGGGCAGCCTGGATGGGAGGACCCCAGGCCACAAGTTTCTTCTGATAAGGGATCAGACCTCAGCCAGCTGCATGCCAGGCACCAGGCTAAGGAGCTGTGCTGTATGACTGTTCACTGAATTTATACAGTGGGTATTGCTCTCACTTGGCTTTTCCCTGGGTAATACTGTGTCACTCCAGCCACACAGTTTGTAACTGACAGAGCCAGGACTTGAATCCAGCTCTCTGATATCAAGAGGTGCCGGGCTTTGACCTGCTGGGGTTTCTCAAGTTCTCTGGTCACAAAGAACCTTCTGTGACCAAAGTGAGCCCTGAGATTCTGACGGGCCACTCTGGGGTGAGTCATCCCCCAGCCAGACTAGAAAGGCCAGTTGCTTCCTCAGACTGAACACAGTGACCGGATAGGTGGTTCTTCCAGCCAGTTCCTTTAACCCCTCTTAGTCTGGATTTCTGAGTGGTCCAGGCAACAGGGCTCATTCATACTGATACCAGTGAGCTTCTGCCATCTGGTGGGCATAAACAGAATTACAGCAACCAGAAGCTGCCTTCCCTAGGAGAAGGAAGTGTGAAGTCTTATTTTTTTAATCTTAGGAAAAAAATTTTAAAAATGTTAGGGGAGAGAGAGAGAGAGAGAGAGAGAGAGAGAGAGAGCGCGAGCTGGGCATGGTGGCACATGCCTTTCGTTCCAGCACTCAGGAGGCAGAGACAGGTGGATCTCCGTGAGTTCAAGGCCAGCTAGTCTACAAAGTGGAGTTCCAGGACAGTCAGGGTTACACAGAGAAACCCTGTCTCAAAAAACAACAAAACAAAACAACAAGAAAGGAAGAAAAAGAAAGGGTGCTGTGGTCTCTGGATACCTTTTTACTTCATGTGTGTGGGTTTGGCTTGCATGCATGGCTTGCATGCATGGCTTGCATGCATGGTTGTGGGAGGAGTCTAGAAGAGGTGTCAAATCCCCTGAGACTAGAACTGCAGAATGCTGTGAGCCATCATGTAGGTGCTGGGAATTGATCCAGGGTTCTTGGGAAGAGCAGCCAGTTTTCTTCATCACTGATCCATCTTTCTCCTCCTAAGAAGCCATACAGTTTCAGCAAAGCTGTGCATTTTAACTTTGCTCTTTTCCCTGGTGACACAGCTACAGTGCTGGGTGGAGGCAGGGGAATGGCACCTCCCTTAGGAGGAGAAACAAAGAGGTGTACCAAGGGGCGTGTTGCCAGCATTTTTCAGATAGAATGTTTGTTTTGTTGTTGTTGGGTTTTGTTTGTTTGTTTGAGTTTAGTTAGTTGGTTGGTTTTCAACACAGGGTTTCTCTGTGTAGCCCTGGCTGTCCTAGAACTTGCTTGGTAGACCAGGCTGGCCTGGAACTCACAGAGATCCACCTCCCTCTGCCTCCTGAGCGCTGGGATTAAAGGTGTGTGCCACAGGCGCCCTGCTTTGCTTGTTTGTTTTGAGATAGGGTCTTTCTCTATAGTCTTGTCTGTTCTGGCTGTCCTCACAGAGATCCGCCTGTGCAACCATTCTGTCACTCAGGACTCCATAGGTCATATAAGATACTAAACATATAAAATAGGCTCAACCACCTGCTGGTTTGAGTTTTCTTAGCATGTTTAAGGCTAGGTAAAGCTGTTCAACTGGGCAGATGTGACAGTGACTTCTTGTGGCTGTGACAAAACCTGGCAATCAGAAGGAGTTTGGATCTATTGGGCTTGCTGCAGATGGTTCAGTTCATGGTCACTTGACCTTGTGGCAGGGAGGTCATGATGGTGCAGAGCTGCTTACCTCACGGCAGCTGGGAAACAGAGAGTACAGAGGAAGGATCTGTGTCAAGATGTACCCGACCTCGTTAGGGTTTCTATTGCTGTGAGGAGACACCATGACCACAGCAATTTTTTTTTTTCCTTCGAGACAGGGTTTTTCTCTGTGTAGCCCTGGCTGTCCTGGATCTCACTCTATAGAACAGTCTGGCCTGGAACTCACAGAGATCCGCCTGCCTCTGCCTCCTGAGTGCTGGGATTAAAGACGTGCGCCACCACTACTGCCCAGCTGACCATGGCAACTCTTATAAAGAAAACATTTAATTGAGGGTATTCACTTACTGTTCAGAGGTTCAGTCCATCATGGTGGGGAGCATGGCAGCATGCTGGCAGGCATGGAGCTGGAGAAATAGCTGAGTGTCCTACATCTTGCAGGCAACAGGAGGTCAACTGACTCACTGGATGGTATCCTGAGTATATGAAACCTCAAAGCCCGCCCCTACAGTGACACACTTCTTCCAGAAGGTGTGGCCCAGATTAAAGGTGTGCCCTCCAGGGAACTGGAGAGATGGCTCAGAGGTTAAGAGCACTGGCTGCTCTTCCAGAGGTTCCTGAGTTCAATTCCCAGCAACCACACGGTGGCTCACAACCATCTGTAATGAGATCTGGTGCCCTCTTCTGATGTGCAGGCAGAACACTGTATACATAATAAATAAATAAAATAAGTCTTTGAAAAAAAAAAAGCCCTCCAGCCTTAAGGTCTGGATTAAAGGTATGTGTCATCCAGCCTCCTCCAAGACCACACTTTCTCCAACAAGGCCACACTTCCTAATAGTGCCACAGAGTGCCCTTGCATCAAAGCCTCACCCCAGTGACACATTTCCTCCAACAATGCCCAAACTCCTTAGAGCCCACCCAGCCGTGAGCTCGTCAGTGGACTAATACAGTGGCCAAGTCAGTGCCCTTCCTCTCCAGCGATGCCACAGCTGGGACCAAGACTCCAACACACGAGCCCATTTTGGAGGACCATTTTGTTACATACACTGTAAGAACTGATGCTGAGCGGTGGTGGCACTCTGGAGGCAGATGCAGGCAGATCCCTGAGTTTGAGGTCATCCTGGCCTGCAGAGTGAGTTCCAGGACAGCCAGGACCACACACAGAGAAACCCTGCTTATGTTATGCCCAGATTGCAGGGACCCCCAAAAGGCCACCATGGAAACTGAATCCTGCATGTCATAGAAGCTGTGTCTGGGCCCCTAAACCTGTCTTGGCAGCAGTGTGGTCAAGTGGTTTTGGGGCCCCTCCACACTTAGATGTAATAGAGACATTTTTAAAAAATTTTTTTAGGGCTAGGCAAGATGGCTCGGTCGATAAGCTGCTTGCCAAACAAAGTGAGGGCTGTGTTCAGACCCCAAGGCCTACATAAAAAAGTTGGGGTGTGCCGGGCGGTGGTGGCACACGCCTTTAATCCCAGCACTTGGGAGGCAGAGCCAGGTGGATCTCTGTGAGTTTGAGGCCAGCCTGGGCTACAGAGCAAGACCCAGGAAAAGTGCAAAGCTACACAGAGAAACCCTGTCTCGAAAAACCAAAAAAAAAAAAAAAAAAGTTGGGGTGCACTCTAGTCCCAGTGCTGGCAAGGTGGAGACAGGTGGATCTTTAAAGCTTGCTGGCCAGCTAGCCTAGCCAGCCTACTTGGGTTACTCCAGGCCAGTGAGAGACCTTGTCTAAATGAAGACAAGGTAGATGGCTTTGAAAGAATGGTATCTAAAGTTGTCTTCTGATCCCCATACCTGTACATATATATAAAGCTTTTTTGGTGTATAAGATTTTCAACGTATGTGAATTTATCTGGTCAAAGCTCCATGGTGGATTAAGGGGCATTTGTAATAAGAGATGTACAGGAAATCTCAATTTGTAGCTTCAGGCACCTGGAGTTTTAATCCATTGTCTATACCTCAATGGTCATGTTTGAGGAGCCCCTGGAAGGGAGCATCTGTAGCCCTGTAGGGGTGGGCCACTCCTGAATCCACTCCTGTCTTTGTCATGTCCAGCTCTGTCCCCAGCCATTCTCTAGGCCCTCGTATGTTCCCCTCCACAGGGCAACACAGACTACTTCTTAAGCAGCGGTGACAAGGTTCGATTCTTCTTTGAGAAAGGCGTTTTTGACAAGAAAGGTTTGGAGTGGGGCTCTGGAGACCTGAGGGTTGGATGTCGTGGGGCTGAACGAGGGCAGCTACTTCCTGGGGCTGGGAGGAAGCTGAGACCAGCTACCTGAGGGAAGCTGGACTCCAGGTCTTCTGCCTTTGTCTGTCTTTTGTACCACAGGAAATTTCTTGGTCCCTCCAGAGAAATCTATCAACAAAATCGGCCATGGTGAGCAGAAGACTGGGAGTCCAGAAAAGGAATTAGGGCATCTGAGACCTAAAGTGTTTGAGACAAGATCAAAGCCCACCATAAGATGGTAGTAGACCCCAGGGCAGTGGTGGTGCACGCCTTTGATCCCAGAACTCGGGAGGGAGGCAGAGGCAGGCGGATCTCTGTGAGTCTGAGGCCAGCCTGGTCTGGTCTACAGAGTGAGTTCGTGGACAGCCAGGGCTGCACAGAGAGACCCTGTCTGGACCCCCACCCGACCTCAGAAGATGGCAGTTGGCTGTATGGCACTCTCCTCAGCCTGAATCCTCTCCACTCTCTGATGTTGATCCCTTGGTACTTCCACCCCAGCACTGGGAAAGGGCTCCATTTGTGGGGCCCCCAAGATGGGCAGTGCAGCCTCCTCCACTCGCTGCCGCCTGGGCTGGGGATGATCCCTGGGGATGCGGGTGATCCCTGGGGACGGGGATGATCCCTGGGGACGGGGGCTCTAGCTCCAGCGGCTTCCTGGAGTTTCCTTAAGGGACACCTGATGTGACACCCCAGCCCTTTTTCTAAGACCTCCAAGTCAAATGTGCAGACCCTTACTGTCTTTTCAGGATGACACATGACAACTGGGCTTTAGACTTTTTTGTTTTGTTTTGTTTTTCAGGGTTTCTCTGTGTAGCTTTGGTGCCTGTCCTGAAACTCATTCTGTAGCCCAGGCTGGCCTCAACTCACAGAGATCTTCCTGACTCTGTCTCCTGGGTGTTGGGATTAAAGGTGTGTGCCACCACCTGGCATTTTTAGACTTTTTTTTTTTTTTTTTTTTTTTTTTTTTGGTTTTTCGAGACAGGGTTTCTCTGTGTAGCTTTGCGCCTTTCCTGGAGCTCACTTGGTAGCCCAGGTTGGCCTCGAACTCACAGAGATCCGCCTGGCTCTGCCTCCCGAGTGCTGGGATTAAAGGCGTGCGCCACCAACGCCCGGCTCATTTTTAGACTTTTTAATTAAACATTTACTTATTTATATACTCTTTCTGTGTGTGTGTGGGCTCACTGAACCCTACAGCGTCTCTGGAGGACACAGCTGGTCTTCTCACTCCCATTTTATGGAGGAGGAGACTGAGGCCTACAGGAGAGGCCTGTCATGTGAGCTCACACCGAGCAAGTGGCATTACTGAGATTGCTACCAAGAGACAGGCCTCTGTGAGTCCTTTTCACGCTATGAGGTGTGAGGAGGTTTCCAGGTGGCCAGAAGGTCATGAATAAGGTCACAGGCAGACTGGGGGTATAGCTCAGTTGGTAGAGTGCTTGCCTAGTCCACATGAAGCCCAGGGTTTGATCCGTAGCACTGTGTAAGCCAGGCGTGGTGGCCTGTGCCTTGGATGGCAGCACACTCAAGTGGAGGCAGGAGGATGGGAAGGTCATCCTCAGGTACACAGCAAGTCCAGGCCATCCTGGGACTTGGATGTTACTAAAGCAAAATCAAACATAAGGCCCTGGGCGGAGTAGGGTCAAGGTGTCTGCAGCCCTCTACTTAGTTATAAACAAGCATAATGTTTAAAATAGGCCTGAATCTGGTGTCCACTGTGTGGGAGGGCTACACAGGGGCCCAGGCTAGCCCATAAAGGCTAGCCCATGAACCCTGTCTTCTGACCCATAGCTTTGCATGCTCATGACCCTGTCTTCAGGAGCGTGACACATTCTCCCAAGGTGCAGGTGAGTGGGGGCTGGAGGTGAGGGTGGGAGGGTGTGAAGGACAGATATGTGTGTATGAGCAGACGGGCAGTGTGTATGTGTGTATGAGCAGGCAGACAGTGTGTATGTATGTGTGAGCAGGCCAGCAGTGTGTATGTATGTATGAGGAGGCAGACAGTGTGTATACATGTATGAGAAGGTCGGCAGTATGTGTATGTATGTGTGAGCAGGCCAGCAGTGTGTATGTATGTATGAGGAGGCAGACAGTGTGTATACATGTATGAGAAGGCCGGCAGTGTGTGTATGTATGTATGAGCAGGCAGGAACTGTGTATGTATGAGCAGGCTGGCAGTGTGTATGTATATATGAGCAGGCAGGAACTGTGTGTGTATGTATGAGCAGGCCGGCAGTGTGTATGTATGTATGAGCAGGCAGGCAGTGTGTATGTATGTATGTATGAGCAGGCCTGCAGTGTGTATGTATGTGTGAGCAGGCTGGCAGTGTGTGTGTATGAACTGAATGGCAGTGTGGCTTTCATCTTCCAGGCTTTGGTCAGAAGTCTGGGCCTCCAGCTGCCAGTGGTGGTGCAGAGCATGTATATCTTTAAGGTGAGCTCTGCAGCCTCCCCACACCTCAGTTTACCCTCTGTAAGACAACAGACTGTTCATCCACAGCATCATCTTACTCTAGGCCTAGAACCGCTGGGCTGTGGTTAGGTGGCTGGGAGGGCATGTGGAGCCAGCCTCTGGCTAAGGTACTTGGCAGCGCATAGATGCTCAGTTAAAACCTGTTAGAAGGAAGGAAGCGTTCCTTGTTCTATTGAATGCTCTGCTCTCAGCTCTCATGGGCCAGCTCAGTGCTACATTCTCTAAGAAGCTGTCTAAATCCCCTGGGAAAGCTGGGCGGTGGTGGCGCACGCCTTTAGTCCCAGCACTCGAGAGGCAGAGGCAGGTGGATCTCTGTGAGTTCGAGGCCAGCCTGGTCTACCAAGTGAGTTCCAGGAAAGGCGCAAAACTGCACAGAGAAACCCTGTCTCAAAAAAGCAAAAAAAAAAAAAAAAAAAAAAAAAAATCCCCTGGGAAAAAGAGTCCCCTCCGCCACCCAAGCACCCCCCCTCCACGGGTTCAGCCTCAGGCCTGTGGAAGCCTGTTCTAGCCATCCCATCACTGGTTCTGTTTTGCGATCTTGTGGGGTGGGTACAAACTGCCTCAGTGTAGACCTCAAACTCCTGGTGGGTGGGGTGGCTTCTCTTTGCATACAGTAGGTGCTCAGTAGATGGGTGCTAAGGCAGGGTTGCAGGACCTACAGGACTCAGGCCAAGCCCCTCTCTGCTCCCCTCCGTCCTCACCAGCTCCTTGTCCTCTCTTGCAGCAACCTCACTTTGGCGGTGAAGGTGAGTAGAGACTGGGCTGCTGTGGGAGCCAGCAAAGGCCTCAGGCTGGAGATGGGACAGCAGTGGCCATTGGGTGTGTGAAGGGAGGGAAAGCGCTTTCTGCAGTGTCTGGAATGGGCAAGAACCTGGGCCAGGGCAGCCAGCCACCTTCCATCCCTGCTTAGAGCAGTTGGCTGCAGAGGGGTCCCTACAGCCCTTGGTACAGTGGTCCCGATCCCAACAGCCAACTTAGCTGGTTGAGACCAGAACCCTTGGGCCTCTTCCCTGAGACTTTTTTTTTTTTTTTTTTTTTTTTTTTTTTTTTTTGCCAAAGACTAGCTTTGGCAGAGGTTCAGGTCCCAAAGAAGAGGCATGGAGTAGATGGCAGGAGAGAAGGAGACAGATATGATTTGAGGGTAAATTGGGATAGCTGCCAGCAGCGTTTATTGAAAAAGAAATACACCTTTTACCTTTTATACTCTGGAGTTGTACATAGGATTGAATGGAAGAAAGGGGGCGTGTGAGCTGGGGTGTGGCTTGAGATGGGGGGGTGTTGAGGAATCTAGCATTGACCTTGACAGTAGACATCACAAGTTCATAATGGAAGGGCCACAAGTTCCTCTAGCCAGAGATAAGGAGAATGACTGCTTTAGCAAGCAGGAACTTTCCTCAAGGCCCAGAGGGAATGGAGGCCCTTATCCAAATGCCTGATCTTGGGAAAAGGACTTCTGGGGACCAGACACTATACTTAAGACCAATTTTCATTCCTTAAGGGGAGAATCACTGAGCTGTTCCCTAACTGTGCCGCTTTGTGTCTTCGTCTTACTCTGTGGGCCTGTTCCCCTCATACACTCCCCAAAGGGAAGGTCCTGATGTGGTACTCTTTTCCCATTACACCCTACCATTCTGATTTCTCTACGATTATTAACTGAACGCTTGTCTTTACTGGCCTCAGGCTCTGGATCTGGATTGCAGGCATTTCCTCCTTGGGATCAGGTGTGCCTAGAAAACCTCTAACTTTCTCCATCTTGGTGTAGTTAGGAGGGCACAATGGGATCCCCGGTAGCAGGGCTTTTTTTTCCAAAGAATTATTTTATTTAAAGAGGCTGCTATTTTATACATTTTCATCCTTTACCAAAGCCTGCACAAAATTTCCCAAAGGGAAAGCCATTAATAGAATCATTAAGAATGAAAGTTAAAAGGTGCTGGAGAGCTGGGCGGTGGTGGCGCACACCTTTAATTCCAGCACTTGGGAGGCAGAGCCAGGCGGATCTCTGTGAGTTCGAGGCCAGCCTGGGCTACCAAGTGAGTCCCAGGAAAGGCGCAAAGCTACACAGAGAAACCCTGTCTCGGTGCTGGAGAAGTGTGGTCTGTAATGTCAAAATGCTAGAACTTTATCAAGCAGCTGTGGTCACCACCCAGTCCACCCCATTTTTTTTTTTTTTTTTATTTTTGTTTGAAAAAGGGTCTCACTTTATAGCCCTGGCTGTCCTGGAACTCACTCTGTAGACTCACAGAGATCCACCTGCACCTGCCTCTCCAGTGCTGGGAGTCAAGGCGTGAACCACTATGCCTGGCTTTAGAAGTTGTTTTTCTTTCTTATTTGTTTTTGTGTGTTTGTCTGTGTGAGGGTGTCCTTACTGGAGTTTCAGACAGTTGTGAGCTGCCATGTGGGTGCCAGAATTGAACCTCGGTCCTCTGGAAGAACCGCCAGTGCTCTTAACCACTGAGCCATCTCTCTAGCCCCCTCCCTGAGATCTGAAGTAAGTCAACATGAGCCTACAAGGCTGAATTTCTTTAGAAGAGAGTTACTTATGTTGGGCGGTGGTGTCTTTAACCCCAGCACTCCAGGAGGTAGAGGCAGGTGGATCTCTGAGGTCGAGGTCAGCCTGGTCTACAGAGTGAGTTCCAGGACAGCCAGGGCTACACAGGGAAACCTTGTATTGAAAAACAAACAAAGAAAAAAAGAATTCCTTTTTTAAATTTATATGTATGGGCGTTTTGTCTGTGAACCACATGTGTGCGGTGCCTGTGAAGGCCAGAATAGGGTGTTGCATCCTCTGAAATTGGAGTCACAGAGCTGTCTCTCTAGCTCACAAATCTGTATTTTTATTTATTTATTTTTATTTCATGTGTACTCATGTGTTGCCTGTATGTATGTCTGTGTGAAGGTGTCAGATCCCCTGAAACTGGAGTTACAGATAGTTATGAACTGGCATGTGGGTGCTGGGAATTGAACCGGGGACCTCTGCGCCATCTCTCCAGCCTACAAATCTGTATTTTTGATAACCCTGCTCCTCTGACTCGTTCAGCTTGGGGACTCCATGGTGGGTGGTGGCCTTCTGTTCACCTCTGCTACCAAGGGAGACTGCCCCGTTCCGTGCAGCGCTCTCCTCGCATGAGCCCGTCCGACTCCTGGTGACCAGCCCCCTCCTCCCACATTGCTCCTCCCACCTCACTGTCCCTGCTCTGCCCAAGGCCAGCACATCCAGCTACCTTGGCCATTTTTCCCCCTCAAAGACTTTGAAGCCCCCTTGACTGGACACACTCCTGGATAACATTGGGGATTTCAAAGCCCCTCTCAAAGTTGGGTGCTTAGAAGGCAGTTGCCTAGGAAGAACGAAGTTGAGATTGGCACCCGTAACTTGCTACTGTATACTAAGCTCCTCTGCCCACTGGCATCTCCACCCTGGGTGTGCCTGGCTGGCATCAATACAGGGAGGCTTTAAAAAGTAGGTGCAAATGGGCTGGGGTTGTGTCTCCTCACTAGTAACACAGGAAACTAGGGCTGAGACACAATCCTGGAATTCCAGCTACTCGGGAGAACTGAGTTGCTAGCCTCAGCAACTTCCTGAGATCCTGTCTCAAAACAAAAGTGAAAGGAGGGCCAGGGCGATAAGTCAGTGGGAGAACCCTGGCCTAGTATGCAAATGTGGTGCCACCTGGGTCTGGTGGCACAAGCCTGTAGTCCCCGTACTCTGGAGACAGGATTATGAGTTCCAGGCTGCACAGCTGGGTCCTGTCACGGAACACAACAAAGAAATGCAGTGGCTTGGCCATTCAGTTAGTGTCCTGCTCGGCTCATGCCTCTAGCTCATGCTACTGGTGGGCCATTTGGTAGTTCGAATCTGCTTGCCCCTGGTTAAAATGATGGCTTCAGTGATGTGGCTGGGATTAAACAGTAGGTACTTTTTAGCATTACAAGGTTGGGCCTTGTACTAAGCAAGTTCTTAAAAGATTTATATATTTATATATTTTCTATATATGAGTGCTCTGTCTGCATACTCGAAGAGGGTATTGGATCCCATTTTAGATGGTTGTGAGCTACTATGTAAGTGCTGAGAATTGAACTCAGGACCTCTGGAAGAACAGCCAGTGCTCTTAAGCACAGAGCCATCTCTCCAGCCATCTCTCCTGTACTAGGCAATTTTAATAAGTCATTTTAGAGACACCTCTAGCAGGCCTTTGAGGTGGTTGTAGTTGGAACCACTTTAGAGATGGAAACTTTCGGGGATGCACTCTCTGCCCCGAGCTTGTAGGTCAGGCAGTGGTGAGTCTCTTCACTGGTGACAGGTTGGCCCTGGGAAGATTATGGAATGAGAACCTGGCCAGGTGAGGTGAGGCCTGGCCAAGGTCTTTGTACCTCACCCCCAGGTGGGTCTATTACAGTCTCCCCTCACCAAGATGCTACCTTTCTGTACACGGAGCCCTTGGGCCGCGTGCTGGGCGTGTGGATTGCGATTGAAGATGCCTTGCTGGAGAACGGCTGCCTCTGGTTCATCCCTGGCTCCCATACCAGTGAGGACCCTGTCTATCCCTGCCCAACCTACCCCCATGGAGAGGGACATGGGAAAGGAGAGGCTGACGGCTGGCTCCATGTTGGCCCACAGGTGGAGTGTCGAGAAGAATGATCAGAGCCCCCGAGGGCTCTGCCACTAGCTTCCTTGGGTCAGAGCCAGCCTGGGATAACAAGCTCTTTGTGCCTCTGCCAGTGCGGAGAGGTAGGTGGGGTGCAGAGCACAGCGAGGCAGGTGGCCATGCCTAGAGGTCTGTGTTTGCCCCATGCCTGGCATCCAAAAGGCTCCGTGGTGCCTGCCCCCTGAGGGCCATGGAATTGCAGAATGGGAGGTGGAGTCCTGGTCCTGGGCGTGGATGTGAGCGAGTGGTCTGCTCCCATCAGGCTTTGGAGGTCAGGCTGCAACCCAGACCCTGCTTAGGGGCTATTTCCTGGAGTGGATGATTGAATCTCAGCCTCCATTTCCCTAAGTGGCCAGCAATGGCTGCAGGATGTTTACAGGGAGTCTGTGAGGTGCACAAGTGCTCAGTGGATGTCGCAGGAGCTCCCTGCTTTTCCCATGGAAAGGGAATACTGGGTTCCAAGTCAGTGTCACCAGGTCCCAGCTGACTGATTCCCACGCCCAGGGAAGGGAAGTCATTATTATTATTATTATTATTATTATTATTATTATTATTATTATTATTATTTTTTCCGAGACAGGGTTTCTCTGTCTAGCTCTGGCTGTCCTGAAACTTGCTTTGTAGACCAGGCTGGCCTCAAACTCACTGAGATCCACCTGCCTTTGCCTCCCAAATACTGGATTAAAGGTGTGTATCACCATGCCTGGCTTCGGGGAGGCCCGTCTTAAGGGTTCCTGAGGCAGGTCAAAGTGGAGATTTGATCCCAGGCGAACCTCTGTCTAATGGTGTGGCCTCACCCTGGAGCAGGCATGAGAGCCTGAGCTTCTAAAGATAGGAACAGAGAGGGTGGTGGAGACTTCACCCTTTGATGGAGGAGGGCTGTGTTCTCCCACTGCCTCGGGAAGAGGAAGGCTGTGCTGTGGGGGCTGGTGGTGACTTGCTGGTGACGGGGTGGTATCCCTCAAGGGGGTCTGGTCCTGATCCATGGAGAAGTGGTACATAAGAGTGAACAGAACCTCTCCGACCGATCACGCCAGGCCTATACTTTCCACCTCATGGAGGCCGCTGCTGGCACTGTCTGGAGCCCAGAGAATTGGTAGGTAGCAGGGTTGGTGCGTGCCTCAGAGAACCTCCTGAGAAGACCCTCCACACTAGACACAGTGATCCCTTAAGGCCACCTCTTGCTCTCTGCAGGCTCCAGCCCACAACTGAGCTGCCCTTTCCACCACTCTACATATAAAGGCCCTGGCAGGACCGGGCTGGTCCCCTACAGAGAGAAGCTGTCAACACCAGGGCCTCTGGCTGCAACCCAAGGGCACATCTTCCTGTTTGGCTTTCTGATGGTGTCTTTGACCCTTGGTCCAGCAGACAGGGAGCCAAGAAGCAAAGTGACAGGGCAGCAGCCCAGGCTGGGTAAAGGGCTTCTTCCAAAATGTTGTCTCACTGCCACCTTTCTGTCCTAAACCAGCCTCTGAAGTGGCCTCTCAGCAGTGAAATGATTCTGGTTGAGTTTCAGTTTTCTCTTGAGTGGAAATTACTGTGTAAAGCACCGAATAAAAATGATTTGAAATACATTTTATGTGTATGGGCGTTTTGTGTGTATATCTGTACAGCACTTGAGTACAGTGCCTGGGAAGGCCAGAGGCGTTGGATCCCCTAGAACTGGAGATGCAGATGGTTGTGTGATGTCATGTGTTTGCTGGGAATTGAACCCCTGTTTGCAAGAGCAGCCAATGTTCTTAGCTGCTGAGCCATCTCTCCAGTCCTCACAAAATGACTTTTGAACATAGCTTCTCCATCCATTCTTCTTTCACTAGCAGCCCTGCAGAAAGCCTTCAAGGGCACCCCACCCTGCCTGGTGTGGTTACACGCAATAATACTGAGCAATATTTAGTGGGCACTCACTGTGCACCGGCTTTATCTCAAGTCCTTACAAGGAGGCAGGGGAGGGGGGGGGTTTCTTATCTGTGTTATGGACCCAGGACTTGACCAGGAAAGGGCAAGTGACCTGCCCAAGTTACACAAATGCTTAGCTATCCTGTTCCCTCCAGGCCTGAGTGTCTAACCTGGAAAGTAGAGACTCCTGGGGCTAGGAATCCAGTCTCAGATCTTGATAGCTCTGTGCCTGGGGCCAGTTTGCTCTAGGGTCCCAGGCCAGGTCCTTCCTCTCTCAGGGCCTCTTCATCCCTGTGTAACGGTCAACGAGGGCCTGCAGGGCCACTCCTGTGGGTATGCTCAGCAGCACCTTCTAGAACAACTACTAGATCCCAACCCTGCTTAGCTGGAGACTGGCCAGATACTGCAAACAGAGGAGTTAGCTATTGCAACCACAGATTCCCCCCCCCCCTTTTTGTTTTCAGAGCTGAGGACCGCACCCAGGGCCTTGCACTTGCTAGGCAAGAGCTCTACCACTGAGCTAAATCCCCACCCCCTTTTTTCCTTTTTTAAAAGCAAAAAAATTCCTTTTGATCTCAGCTATAGTATATTTGCACAAGGCCCTGGGCTCTGTCCCGGCACACACACACAGGTTTTTTTTTTTTTTTTTGAGACTGTTTCTTTGTGTGCCCTTGGTTGTCCTGGATCTCTATAGCTGTCCTCGAACTCACAGAGATCTGCCTGCCTCTGCCTCTGCCTCCTGAGTGCTGGGATTAAAGGTGTGCACCGCCACTACCCAGCTTAAAGACTAACTTGTTTTTATGTGTATAAGTGTTTTGCCTGCATGTATGCCTGTGCATCACGTGTGTGCATGGTGTCTAGAAGAGGGTGTCCATGCCCCTGGAGTGCCAGGAGGTTGTTAGCTGCCATCTGGGTTTTGGGAACTGTGTCTTAGCAGCTGAGCCATTTCTCCATCTGAACATGGGACCAGTGCTTTTATCCAGTGAGCTATCTTGGCGACCTTTTAAAAGTATTTTGAGCAGGGTGTCATAGTGCAGGCCTTTGATCCTAGAGGAGAGACAGAGCAGGCGGGAGTTGGAGGCTAGCCTATTAGCAAATTTCAGGCCAGCAAAAGCTATGTGAGACTCTATCTCAAATATATATATATATATGATAGAATTTCATGTAGCCCAAGATGACCCTGAACTTATTTTGTAGCTCAAGATAACCTTAAACTTGTGATCCTCCAGCTTCTGCCCCTGAACGACAGGGTTATAAGTTTGCCTCCCTCCCTGTTTAAGAGAGGCCCAGCATAGTCCTACGTCCTCATTCACTGAGTCACCTGCCTGGCCTTGGCAGCCACACTGTAGCCAGGTCTAGTCCTCTACCAACTGGAAAGTCCAGAAGAAAGACCAGCCAGCCAGGGAGTTGGTGAGCAAGCTGGCGCCCTTTCTCCAACATGGGGCCACCTCCTTTGACACAGAGAGGGGAGAGAGTGAAGAAGGGGTAGTTGGCCCTGGAGGAACAGCCCAGTGCTCTGAGGGAAAGGGCTTGGCAGTGACTGCCAGGAAGAGACTTCAGCTCTCTAGAGCTCCAGTCCCAGCTTCTGGCCTTGGAAATCCTCCATTATCCTCTCACTGATGGCAACTGTTCATTTGTTTAGGCAATAGCTACCAAGTTCTTGCCACAGGATCAGGCTCTGTGCAGACCCTGGGAAACATGGAGACTCAGGCGTGGAACTAGACAGCCTGTGTGAATTCTCCAGGAACTTGCCAGCCTTTATGGATCTGGACTCTGCACCAGAAGAGATGAATACAGGTTTTTCCTAGTCCAAGTAGGAGACATTGCATGCATTCAGCTCTTTGCCTCTTGGGTTTTCCTGAATGAAGCCAGGAGATGAAAGGTCACTCCTGCTTCCATGTATGACCTATCTTCCTCCTATTTTGCCTGGCTTTTTTTTCTAAGACAAGTTTACTCTTGGGTAATAGTGACACTTTCCTGTACTGATTTCTGGTCATAGGTGGTCCACAGGCTGAATACTTAAAAGAAAATTAGTATTAGTGTCTGTGTATGTGATATCTGTGGAGGCATACATGAGCTAGCACACACCTGTGGAGGTCAGAGGACAATCCTGGGAAGTCATTTCCCCCCTTCCACCTTTATGTGGGTTCTAGGGACTGATCTCAGGTCCTCAGCCTTGTATGGCAAGCACCTTTTACCCACTGAGCCACCTCGCTGGCCCCCAGGCCAAATACTCTGGACACCTCACACCTCAATAGAGCCTTCTAGTATCCAGTGAGGGTCAGGCTGTCATTATTCCCATCTTACAGATAGAAGAATTGAGGCTCTGACTCACCTAAGGCCATACAGTTAACCTGTATGGCCAAGGATTCTGATCAGATTTATTTGACACCAGACATCTAAGCATTAGGCTTTCTGTTCTGCTGCCCCCAAGGTCCACTCCAACCATGCCCTACCCAGACTACAAGATGGGGGCTCTGCAGCATATTCAATTTCCCTGAATTGGTGTATGCCCTTAAGTATTTTTGTTTTCTAATTATCAGCAAAAATAAATCCAAGAGAGCTTTGCTTGTTTATTTTAAGTCTGAATCAATTGAAAAAACCAAATCTGCTTTTCACCCCTGGGTTCTTGGTGTCCAAGTTGCTAGCTGCTGTGGGGACCATTCATTCTTTCTCCCTATTTCCCTGCTTTCATCATCACAGCTGCTACTACTAGGCCATCAGCAATATCAGTAGGTAAAGAGGCAAAAGGAGATTGTCTATCTGAGTAGTGTATGCTTCCAGGAGGGACACAGTGCTGATGGATCCCAAAATCCAAGCATAACTGTAGTTCAGGTCTACTCCACTGTCAAAGATCAAGATCAGAGCTACAGAGATGATTTGTGCAAATATAGATGTCATAGTCCCCTCAAATGTTTTCTTAGTTCCTGGCCAGCGGATCTCTCCCATGGTGCTGCCAAATATGGAGGCCACAGTATCACCCACACCCACAGCCAGGACCCCAGCATAGGGGACCAGGGCTCTCGCTCCTCCCAGGCTGTCCTTCTGTGTACAGGGTCTGGGAATCAGCCAAATGGGAAGAGACATGCCCAGAAGCAGGTAGATGTGTGTTAGGATAAGGGGTCCACTGTCTCGTTCATCCAGGAAGAGGGACAGAAGGCTCCGCAGAGTGTGACCCAAGGGCTTGATTCGGAAATAGCGCACATACTCCAGGAAGATGAAGACTGCCAGACATACAGTGGCAGCCACATACAGCAGTGGCCGGTCAAAGATGATACCTGGGATGTAAGTGGCTACCACAATGAAGTGGAAGTATTTTCTTGTAATGGTAGGAGCCTTGTGCTTCTTGGATTCAGAAGAGGACCGCTTGGCATTCTGGTACAGCACCACCATGCAGGCCATGGTGGCCAGCAAAGACCAATAGGCTAGGAGGTAGATTCGAGTTTCTGTGTAGAAGAGGAACTGAAGAAGCCAGAGCAGGGGGTTCCTACGAATGAGCCAGTGCAGCCAGGGCAGAACCACACCCAGGCCTAGCACACAGGTCATGAGGTGGAAGAAGATGGAAGAAGCCCACGTGCCTGAGTCCATGAAGACAAAGAGGGTGCTGAAGAAGACACCCATGAGCACCATCCCTACCACCACCACCAACAGGAAGAAGTCCACTGGGTCCCCTTGGCTTTCCGTCAGAGAGCGCTTGATGAGTTGGTTGAGGACGAAGCTAATGCCACCCAATACCAGCAGTGCTTCCCCAGGAGTGAAGCATCGGGGCAGCAGGTACAGCAGGATCATGTTGAGATAAACGAATATCAGCAGGACTTCCAGGACCTCAATCACCTCGCCCACACTGAGGGAGTGCTTCATAATATAAATGATAATGCCTCCGGCCAAACCCGAGATGGCACAAGTATTGGTGGGCACCGGGCGAGTGATGCCCAGTGCCAACACCGAGGAGAAGAGGGCCACGGCCATGCCAGTGGCTGCAACCACAACGCCAAAGCGCTCGAAGTAGGGGTTCCCCGCAGTCTGGCAGCGCTCCTTCATGACTAACCCGAGCAAAGGCATGACCATGGAAGCCGGCAGTAAGCCACTGTTCGCGGACATTCGGAACTGGAAAACGGCATTCCCCTGCTGGAGCAGCCGGTCCCACTTGTACTGGACGTAGAAGGCCTGCACTGCGAGGGCCACGGCGCACCAGGAGTATCGGTCCCACACCACAGCGTGGATGCTCAGCACCACCGCGAACACCACGGCCGCCTCCGCCAGCACCGACCCGCTCAGCGGAAACCCAGACTCCGGGGCTGAGGGAGGGCACTGTCGGGTCATGTCTCTAGGCCTGGGGCTCTAGGGGCAGCTGGGTGACAAGGGACGCCTCGGCCTCTGGGGCCCTCAACCAGCCACTTGACCCAGCCAGCAACCTTCTCCAGCTTCCAAAAGGGTGCTCCACCACGGGCCACTCTGAGGCCTGACAGCCGGCGCCCAGTCACCCTCCACCGCTTCCAACCTACGGTGTAGCAGACGTCTGCACGCTTCGCCTCTCACAGGCTCCACCGCCTCCACCGCGGACGCCTCTCAGCCCTGGGCAGCGCCATCTTGACCGCCCCATCCTGGGCCCGCCCCGCCGTCACGTGACGGGCGGCCCCGCCCCCTTCCCGAACGGTGCGGGGTCACGTGGGCCCGGCGTACGGGGGCGGGGCTGGGGCGCGCGCGCGAAGATGGCGGCTGCCGCCGGTGGGCCGTGTGTGAGGTGCGGAGCGGGGCGCGGCGGCGGGGGTGGCCGTGAGGCGCCGGGTGGGAGCAGGGCGGGAGTTGGAAGCGGGATTCAGCGGCAGTGGCGGAAGCGAGCCCAGGCTGGGTGGACGGACATCCGCCGGGGAGGCGGTTAAGCCCAAACCGTCCCCGCTCGCGGGGCTGAGGACACTTCTGGAGCGGGCCGGCCACTCTCCCTTCCCTTTCCGCGGTCCCTGTGCCTCCCGTCTCCCCACGCTTCCTCCACCGTGCTCCTTGTAGGCACTGCGGGACGTTTCGGGGTCGCCTGGAAGACACCCCCTACCGGGCCCCGCCGGAGCGTCCCCGTGCGCTGCCCCGCCTCGGGTGTGCACTGCCCACACCGCGGAGTCGCCCCGCGGGCGTCCTTAGTTCCCGCCTTCTTTTATTTTTGGCTGATGCCGGTATTGATTCAAGCAGTAGACATGCCTTCATCCTTCCAGGTCATTCCGGGTGTTGTTGCAGACTTCGGACACAACATGAATTATTACAAAACAAACACACGGTTCTCACTTAAGGAGTGCTTTTTTTTTGGAGGCAAGGTCTCTTGTACCACCGGCTGGCCTTGAACGCCTATCTTCTTGGCTTTGCCTTAGTGCGGAAATTACGGACATGAATTACAAGACTTGCTTGTCTTTAAAGAGCGCTTACTAGCGCCAGACCCTGGGAAAGTGCCTTGCAAGGCGTTATCTCATTCATTTCTCACAACTAGGAGAGAGGCGCCTCCTGTTACACATGACTCAGAAGTCCAATTCATACATAGATTACCCCCCTCCTCTGCCTCTCTTGATGATCCCCATGAAGGCAGTCAGACAAAAACCATAACCAAACCTCTGTGCTCATTACATCTTCCACATGATATACAATACTCCCCACTCCTAAACCTTAAGCATACCTGTCACCTGGAATTGATTCTGCTAACTTTATTTGGCTTTGTTTCCTGCTGAACCTTTAAACAGGAAGACAAACATGTCAGTATCTCACACATTGCCTGTCCTTCTCTAGGTCAGCCGCTTCGCCTTCCAGTAGTAAAATTTCCTTTGGAGTTTCTTGTGATCCTTGTGAGGGCCAGCTTGGTTTCCTTCCATCTGCTGTTTCATGCTAGACCTTGTATCCACAGATACGGATACATACTTGTATGAAACTTTAAAAAATGAATTTTTCAAAAGGAAAGGAAAATTTTGGCTTGCCAGCAGGCTTTCATCATGTTGAGGAGCTTACCAAACCCATCCTTGAGGCTGGACTTTGACTGATCCTAGGGTTTTTATCTTATTTTTATTTTGAGGTCTAGTGGGTCAAACCCAGGGCCTCAGGAATGCTAGGCAAGCACTCTTACTATTGAGCTACAACCTGGGGGTGCCTAGCAGAGGATTCTAGGCACTGCCTTGGTCTGTTAGGAGAGTGATATTTAGCACTGGAAAGCGTGCTCCCTAGTAGTTGGGAATAGTGGTCTCTTTGAAGACCTGAGATCTGGACCAAGAAAAGTCCATCCTGTTCCTTTTGTCTATTGCTTTGTTGACCTTAGACACCTTTGCGTTTCAAGCTCCTGCTTTTCCAAATGGAATCTTTAATCTTTGTGTGTGCAGGTGTGTGTGTGTATGTGGAGGCTGTTGGGTGTTTTTCTTAGATCTCCATTTCTGGAGCTTGCTGATTCAGTCTGGCAAGCCATCTTAGACTCAGCTTTCCTGGTCTCCTTCTCCCAAGCATTGGGATTACTGGTGGGCTGTCACACCTGCCTAATTTTTTTTCTAAGTGCTGTGGATCTGAATCTGGTCTTCACGTCAGGTGCTTTATTTGAGCCATCTCAGTCCTGTGTTGTTTTCTGGAGGCTTATTGAAGTAACTGTGAAGCCTAGTGTTGTATGTGTGGCCTAGGCTGGTCTGGCACTGCAGCCCTCCTGCCTGAGCCTTTCTGCTGTCGCAGGTGTATGCATAGGAGTCAGCACTGGTGAGTAACACTAGAATGATGCTCTTTTCACACTCAGAATCTTGTGAAAGTCACTCAGCATTGTCAGGAAGTTGGTTTGAATATTGGCACTTTGAGGTCTCGGTGTTTGGACGTCTAAGTGGTGTGGTGTGTGGACAAAGTGCAGCCACTCTGAAAGGCTGCTGCTGTTGCTGGGCCCAGTGTGCTGATGCACACATTTAATCCCAGCAGAGGCAGGCTGGTCTCTGAGTTCCAGAGCCGACAGAGCTATGCAGTAAAAAGCCTGTCTCAAAAATGTTAAAGGCTGGGGCTAGAGAGATGGCTAAGAGGTTAAGAGCACTGGCTTCTCTTCCAGAGGACCTGAGTTCAATTCCCAGCAACCATCTATAATGATGAGCTCTGGTGCCCTCTTGTGGCCTGCAGGCAAAACATTATACATAATTTTAAGAAAAAAAAATCTTTTTTTTTTTTTAAAGTTAAAAGCTATTGCTCCTAAGCCTTTAACTTAAAAAAAAAAAAAGTCTTCATTTACAAGAGAACTGTGCAGCTCTATGGAGTTGGGTAGACAGTAACTGCATTGATTTCTATGTAGAATGTAACTTTCTCAAAAGGACTGTTTCATTAGAGTAATTTGGCTAGCTCACCATTCTCCAGATACACTCTGATTATTCTTTTCTATCCAAAAGTTTTCTTGAAAACTTTTTTTCTTGAACATTTTATTATTGTTTCTTAGGTCTATGAGTGTTTTGCCTGCATATGTCTGTCTGTGCATCACTTTTGTGTAGTGCCCTGGAACTGGAATTACAGAGGATTGTGAGTCACCTTGTGGTACTGGGAATTGAACCTGGGTTCTAAGAGCAACCAAGTGCAGCCTAAGTTTATGTGCACCAGGTGTGTTAATGCCCACAGAGGTAGGCATTGATTCATCTAGAACTGGAATTACAGCCAGTTGTTGCTGAGCCAAATATAACTGGACTTTCTTTGGACTGCCAGCTCCTGAATAGTGACATGACACTTTTTATTAGTTATGAAAGCTTGGTCTTAGTTTAGGTTTCTTCCCAACTAGCTCTTAAAACTTAAATTAACCCCCCCTTTTTTTAAAAAAAAATAAAGGATTTATCTTTATTCAGCACATTTCTCTTGGCTTCTTAAATGTTGATCTCTGCTTCTGACTTCAGATGACCTTATCTGAGTGTCCCTGCATTCTAATTTATTTATTTATTTATCTATGCATTTTATTATTATGTATACAGTATGCCTGTGTGTCCGAAGAGGGCACCAGATCTCACTATTGATGGTTGTGAGCCACCATGTAGTTGCTGGGAATTGAACTCAGGACTTCTGGAAGAGCAGCCAGTGCTCTTAACCTTTGAGCCATCTCTCCAGCCCATAACCCGTTTATATTAATCTACATTCTGTCATGTGGCTCATTACCTCTCCTCAGTACCAGATGTCTGACTTCCTCTCTTATCTGGCTGGCCAATCTCCTGTACCACCAATTCTTCTCCAGAGTTCCTATCTCTCTCCTGAAGTCCTACCTATCTTCTTCTGCCTAGCTGTTGGCCATTTAGCTTTTTATTAAACCAACCAGAAGGTGCCTTAGGCAGGTGAGGAAGGACAGAGACACATCTTTCCAGTGTACAAAAAGATCATCCCAACAGGTCATGAGCTGCTTGATGTGGGTGCTGGGAACTAAAGCCAGGTCCTCTGCAAGAGCAGTGATTGTTCTTAACTAAGCCATCTCTCCTGCTCTCATTTATTTACTTTTTTATTATAGTGTGTGCACACCATGGTGTGTGAGTGCAGGTCAGAGGACAGCTCCGGAATTCAGGTCTCCAGGCTTGTGTGGCAAGTATTTGTGCCCACTGAGCCATCTCTTCTGGCTGGTCCTCTGACTCGTAGAAATAAGATTCTATGGTGTCTCCTAGGGCTTTAGATTAATGGGCTATATGTTTATTTATTTTTACATTCATTTATTTACTGTGTACACGTGGGTGTCTGCTTAGGAGTGCATGTGGAGGTCAGGGGACAACTTGTTGGAATCGGTTTCCTCCTTCTACCACGTGGAAGGGTCTTGGGGATTCAATTCATGAGGCTTAGTGATAGGCACCTTTACCCACTGAGCCGTCTTGTTGGCCCATCAATGTATTCAAAACAGAACAAACTTACTGTGTGCGTGCGCTCACAGGAGGGAGCATCAATATGGTACCATGGCAGGTAGTCAGAGGACACTTTTGCTAGTCAGTTCTCTTCTACTGTAGGGTCTAGGGGTTGAGCACAGGTCATAACACTTTTGCAGCAAGAGCTGTACCACCTTGCCAGTCCAGTCAGTACATTTTTTAAATCTTATCTGTGAAGCTAGATACTTGCTTTCAGTGACTTAGTTTCTCCCCTGTACACTTAGTTCCTGTAGGATATAGGTAGAAGTCCGTTTAGACTGCATATCCAAGCTGTAATATAATAGTCATGAGGACTCTGTAACCAAGGTTTATCATGTCTTATCCAGTCTCAGCTGTTCCCATGTGGAAGGATCAACATACATATCACCTGTCCTGTTGTCTTTTGGCTTCCTCCCTCATGTCTGTAGCCACGAACCTCAGGAGGTCTTCCCCAGTCAAAACTAATCTTTATTAATTTTGAAGGAATCCATAGCTTTTCATTTCCTGTGGAAACAAAGGCATAACCTCTCCCTTAAAGCAACATATTTTTTGACTTCCATTTTAAAGTTAAGACATCCCAAAAGTACATAGGCTGGTTTAATTCAGCAATCCTTTTCACAGTCCACTGTCTCTCAGCAGGTATTTTTTTCTTCATTAGCATTTAAAAATTCAAAATCAACAAAGCACTATAAAGGATCCAGACACCCTCTGTATTTCCTATCTTTATGTGGCTTTTTAATTTTTTTTACATTACTTTACTCATTCTTTAAGGACTTTATTTTTTAAGCTTTATTTATTTTTATTTTATGTACATTGGTGTTTTGTATACATGTTTGTCTGTGTAAGGATGCCAGATCCCCTGGAACCTGAGTCACAGATAGTTGTGAGCTGCCATGTGTGTGTTGGGAATCGAACCTGGGTCCTCTGGATGAGCAGCCAGTGTGCCTGAGATATTATTATTTTTAAACTTTTTTTCTATGATTGTCAATACTCATTTTCTTTGCTTTTTTCAGCACCTAAGCACCTTTTTAAGCATATTGTTCCTTTTAAGAGGTTTTCTGTGTCTGGACCTGGCTTTACTAAGTTCCTGCAACGTGTTCTCTGACTGCATGAGACAATTTGTTTCTCCCCCACTGCCCACAAGACAGAGTTTCTCTGTGTAGCCCTGGCTGTCCTGGAACTCACTCTGTTGACCAGGCTGACCTTAAATTCACAGAGATCTGCTGCCTCTGCCTCTGCCTCTGCCTCCCAGGTGCTGGGGCTAAAGGCATGCCCCACCACCACCCAGCTTGTGAGACACATCTTAAACTGCTAGGCAGGAGCTAGGCCTTGCTCTGTGTGGCTCCAGCGCTGACTCCACACCCCTTTGTTCCCTGGGTGCCTAGCCTCATGCTTGTGGGTACCGGCAGGAGCCTTGATTACCACCCTGGTGCTGGGAAGTTGCTGAGCCACTTTCTGGAATCCCTGCAAGCAGCAGCTGTTGGAGAGGCCGAAGGCCCAGAAGGCACATGTGGCTGCTCCAGTTGGCTTGACTTCTCAGTCTGTGTGGTCATGCCATGCATTGGACACCAAATGTTGTAGTACTTTCATCAGGACCACCAATTTGCAAGTAAGGACACAGAGAATTACTATTAATTATAAAAACTCAGGTTTAGCTTAGGCTTGTTCCTAACTGGTTTTGTTTGTTTGTTTTGAGACAGGGTTTCTCTGTAGTTTTAGTGGCTGTCTTGGATCTTGCTCTGTAGACTCACAGAGATCCACTTGGCTCTGCCTCCCAAGTGCTGGGATTAAAGGTGTGCACCACTGCTGCCCAGCCCTAACTAGTTCTTATAACTTAACTTAACCCATATTTTTAATCTATATTCTTCCATGAGGCTTGTTACCTCACCTCCATACTGCCCATCCTCCTGAGTCTGGTGACTCTGCCTTTTTTGTTCCCAGAGTTCTCTTGCTGCCTGGAAGTCCTGCCTATACTATTCCTGCCTAGCTATTGGCCATTCAGCTTTTTAATTACACCAGTCACAACAGTACATCTTCACACAGGGTGAGAATATCCCATGACAGAGATGGTTCACTGGTTAAGAGTACCGGCTGTTCTTGCATCTACACTGATGCTCATAACTGTTTGTAACTCCAGTTCCAGGGGATCCAACACCTGTTTCTGGCCTCCTTGGACATTGCATGCAAGTAGTACATAGGTATACATGCAGACTAAACACCCATACATGTCAATAAAAATAACAATAAATGACACCCCCCACACACACCAAAGAAGAAACAAGATAAAAAAGAACACAAAACCTTTTCATTTGATTGAAAAGGTAAAGGCCAGGTGTGGTGGTACACAACTTGAATCCCAGCACTCGGGAGATAGAGGCAGGCGCATCTCTGTGAGTTCAAGGCCAGCCTGGTCTACAGAGTGAGTTCCAGGACAGTCAGGGCTACACAGAGAAACCCTGTCTTGAAATCCCTCTTCCCAAAAAAAGTAAGGAAGAAAGAAAGTTTATTAAACGTTGTTATTTTTGAGACCAGCTCTCTCTCTCCTGCCTCTCTCACCCAAGTACTGGGATCACAGATGTACAGGCCCAGCCATACATCATTTTTGACACCTAATAAAGTGATCATAATATAATACGGTTTTTCTAGTTGGGAATATTTTGTCCTGTTTTTCCTTTTCATGTTTGATTTTTATTTTCTATTTAGCTTAAGAAATAGTTAGAAAAATTACATATGCTTAGAACATACAACATATTTTTAGATCTCTATATGTCAAGCAAAACAATATATTTCTCTGAGAATTTTTATTTCTTCCCCGTCCCTCTTCTGTCTCTCTTGGTAGAGTCTTACTTTGTAGCCTAAGCCAGCCTTGAGCTTGAACTTGCCTCAGCTTGCTGAGTGTTGCAATTACAGACATTTGCTATTGTGCTTAGCCTGAGAATTTTATTTTTTAATTTATTTAAAAAAATTCTTGGGTTGGAAATTTAGCTCAGTGATAGAGTGCTTGCCTAGCAAGCGCAAGGCCCTGGGTTCGATCCTCAGCTCAAAAAAAAAAAATTCTTAAGTTGGGCTGTGGTGGTGCACACCTTTAATCCCAGCACTTGGGAGACAGAGGCAGGTGGATCTCTGAGTTTGAAGTCAGCCTGGTGTACAGAGCAAGTTCCAGGATAGCCAGGGCTACAGAGAGAAATCCTTCTTCAAAAAAATTTAAAAAATTATTTTGTGTATGTATATGTCTGTATGTCACCATGTGATGTGCATCTATGGAAGCCAAAAGTCAGTGTTGAATCTCCTGAACCTAGAGTTACAGGCGGTTGTGAGCTGCTCGACATGGATGCTGGTAAACCAACTCAGGCTCTGGAAGAGCCGCAAGCACTCTTAACTGTGGGACCATCACTCCAGCTCCTCCTTTTTTCTATTACAGGGTTATGTGTATACCAGGCTGTCCTTGAACTTGTTATGTAGCTGAGGATGTCCCAGAACTCCTGATCTCTCTGCCTCCAGTCCTAGGATCATAGGTGTGGTGCCACCTAGTCTGGTTATGTGGTGCTGGGACTGGAACCAAGGGCTTGTGATTGCTAGACAAGCACTTTGTTCATTGAGCTACAATTCCTGCTACCAAGAATTAGAATTTTCAAAGAAACACTGAACCCACAGCCTCATGTGTAGTGAGCAAGTCTTTCTCTTGTCCCTCCAGCCAGCTCCCAAATAATAATATGGAGACTTATTATTTATGAAAGCTCTGCCTTTAGCTTAGGCTTGTCTTAACTAGCTCTTAAAAGTTAAGTTAACCCATTTTTTTCCAATAATTTATTTAATTTTATTTTATGTGCATTGATGTGAGGGTGTCAGATCTCTTGGAACTGGAGTTGCAGACAGCTGTGAGCTGCCATGTGGGCGCTGGGAATTGAACCTGGGTCCTCTGGAATAGCAGCCAGTGCTCTTAGCCACTGTGCCGTCTCTCCAGCCTCAAGTTAACCCATTTCTATTTATCTACATTCTATCATGTACCTCTCTTCCATCTTGTACCTCCTGTTTCCTCTCTGTGGCTCCTGGCTTCTCCTTTTTTTTCTCAGAGTTCTCTCTGCCCATAAGTCCTGCCTATACCTCCTGCCTAGCTATTGACTGTTCAGCTTTTTTTTTTTTTTTTTTTTTTCCCGAGACAGGGTTTCTCTGTGTAGCTTTGTGCCTTTCCTGGAACTCACTTTGTAGCTCAGGCTGGCCTCGAACTCACAGAGATCCACCTGGCTCTGCCTCCCGAGTGCTGGGATTAAAGGCGTGCGCCGCCGCCGCCGCCACCACCACCCGGCGACTGTTCAGCTTTTTATTACACCAGTCACAGCAAATACATCTTTACATAGAGTACAAATATCCCCCAATACTTATGCATATTAGACATACAGCAGTTGCCACTTTTAAATAAAGCCCTAGCTTTTTACATTTGCCAGTTCAGGCTTGTCAAGTAAGTAAGACAAAGTATAAGTATGCCTTGACAAAAGGCATGATAACTTTCAAAACATCACCAATTTTCTTTAGTGACCTTGTCTCAGTGTTATTATTTGAGGCTGGTTTATTATCAGCATAAAGAGAAACATTTTTTTCCAATAACTGGGTCTAATCTCCTAATTACTTTCTGAATTGTGAGTGTTATCCTGTTATGAGAAAAAGATTAGAGGGGTTGCAGTGTGCTGGTGTGGGAGTTGGCAGCTGTGGATTTAATGGAATTGAACTTGTTTTCTTAGAAGCATTATCTGTTAGGAAAGATTTGTAATTTTCAGGTGTGTTTAAGATTCTTTGCTGGGAAAATCCTGAATGAGAGCCTTTGGCAAATATGGCTCTAATACTTTGTGTTTTAGTCTTTCCAGTTTATTTTTTTCTCTTGAGTCTGTCTGTAG
Source organism: Peromyscus leucopus (assembly GCF_004664715.2). Lineage (NCBI taxonomy): Eukaryota > Metazoa > Chordata > Mammalia > Rodentia > Cricetidae > Peromyscus > Peromyscus leucopus. The sequence continues at coordinate 9,182,370 of NC_051066.1, read as the reverse complement.
GGTGTATCTGTGCATAAATGCATGTTCACATGTATGTAGACAGGTGGGTATGTGTGGAGCTCCTAGGCTGACTGGAGCTTCTTTGATTTTGTATGTTCCATTTCATTCATTGATGTAGAATCAGAGTTGAATCCAGACGCATCAATATGGCATGTTTCGCATCAATATGGCATGTCTCGCTAAGCCAGCTTGCTCTAGGCATCCTTTGTCTCTGCCATCTAAATGCTGGATTTAGAGGTATCTGCTGTGTGTGTGTGTGTGTGTGTGTGTGTGTGTGTGTGTGTGTGTGTGTGTGAAAGAGAGAGAGAGAGACAGAGAGACAGAGAGAGAATGTGAATGATCGCTCCAGAAAGAAAGAGACAGAGACAGAGAGTATGTGAATGATCGCTCCAGCCCTTCGATTTTGTTTTTGAGCTAAAATCTCCTGTTTCCCAAGGTGACTGACTTTAAACTTGGTACTTGTCATATGGCTTTAACTTCTCTACCTCACAAGTGCTGGGATTACAGGTGTGAAGCACCACATCTGTTTATGTAGTACTAGGATCAAACCTGAGGCCTTGTGCATGCCAGGTAAGCACTCTACTGCTTGAGCTACATCTCCATCTCTTAGAAACTCTTTGAAAATACAATTATTTATTTATCTTATGGGTATGTATGAATATGAAGGTCAGAGGACACCTGGAGTTGTTTCTCTTTCATCATATGGATTTGGTATTGACAAGGCTTGGCAGCAAGCACTCACTGAACCATCTCACCAGCCCATTGTTTTCGTTTCTGAAGATAGGGTCTCATGTAGCTCAGGCTGGCCTTGAACTCCATGGGATTAGATGTCTTTTTCTTTATTTTATTTTTTTTTAAATATACATTGGTGTGAGGATGTCAGATCTCCTGGAACTAGAGTTACAGGCAGTGTGAGCTTCCATGTAGGTGCTGGGAATTGAGCCCAGGTTTTCTGCAAGATCAGTCAGTGCTCTTAACCTCTAAGCCATTTCTCCAGCCCTTGGAGGTCTGTATTTTATATACTGTGTGTGATTTGAAATTTGAAATATGAGACCTTGTCTCAAAAAGCCAACAAATAAGAAAAATAATAATAATTTTAAAATCCTTTGTTCTTACATTTTCTTTAAAGATTTACTCTATTTATCATGTATGTTTGTTATGTCTGCATGTATGCCTGCACACCAGAAGAGGGTACCAGATCTCATTACAGATGGTTGTGAGCCACCATGTGGTTGCTGGGAATTGAACTCAGGACCTCTAGAAAAGTAGACAGTGCTCTTAACCTCTGAACCATCTCTCCAGCCCCCTTGTTCTTACATTTTATGTTTACTCTGAATATCAAATTTCTTTTTTTCTGAGACAGGGTTTCTCTCTGTAGCCTTGGCTGTCCTGGAACTCACTCTGTAGACCAGACTGGCCTTGAACTCAAAGAGATCCATCTTCCTCTGCTTCCTGAGTGCTGGGATTAAAGACATGCATCACCACTGCCTGGCTGAATATCAAATTTCTTTAACTTTTTTTTTTTTTTCTTAAAAGAGCAAAGTTATCTCTGCTTTCTCATTTTTCAGGAGCAGTAGAGAACTCTGGACAATTCTACTTGGAAGGTCAGCTCTTAGAGAACTGGTGAGTGATGGTGTTCTTGATCGATTTTTAGGTTTTTTTTTTAATAGTGTTTATTACAAAAAAAAAAAAAACCAAAAACAGAAAAACCCCTAATGGAGACTTGTCTTGTTGTGTAGCTACTGACATTTTCTGACTTTTTTTTTCAAGACAGGGTTTCTCTGTGTAGTTTTGGTGCCTGTCCTGGATCTCGCTCTATAGACCAGGCTGGCCTCAAACTCACAGAGATCCACCTGACTCTGCCTCCTGGTATTGTAGGCGTGTGCCACCACCGCCCGGCTACTGACATTTTCTAAGTCAGCCACGTTGGTCGCTCTTCTGTAAAGATGCCTAGGCCACTGTGAGGTTGCCTCAATCAGGCTGCAGAGAGTCCCTGCTGCTCAGGTGGAGAAGGGCTGTCAGGCCTCCGTCTCGTGCTTTCTTTTCTCTGTTGGCCTTCAGCTTCTAGTTCATAGAGCTGTGAGTTCTCAGATGTTTTCAAATGTATGATCAGAGAAGGGTAGCAGACATCATGTTGGTCCTTTGGCTTGTCACCCTTTGAGGAATGTTCTGATGACATTCGATTACTATTTATTTATATTTATTTATTTATTTATTTATTTATATTTATATTTATTATGAACACAGAAGAGGGTGCCAGATCTCATTTCAGATGGTTGTGAGCCACCATGTGGGTGCTGGGAATTGAACTCAGGACCTCTGGAAGAGCAATTGGTGCTCTTAACCTCTGAGCCATCTCTCCAGCCCTCGATTACTATTTTTATTATATAGAACAGAGTATTACACCTATCTTAGAATCTTATATTATGCCTTCATCTGATAATTGTGCTTTTAGAATGAATCTTTAGAGAAGGTCATCTTAGAAAATGTTTGGTGCTCAAAGTACTCTGGCACAGCATTCTACTACAGCTTGGCCATGGTGCACACTCCGGTAACTCCAGCACCCCAGAGGCTGAGGGGTGGATGGTCTCAAGTTAGGACCAGCTAACTACATAGTGAGACTGTCTGAAAAACCAAAACCAAATCATTAGAACTGGGCAAATGTTTGTTTGAGGGACTACCTTCTTTTTACAAACGATTTACTTATTTTTATTTCATGTGTGTGAGTGTTTTGCTTGCATGTATGTGAATATACAGCATGCATAGCTGGTGCCCAAGGAGCCCAGAAGAGGGCGTTTGATACCTTGGAACTGAAGTTACACGGAGTTGGTTACCATGTGGGTACTGGGAACTGACCTTGGTCTTCTGCAGTAACACTAAGAGGTCTTAGCCATTTCTCCAGCCCCTTGAGTGGCTACCTTAATCTAGGTGTGTGGTGTTTTTATTTGTAAATTTGTTACAATAACGTGATTTTACTTATTCATTTGTTTGTTCATTTATTTATTTATTTTCTTTTTTTTTTTGAAACAATTTCTTTGTGTAATAGCCTTAGCTATCCTGGAATTTGATTTATTGACTAGGCTGGCCAAACTCAGAGACCCGCCTGCTTCTGCCTCCTGAGTGCTGTGATTAAAGGTGTGCGCCAACATCCAGCTTATTTTTTCATTTTTAAAATGATTTATTTTTATGTGCGTTGGTGTTTTGCCTTCGTGTATGTCTGTATGAGGATGTCAGATTCCCTAAAACTGGAGTTAAAATTGTGAGCTGTCATGTAGGTGCTGGAATTGAACCTGGGTTCTCTAGAAGAGCAGCCAGTGCTCTTAACTGCTGAGCTATCTATCTCTTCAGCCCTGTGAAATGATTTTATTACACAGAGAGAGGGGAAATACAAAAAGACTTAGGTATTGATGTAACCAACCGTCTTATTAAATAAGAAACACAGAAACAATGCAAAAGAGAAAGCCGAGAGGTCAGAGCTCAGAGCTAAAATCTCACCCTTCCGCATGCGGTGTCCCAGCTTCCCGAATGAGCGCTCTATTCCTGTCTGTTCGTCTATTTAAAGTATTTTGTTCTGCCTTCTCATTGGTTGTAAACCCAAACACGTGACTGCCTCGTCACTGTCTGAATTACAGCCCCCTAGGTCTTAAAGGCATATGTCTCCAATGTTGGCTATATCCCTGAACACACAGATATCTATGGGATTAAAGGCGTGTGCCACCACCGCCACACTCTTGCTATGGCTCTAATAGCTCTGACCCCCGGGCAACTTTATTTATTAACATACAATCAAAATCACATTTCAGTACAATTAGATTACCACCACACTTAGGTGTATCTAGCATTAAAATGAATGAATGAATGCCAGAAATGGTGTGTTATTTAGTAAAATATGCAATCATTTTCATAAATGATGCTATAGTATTAATCAAAGAAAAGATTACAGAATTCTGTATTTACAAAGCTTTAAACCAGTGCTTCTCAACCTTCCTAATGCTGCTACCCTTTAATATAGTTCATCATGTTGTGGTGACTCCCAAACCATAAAGTTATTTTCATTGCTACTTCATAACTAATTTTGTGACTGTTATGAATTGTATCATAAACATCTATATTTTCCAGTGGTCTTAGGTGACCCTGTGAAAGGGTCATTTGAACCCAAAAGGGGTCATGACCCATAGATTGAGAACCGCTGCTTTAAGCTGCGGCGGGAACATTAGAAAAGATACAGAGGAAAACACAAGGTGTAGTGTGATCCTGAAGTCTGATCTAGGATGCATTTGTGTAATTGCTTTGTTCTTTTGCAGAATCAGATTGAGGCGGAACTGAATAAATACTGGCAGCGGTTGTTAGAAGGGCTTTCTTACTACAAACCTCCCAGGTATGGCTATTCTGTTTGTCTAGTGATGCCATTTTCCCAAGGACTTTAGCATGAATGAAACTTCCCTGTGTGCTTTTTAAATTGCTGGACTAGTAAATGAGCGAGAATGCAGTTTGGATATAAGCAGGATGCGTCCAGCACATTTCCCTTTCTGTTGAAGAAAGGGTAATTACCCTTCACAGTGATCCAGTTGTCCTTTTCTTTTTTTCCTCTTTCGCTTGAGACAGGATTTCTCTGTGTATCCCTGGCTGTCCAGGAATTTACTCTGTAGATCAGGCTGGCCTAGAACTTAGATTTGCCTGTCTTTGCCTCCCGAGTGCTGGGACTTTAGTGTGCCACCACTGCTCAGCTGTTCAATCTTCAAAGTGACCCTTTTTACTACTTGTCTTTTCCACTGTCCACTGGAGAAAACGATACATTCATGCAAAGAATACGAGCACTATGCAAGTATCTGCAAGTTCCTGTTTCCAGGGGATCTGCTGCCCTCTTCTGGCCTTTGGTGGCAACAGACACATATGCAGGCAAAACACCTAGACATACAGTAAAAATAAAGGCTAAACTTTAAAAAGAGAGAGACAGAAATGACTTTCTGTAATGACATGGGATTTGAAGTCTCGTAAATTTTTTTTTTTTTTTTTGAGAGAGGGTCTTACTATTTGTTCTGGCTGTCCTGGAGGTCACTATGTAAATTAGGCTGGCCTCAAACTTATTTTATATCTGCTTGCCTCTGCCTCACACATGCTGGGATTAAAGGCATGTGCCATCATACCCAGCTAAACCTTAAAAAACAAAACAACAAAACAAAAACAAAAATTAAACTCTGTACTTTATTGACATTTAACCTTTTTTTGTTTCAATTCTGGGATTGAACTGAAGAGCCTTTCATCACATGCACTCTACCAACTGGCCTACATCCTAGTCCCAAATGTCCTCTGCTTGTCCTGTAATCCAGTCCAGGGCAGTGTGTAGCATTTACCTGTCATGTCTCCTTTGGACTAAACTGTAACTGTATCTCAATTTTTCCTGGGTTTCTTGACCTTGAGCAGTTTTGAGAAGACTAGGGGTGTATTTTACACAGTGTCCTCACCTTGGACTTGTCTTGTGTTTTTCTCGTTATGGACTTGAGGTGCAGGCTTTTTGAGAGAAATACCATTCTTTTGTTTTTTTTTTTTTTTTCGAGACAGGGTTTCTCTGTGTAGTTTTGGTGCCTGTCCTGGATCTCGTTCTGTAGACCAGGCTGGCCTTGAACTCACAGAGATCCTCCTGGCTCTGCCTCCAAGTGCTGCGATTAAAGGCATGCACCACCACCGCCCGGCGCAAAATACCATTCTTTTTTTTTTTTTTTTTTTTAAAGATTTATTTATTTATTATGTATACAGCATGTATGACTGCAGGTCAGAAGAGGGCACCAGATCTCATTACAGATGGTTGTGAGCCACCATGTGGTTGCTGGGAATTGAACTCAGGACCTCTGGAAGAGCAGTCAGTGCTCTTAACCTCTGAGCCATCTCTCCAGCCTGCGAAATACCATTCTTATTACATCATTTCAGAGTGTATGTACTAGACCCATAGAACACATGGTAATGTTACCCTTGGTCACTTCACTGAGGAGTTCAAAGAAGAGGAAAATGTCTGACACCGACCTCTGGCCTCCACATATACTGCCTACCACATGTTTAAAAAAATGTAGCTTAATAGAGCTATGAATAACATTATTGTAACTAGTTTATAATGGACATACATGATTTTGTTACATAGGCAAAGCCAGCTCTGTGTTATAAAGTCTAGACATGAATGTGTGTGTATTTTATAGACACTAAAGGAAAAAGAAGGCCAGTACTAAAGTGTCATTGAGTGTTTATTTTGTACCCTTGGGGTCATTGTGAATGAGGAAGTAACTCATTGCTTTTCTCATAGTTCAAGTTCAGCTGAAAGAGTGAAAGCTAATAAAGATGTAGCGTCACCACTGAAGGAACTGGGCTTACGAATCAGCAAGTTCTTGGTGAGTGAAAGTTAGTACGGGGTCAGTTTATGTTGTGTGTGTGTGCCTGTGGCTTCATTATTAACGGTGTTAATAAAAACTCGAAGCTTCGGCAGCTGTTGCTCACTTACAACTTCTGGTCTTTAGGGTCTTGATGAAGAGCAGAGTGTGCAGTTACTGCAGTGCTACCTTCAGGAGGACTACAGGGGTACTCGGGACTCACTAAAGGTTTGTGCTTCTGCCCAGCTCCCATCCACCTTTCTTCTTGGAGAGTTTGGGCCCTGGCCCTTTACAGAAGAGATTATGAGATACATAGGTGCTAGTCAAGACTTTATTTATTTATTGTTTTCTCAAGGCAGAGTTTCTCTGTGTAGCCCTGCTGTCCTGGAACTCACTCTGTAGACCAGGCTAGCCTTGAACTCACAGAGATCCGCCTGCTTCTGCCTCCTGAGTGCTGTGATTAAAGGCATGCATCACCACTGCCCAGCTGAGGCAAGACTTTTAGTGATTTATTTTTATTTTATGTGCATTGGTGTTTTGTCTGCCTACATGTCTGTGTGAGGGTGTCTGATCCTCTGTAACTGGAACTACAGACAGTTGTAAGCCACCTTGTGGGTGCTGGGAACTGAACCCAGGTCCTCTGGAAGAGCAGCCAGTGCTTTTAACTGCTGATTCCCCTCTTCAGCCCCGAGGCAAAACTTCCAAAGGCTGGAGAGAGAGCCCAGTGTGTGTTTAAGTTGACACCTGTCTTCATTCTTGCAGTGCTAAAGAAATGTCAAAGAATTGCATATAGATGAGAGATCTAAGAGAGCACCCCGGCTGCTCAACTTTAATTTATCTATAAAGAGACAGACCAGAGAAGAGGGAAAGGATTGGAGCATCAGTTTGGTTAGACATGGCTTCAACATGAGGAAGAAATGTTTACAGAAACGAAATAGATGGGTAGTCACAAAGGGTGTGGTGCATCTTTTTCTTTGCCAGTTGAATTCTGCCTGTAAGACAGCCTCTTGACTGCTCTGTTTTCCTTCAGACGGTCCTGCAAGATGAGAGGCAGAGCCAGGCCTTAACCCTGAAGGTAAGCAGTAGTTGCTGTTTCATTCTTGGGTAGACAGTTGTGTGACAGCTCCTAGACCCTGTTTTCCTGACTATTCCTGCCTTTTCTGTTTTTTTGAGACAGGATCTTACTGTGGTATTACTGGCTGGTCTGGAATTCACTATGTAGCCCAGGCTGGCCTAGAACTCAGAGATCCGCCTGCTTCTGTCTCCTCAGTACTGGGTAATGAAGGCGTGTGGCAGCACATCCACCCTTTTGGCTAAGTTTTTAGGTCTTAGCTGAGGCCTCTTAGCCATAGACCCAGTTGAGGAGTTTTTCCCAGAGTTTCTTCTTCTGCTGGTGCTGACAACTCATTCATAGATGACTCTTTAAGGCTCTAAGGCTTGGTATTTTTGGGGAGAGAAATGTGCTGGTGATTAACTCAGAGCCTCAAGGATGCTAGGCAAGCATTCCACCGCTGATTCCCACTCTCAGTCCTTTTAGAGTCAATTCAGCAGGGTTAGTTTATATCCCCGTACTCCTTGCCTTTTCTTCAGCCTTCTCATTTTGGGTCTATCCTGTGGATTTGACTGCTGGAGTAGTTTCCTGTTGGTACTCAGTGCAGCTTAAGTCCATTGGTTGTATGTGGTTAGAGCATGTAGACCTGGTAGTTGTACATTTGTTTCATGTATTTGACTGCCAATTGTGACTTTGATGCCAAAGGCCCTCTGAGAACTCATGCTAGAAAATAGTTTTGGAAATGTGTTTAGATTATTAATAATAATTCCTTTTATCTTCCATGGCTTATTTCTTGGCTTTTGCCTTTTTTTTTTTTCTTCATGGAGGGGTGTTGTGGAATATTACTTTAACCATGTAAAGATGTGTTACATTTGTTTATGTTGCAGAATATTACTTTATGTAAAGGTGTGCTGCATTTGTTTATGTTGCATTTGTTTAACTATGTAAAGATGTGTTGCTGTTTTGCCTTGCCTGCCTAAGGCAGCAGATTGGTCTGATAAAAAGCGGAACAGCCAGTGGCTAGGCAGAAGAGGGACAGGCGGGGCTGGCGGGCAGAGAATAAGTAGGAGGAGGAATCTAGGCTCCAGAGAGAAAAGAGAACCAGGGAGAAAGAGAGGGAGATGCCTGGGGCCAGGCAGCCATGAAAGAAACAGGAAAGTAGGACAATGAAACAGGTTAAATCAAGTTATAAGAGCTGGTGGGACGAGCCTGAGATAAGGCTCTGTGTCATGATTTGGGGCTGGCAGCATGAGAAGGCCTGCTGCAGAGGGTACAGCTTTAGTCAGTGTGTTTGCATTTCTGTGATTGCTGACACTCATCAGGTTTTTCCGTTCGTGTTTAAAAATGGTTTGTAGGACCTGGAGGTGGCTCAGTGGTTAAGAGCACTTGCTGCTCTTTCAGAGGACCCAAGTTGGGTTCCTTGAACACACATGGCAGCTCACAAATACCTATAACTCCAGCTCTAGGGCATTCATTGCCCTCCTTTTGCCTCTGGCCTTGGTAGGCACCCGTACATAAGTGATATACATATACATGCACACAAAGAAAAATAGAATGAAATGAATTTTAAATATTTATTTATTGTGTATACCTTCATAGCAAGTGTGCAGAGGTCAGAGGACAACTTGTGGGAGTTGGTTCTCTTCTTCCTCCCTGGGGGTCCTGGAGACTGAACTGAGTGCTTCTACCCACTGAGCCATCTTTCCTGTCCTCCCCTCACATTTCTGAAGGAACTGATTATCAGCAGCTGTAAAGTTGAGGCTTCTTTTTTTTAATTTTTTTTTTATTTTTCGAGACAGAGTTTCTCTGTGTAACAGTCCTGGCTGACCTGGAACTCGCTTTGTAGACCAGGATGGCCTCAAACTTCACCTGTCTCTGCCTCCCAAGTGCTAGGATTAAAGGTGTGTGCCACCACTGCCCAGCTGAGTCTTCTTTTTGCAAGAGTGAGAAACTGATTTTGAAATTTTGTGTTTCTTCCTCCTAGATCGCAGATTATTATTATGAAGAAAGAACCTGCATTCTTCGTTGTGTCTTACATCTTCTGACATATTTCCAAGATGAGCGGCATCCCTACAGGGTGAGCCAGCTTGCTTTTCTTTGTCCTCTCTATCCCCTGTCCTTCAGATTTAAATAACTTCATGTCACTTGTAGTCATTTGAATGTCTTTATTCTACACGTGCCTCACTGCACTCTCATTTGTAAGGCTGAGTACGCAGACTGTGTTGACAAACTGGAGAAGGAACTGGTCTTCAAATACAGACGGCAGTTTGAGGAGCTGTACCGAATGGAAGCGCCGACCTGGGAGACGCATGGCAATCTAATGGTATGTAGTGCTTGTGCTCACCTGTAGCTCAGCAGAATGACATGCCTTGTTCTGGGAGCCCTAGTAGAGTTACACAGATGAACACGTGAGTGGGTTCTTCAGAGCAGAGGGAATGTGTCAGAACAAAACATTGACGAACGGTCCCTAGTTCTGAACCTTTTCCTTGGTCCATTTTGTCTTTTTTTCCTTATCCTTTTCTTTCCTCATTCGTGTTAGGATTTGGGGGGGGGGTGGAGGAAGGACAGGACTGAGACAAGGTCTTACTCTGTAGCCCAGTCCAGGCTGGCCTGGACCTCCTAGTAGCCCCCTGCCTTGGCTTCCCAGGAGGAAATAATTTCTTTCTGGCCTTTTTTTTTTTTTTTTTTTTTTTTTTTTTTGAGACAAGGTTTCTCTGTGTAGCCCTGACTGTCCTGGAACTCACTCTGTAGACCAGGCTGACCTCGAACTCAAAGCCTGCCTTTGCCTCCCAGATGCTGGAATTAAAGGGGTGTGCCACTACCACCTGGCTAGCTCTAATTTCTGTATGATCATTTCCTCCTACTGTGTATAATCCTAGTCTGATGATTTTGTCCTAAATTTCCAAATTAACTAGCTTCTAGACTGTAGTGTCACCTCTTTTTGCCTTTGTTCACAGACAGAATTTCACATAGGCTCAAACTCCCTACATAGCCAGGGCTGGTCTTGAACTCCTAATATTTCTGTTCCCACCGCCCAAGTGCTGGAATTACAGGCACCACCACATCAAGATACTTTGTTTGTTCATTTGTTTTTTTTTTTTTTTGGTTTTTCGAGACAGGGTTTCTCTGCATAGCTTTGTGCCTTTCCTGGAGCTCACTTGGTAGCCCAGGCTGGCCTCGAACTCACAGAGATCCGCCTGGCTCTGCCTCCCGAGTACTGGGATTAAAGGCGTGCGCCACCACCGCCCGGCTCATTTGTTTTTTTTTTTGTTTAGAAAGCAATGCATTAACATTAAAACATGTCTGGCTAAGTGTGTTATTCAGTGTTAGAAACTTTCCCAACATGATTGAGGTCCTAGTTTTAGTATCTAGCACAGCAAAAAATCCAAACCAACAAACAAAAAAAACCAAGCTGTTTAGGAGGCAGAAGCAAGAGGATTAAGATTAAAAACTGGTCCATGTCAAGCTGGAGAGATGACTCTGCAGTCAGAAGTACTTGTTGTTCTTCCAGAGGACATGAGTTCAGTTCCCAGCACCATGGTGGATGGCTCACAATCATGTGTAGCTCCAAGGACTCCCACATCATCCTCTTTATCCTCCAAGGACACTTACACATATGTAGACTGTAAACACAACACATAAGCATAAATAAAGATTTTAAAACATCCATTTACAATGCAATGTATAGAATTGTTCTGTATCCTTAGGAAACTTACAGTAAAAAGTGTAACATAGTAATGAAAACAGAAAATTCCTAAAAAGAAGCTTAAAGAAACCTGAAGTCTAAGTGCAGAGAACTTGAAGATACTGCTGAGGACCCTAAGTGAATGAGAAGACATACTGCTACAGTCTTGTCTTGTCTTTTTGACACAGAGTCTCTCTGTGCAGTCCTGGCTGACCTGGAACTCACTCTGTAGACCAGGCTGGCTTCAAACTCAGAGATCTGCCCACCCCTGCCTCCTGAGGGCTGGTTTTAAAGGGGTGTGCCACCACCACGCAGCTCCATATCACATTCTTGAATGTAGAGATTGAGCACCAATAAGGGGTGGTTTGGTTTGCCTGATATTAACTCATAGAAATCTCACATAGTCCCTCCAAAAAAAAAACACTTCTGTTTTTGTTTTAATTGTCGATTGTTGTGAAATTATTGATTATAGACACTATATAAAAGGATGCCAGGAAAATGGAGTAGCCCTGTCAGATAATAAAGTATAATTTTTTGTGCTACTGGAATATTGAAATAGGGTAGCTAATGTGCTCCATTGCAGTGTGCCCAGCCCTAACAGTACAGTGACTTAACTGCAGCAGAGGAAGACTAGTGATATAAAGCTAGAAGTTAGCGTGTGAGTAGATAGACACAAAAACTGACATTTGGGGGCTGGAGAGAGGGCACAGTGACTGTTTTTCCAGAGGACCCTGGGTTCAATTCCCAGCACCCACATGGTGGCTCACAGTTATCTGTAACTTGAATTCCTGAGAATCCAAAACCATCTTCCTGGCCTCTGCAGATTCTGCACAAATGTGGTACACAGACATACAGATAGGCAAAACATCCATATGCATAAATAATAAAATAATGTAGGAAAAAGAGAGTGACATTTCTCTAGTGGGAACTAAGATCGTGCAGTTAAATCGTACTAGAGCCAGTTTGTAGCCATCTGGAGAGCCAAGCGCCATCTCTACTGTAGACCTTTTCCTAAAAACGAAGTTAAAAAAAAGAAGAAAATCAATACTGAGTATTTAGAAGAGACGTCTAGCTAGGGCCTTAGCTCAGTGGTAGAGTGCTTGTCTCACATGCATGAGACCCTAGCTTCAGTACCCATTCTGCTACTAAAAAAAAGTGAGACCTAGTGTTTAATTTTTAGGCATTAGATGTTTTCCTTTAAAAAAAAAAAAAAAAAAAAAGAAGTGTCTCTGTGGGGGGGGGCAGATCTTCACAGCATGCATATATAAGTCAGACAAAATGTTGTAGGAGTTTGTTCTCCTGCCCATTCAGTGAATTCTGGGTATTGAATTCAAGTCATCAAACTTGGCAGCAAGTACCCTTACCCATTGAGCCCTCTTGTCAGTTTTTGAGATAGGGTCTCATTCTATAGTTCGGGCTGTCCTGAAACTCATAGTGATCTTCTGCCTCAGTTTCCTGAGTGTTAGGATTATAAACATACACCATCATGGCTGACTGATTAAAGTTGATTATGTTATGATTGATATACTTCTAGCCTTGAACTCTTGGTCCTCCTGCTGCTTGAGTTCTGGGATTATGGGTGTATACCATTGATGCCTGACTTTTTTTGAAGATGGGTCTTACTCTGTAGCCTAGGCTGTCTAGAACTCTCTAAATGGTCCTGACTATTGTTGAACTCAGGTTAATCCTACTCTCTTAGTCTCTAAGTCCTGGGATTATAGGCATGAGCCACACCCAGCAGCTCTTTGTAGTGTTTTAAAAGGTACTGTCCCTCCAGCTGTTATGGCATGTTCCAGTCACCCAGCATGGGGAACTAAGGTAAGAGTCTATAATTATTGCCCATGGTTTATTGCTCACCATGGGGTCTTTATTGGTGAATATACCATGTTCATGTCTACTTGAAAAGAATATGTGCTTGACTGTGGTAGAGTGTGGTCTATAAATATCAGCTGCTTGAGTTGTCCAAATCTGTTTGCCGATTGCTTTTGCGAAATTGTTGTGTGGGTTTGTCGCATGGTTATGTCAGCAAAGACTGGTAGTGAGCTGCAAGAGGGGCACACTGTAGTCTCAGCACTCGGGAGGCAGAGGAAAGAGTCGGGGATTCAGGATTAGCCTCAGCTGTGTGGTCAACTCAGGGCTAGCCTTGACAACCTGAGTCAGTCAGTGTCTGTCTGTCTGTCTGTCTGTCTGTCTGTCTGTCTGTCTGTCTGTCTCTCTCTCTCTCTCTCTCTCTCTCTCTCTCTCTCTCTCACACACACACACACACACACACACACACACACACACACACACACCGGACAACATGAGACTGTCAAACACATGCCCCATCTACCTCCCTCCCCCAAGGTATTCGTCCAAGTGGACTCTGAAATTACATTTATATGCAGGGAAATTCTATGCAATATTAAAAAGAAGTGACTACCTGGGCAGTGGTAGTGCCCGCCTTTAATCCCAGCACTCGGGAGATAGAGGCAGGTGGATCTCTGTGAGTTCAAGACCAGCCTGTTTACAGAGCGAGATCCAGAACAGGCTCCAAAACTACACAGAGAAACCCTGTCTCGAAAAAACAAACAATCAAACAAACAAGAAGTGACTAGTTTAACATTGCATAGCAAATCTGCTAAGTGCATCTATGAAAAGGACTGGAAAATACACTGTCATAGGGAGTTATCCTTGAGGCATTATTAAATAAAAAAGGTTAAGTTGCCAAGTAGTTTGTGTAATATGTTACTTGGTTTGGAGAACATATAGGCCATTACATTGGAATTGTAATGTAACTGCACAATTGGGAATCAGCCATTACATTGGCACATGGCTGAAAGGAGACTAGAATCTAAGACTGGTTGCTTTCTACAGAAGTGTAGATGACTGGAGAAATAGGAACTACAGGGACACCCCCCCCCTTTTTTTTTTCCAAGACAAAGTTTCTTTCTAACAGTCCTGGCACTCATTCTTTAGACCAGGCTGGCTTCAAACTCAGAGATCCATGCACCACTACTGCTTGGCACAGGGACAAGCATTTTTGCCAGGCGGTGGTGGCATATGCCTTTAATCCCAGCGCTTGGGAGGCAGAGGTAGGTGGATCTTTCTGAGTTTCAGACCAGCCTGTTCTATAGAGCGAGTTCCAGGACAAGCTCCAAAGCTACACAGGGACACCCTGTCTCAAAAAAACCAACAAAAAATAACAATTTTAGGGATGGATGTGGTAGCACATTTCTCTTTAATCCCAGCACTTGGGACCAAATACAGGTAGGTATCCTTGAGTTCAAGATCAGCCTAGTCCACATAGCCGGTTCCAGGCTAGCCAGGGCTACTTATTGAGACCCTATCTAATTAAAAAAGAGAGGGACTGGAGAGATGGCTCAGTGGTTAAGAGCAATGGCTGCGCCGGCAGGCAGTGGTGGCGCACGCCTTTAGTCCCAGCACTTGGGAGGCAGAGCCAGGCGGATCTCTGTGAGTTTGAGGCCAGCCTGGTCTGCTGAGCGAGATCCAGGAAAGGCGCAAAGCTACACAGTGAAACCCTGTCCCGGAAAAAAAAAAAAAAAAAAAAAAGAGTACTGACTGCTCTTCCAGAGGTCCTGAGTTTAATTCCCAGCAACCACATGGTGGCTCACAGCCATCTGCAATGAGATCTGATACCATCTTTTGGCCTGCAGGGACACATGCAGGCAGAACACTGTATACATAATAAATAAATAAATCTTTAAAAAAAAAAAAAAGAAAGAAAGAAAGAAAGAAAAAGGTAATTTGTTTTCTAGTCTAACTCTCTCTCCCATTTTCTCTATATTGGTGCAGACTGAGCGCCAGGTGTCTCGATGGTTTGTTCAGTGCCTCCGGGAGCAGTCCATGCTGCTAGAAATTATTTTCCTCTATTATGCATACTTTGAGATGGCTCCTAGTGACCTACTGATACTAACCAAGATGTTCAAGGAGCAAGGATTTGGTAGTAGGCAGACCAATAGACACCTGGTGGATGAAACCATGGATCCTTTTGTAGATCGGATTGGGTGAGTCTGAGTGAATTATGGTTCATGAAACTGTACAGTGTTTAAACCATTGGTATTGCAGTAACTCTGTGTGGCCATGGAGAGGAAACATGTACCTTCCATTGGGTGGGTAGGGAAGTGGGTGGGTGCCTGTGCTGACATGTTCTTGTTTACATAGGAGGTATAGTCTATAATTAAGGGGGCTTGTTCTCTCAAAGTCCTCCTATTCTTTATTTATTTTAACATTTTTTTTTTTACTTTTGTAAAAAGAATATGTGTGTTTTGTAAGAGTGTTTTGCCTTCATATATGTATGTGTACTGTTTCTGTGCCTGGTGCCTATGGAAGCCAGAAGAAGGCACTGAATCCCTGAAATTGGTGTTACAAATGGTTGTGAGCTACCATATGGGAGCTGGGAACTGGACAGGATCCTCTGCAAAAGCAGCGAGTGCTCTTAGCCGCTGAGCCATCTCGATAGCCCCAAAGACATTCTGTCTTTTCATTTGTTTTTCAAGACAGTGTTTCTCAATGTATAGCCTGGGCTATTCTAGAACATGCTCTGTAGACCAGGCTGGCCTTGAACACAGGAATTCACCTTCCTCTGCTTCCCAAGCACTGGGATTAAAAGTGTGTGCCAGCAAAGACATTCTGTCTTACTCTAAGAGGTTCATTCATCTACTCAAGGGTGCTTGTTGAGCAGCTGCTGTAGACGCAGTCCAAGTGCATGCTGGCACTGAGAAGCACAAGGTGCATTCTTTGCCTTCTTTGAGGTCACTGTCTCTAGTCTTTGAATTTATTTTTTCTGTTCCTATGGCCATGGATATATCCACATGTTGAGGCCTATTTTCTCAGTGAGCAGAGAAATACATTTGAGGAGTGAGAGCTGGGTCAGGTGTAGGTTGTAGCTATTGAAACCTTCAGTGCTAGTTCTGAGCTGCCCTGAATAACACGTACAGCCACAGGTCAGTGTCAAGTCCTTGAAATTAAGATGTGCTGGAAACAGGAGTGTAAAGTACATCCAAAGGTCTGGGATAGAGCTTTACTGGTATAGTGCCTACTTGGCACATGCAGGCCCTGAGTTTGGTCCTCAGCACCAGAAAACCAAGCAACCTCTGTGATAATAAAGAATGTGAAAAGACTCATTAAAACTATTGATAGCAAGTGTCTAACCTCTTGAAGCAGTTTCAGCACACCTCAGAACAACATGAATGAGACTGTGGTGTGGGTTGTCCTTTCTAGGTACTTCAGTGCCCTTATCCTGGTGGAAGGCATGGACATCGAGTCCTTGCACAAGTGTGCCTTGGATGACAGGAGAGAGCTGCACCAGTTTGCTCAAGATGGGCTGGTTTGTCAGGTGAACTTGGAATGACAGTTTTCTCTTCTCAGTTGGTTTATAGTTAGTTTTTAGCCACTGAACATCCTGATGCACAGAATTTTCAGTTCTGTAATTTTAATTAGGTCTGGGAGAAGTCAAAGTTATTTGTGCAGAGATGATAACTAACTCTGCCATAGGGAGTAGAGTCACTAAGAGAGGTGGCCCCAGGACAACATCTTTGCGGTTATAGGCATTTGTAGGTTTTGTGAAGAAAAGAAAATGAACACTGAGTTAGGATGAATAGAAAGACAGAAAGTGAGAGGTCATGGAAAGTCCGAGAAGTATCAGCTGATAACATCTCTAATTGTCTATTTGAACATGTATTTTATAGTTTTAAACTAAGATTGTGATAAAATGGGTAGAACAAGCTGTTGGTAGAAGTAGGAGTGATTGGTGTGTTATCAAGGTGGTTGGGGTGAAGATGTGCCAGTGTTGGTGCAGGAGAAGGCCTCCAGTCGAGGGCCTTGCTGAGCGTGATGACACGCCTGGCTGGATCTGGACCTTGCTTTTTTACAGACACAAGTGCTTTCTCCCCTTGTTAGGATATGGATCGTGTGATGTTGACCTTGGGCGACATTCCACATCACGCCCCCGTACTTTTGGCCTGGGCTCTCCTCCGTCACACACTGAACCCAGAAGAGACCAGCAGTGTGGTCAGGAAGATAGGGGGCACCGCCATCCAGCTGAACGTGTTTCAGTACTTGACTCGACTGCTTC